>NW_024733126.1:977964-1189640 GCF_018991925.1 Homarus americanus | reverse complement strand
GTAGTTATGTACACAAGTCATAGTTAAGGAGCTCAGGAAGAAGAAGAAATAAAAAATGTATGGCTCTCAAGTGGTGTCTGAACTGAATGAGCACACCCCCTTGGGCAAACAAAATAAATCTGAAGGTACTAGAAGATTTAACAAATGATCCATCTCAGAGGAAGTCGAAAGACTTGTTAAACTTATCGATTTGAGCATCAACAAATACCTCCCCGAGACAGACGGAGGAGACACGTCATGTCTGCGACAGGTCAGATCGATATCGAAGAGGCCCAAACAGTGAAGATGACACCGACAGACCTTTTCTAACCAGCAAGAACCCAGAAGTCGATAAACGAAGCATGGAGGCAAAATAGGGCCGACAGGATAATCATCGAAGCTTTCCCCATGCTGGAAAAGCTGGACACGAGGCTTTACAAGTCATCACTGCTTGGGATAGCACAAAGACTTCACCGTAATGGAAGAAGGCAGATAAGGTTGCGCCCATTCTGGAAGCCTGAGGAATCGATATGGAATTGAGGATCATTCTTTCAGTTGTGTATGAAGCGAATGGAGAAAGAAATGGTTTCTCAACCGACTCATGGAAAAAGTAGGTAGCCAGTACTTTAGATGTTGAATGAGAACACCGGGCACAGGCAATATCAGCGAGATACCAGCACAGTGGACTACAAACCAGTTTGGTGGTCTTCTCGGACCTGGGAAAAAGGCCTTCGAAATCAGCAACCACTGAAGGACAGTAACGACGTTTGCGGAAAAGGCGTCAAAGGAAGTTGCTATTGTGGATCCAGAACTACCAGAGAGAAGCAAGAGTGGTTTTGTGGGGAGCAACTCAAGCTACAGGGTCCATGAAAACGGAACCCCACAAGGAGGACATCTCTCAGTCCAATGCTGTTCGTCGTCCTGAATGGAAAATCTTGTCAAACTTCCGACAAACAGCCAAGTTCGGTTATGCAGACGACTTCAGCTTATAGTAGAGGATCAACAGACCAGCCAACACGCAAAATATGCACTCCAACTTATAGAAGAGGGAGAGTAAACAGACTTGACCTGTATGATAAATGCAGCCAAGTCAGAAAGCGATGGCCATCTGTAATATATTGCACGAAGACAAGATATGTTTCCATACAAACACGCCGGTAGCTGGACCCCAACACCACCCAGTGTCTTGGGAATCTGGTCGACCAGAAACTCACTTTCAAGCCAAACCCAGCAGCCTGGTGTAACAGTACGAATATGACACAACAGCAACGAGGTCGCTCAATACCGCAGGAGCAAACTACGTGCTCAAAGCGCATTAGTACGGCCGCCATCGATCGTTGGTAGATTATAGCTCCAGCACCCATTGGACTGAGAGAAGACCAGATATAAGCGAAGATTCAAAGAAGGCTTTTAGAATTAGTGTTTGGAAGAATTGGTAGATCAGAATTTGCAATTTTGCAAATGGAAACTGAACAACCACCCCTGGCAGTGTTGAGCTATGAGATGCCGGTCTCCCTTGCCAACAAAATTCAGATTGAGGTTTCTAGAAGTATGAGTAGAATAACTTAGGTTTTCTTCTAATTTTGAATTTAGTAGAGTGAGGGGGCTTAATCGGTTTAACGAGTGCAAGCGAGACATCCGACTGTAAGTAGAAACACTCGTCATCAACCAAGATGATAATGAGACAATGGTTATAAAGTTCAAGGAGCCTCCACCAGCCGCATATAAAAATTACCGACATAGGGAAGAGACAAAAGCCAACTCTGAAGATAATCAAAAGAATTACTCAGTCAGTTACCGACACCGGCTGATGCAGCACCATACTGGACGGCTCGGTGGATCTAAAATATCATACATCCGGGAAGGACCGATGGGAGACTTTCTAATGACTGCTCCAATGAGTTGGTAATCTCAGATTCAGATTCAGATTTGCCCCCTGAGGGGGCTAGTTTATTGGGCACCCCCACATCCTGTAAGGAAGCAGAAGTGCTGCTTTTAAGAAGTGCCCAATTATATTATTTTATATTTGAAGGGCCATAGGTTCTATCGCTGCGCGAAGTGAGAGAATGATGAGGGGAAAGTTCCTTTCTGGCACATTTTATCTGTTTATGGCAAAAGAGCAGCAGGTCCTGAAGTTTAGAGTGAGGGGGTAGCAATCAAAGGCCTACAAATATCGCCGCAACACAAATTGTCATCATAACGACTGAAATCGGCCATGGTAAGCGCTGTAAACACAGTCAACCACAAGAGACAACGTCCACATCATAACCCTCAGATCCTCGCAGAGAATTCAAAAGACAAACTAGTCGTCTTACACCGGATTCCCCAGTCATGTAGGGGGATGTAGGACGGGGTAGAGATGAAGCAGTCAAGGCAGCCACACGCTCTAGTAGCGTACACATTCAGGTTCCAGCAAGTGTGCAACAGATCAAGAAACACCTCAGAAAGACTAGCAAGCTCCACATCCAAAAGAACTTCCTTCACGCATTCAACTCTGGTTCCCAATCAGCCAAATGGTACCTGGCGGCTACAAAAGGGGAACCACCTTTCGCAGACAAGAAAACACCAAGACAAACCCAAGTTAGCCTTCATCGACTACGACTAGGGTACAAGTGCTCCTGGCAGATGATCGGAAATGACGTCATGGAATGCACCTACTGTCAGGAGCCAGCAGCCAACCCACTGGAACACTACCTCCTCGACTGCGAAGTCACACAAAGTCTCCGAAACAGAATTCAAAACTCCCAAGAAGCACACACAATACCAGCGGCCACTCTAACCCGAAAGGCCCAAACAAACCACATTCACCACCTTCTCCGGGTCCTCACACGATACCCACCACCCAGATAGCTTAGAAAGTATCCTCTCCCAGCAAGTGTGGACCCCAGTTCGGGGGGCGCGCCACTCCGAAACTGACCACGTCCAAGAGTGGGGGTTGGTGGTAAGCGTCCACTGACCGGGGGTCCGTTCACACTTGCAACCTGCAGTATCCTTCCATATCTGCAGGTAGGACAACCTCCAATCCCAATCCGGTCTGGCTGCTCCAGGAGCTCCAGCCGGAGCCACCAAACGGGCCGCCTTTAGGCAAAGGCCCGTGTCGGACTACGGTCCGACAATCTCAACAACAACAACAACAGCCTCGCAAGCGAGCGGACCCGAGTTCGATCCTCGGGCCGGGTGAAACTATGGGCAAGTTTCTTTACGCCATTTGCCTCTGTCTACCCAGCAGTAATTAGTGACCTGGATGATAATCGATTTGCGGATCGTATTCCGGGGTAATGGTTAGCCAGTGCAGTTAGCGAGTTGTCCAGTCTTCTCGGACTATTACGTAACACTGGATCATGCAGCTCGTTAACTTGGGGTGTGGTTGTTGTGTTGGCAACAGCTTCTACACCTTAACAAATTCACGCCTAGGAGGCCCTTGGGCCGGCCATCCTCGATTTCAAGGAGCTTCCATTATGTATGTATGTATGTATGTATGTATGTATGTATGTATGTATGTATGTATGTATGTATGCATCACCGTATTTCCATCAATCTTCTAAACACTTTCTTCCACTTTCCTTCAGGCCAGGAGGCACAAACTTACTTCCCTTATAAGCGTCCCTAAACTTATACTCTTCCGCTAACACACTTGTGGCTACCAATAACACCGGTCAACACAATTTTTCTGGCACAAGGTTTTTAAACGGATTTTAAGTAAATTTGGGGTGCAAAATCCAAATATGACTTTGGTTTTTGTCTATCACATCAGGTTTTTGAGATATACCATATTGCACTTTAGCTGGGAAACGTAAACTTTTGGATCAAAATTGACGGTTTAAACATGTATACATAAATTTTTTCAGCATTATAATTTGTATTTTTCTATAACCAAAAATTGTTAATATCAAATTGGAAAGTTAATGCACATATAATATTTAAATGTAACATTGAAGGGTGAAAAAAACAATTAATGTACGGTAGAAATAGTGCAAGTACTAAGGTCAAGTTACAGTTACATAAACTTCCTCTTTTTGGCCGATCTCTTATGTACAGCTTCTGGAATGTCTCTCATCAAACTCCAGCAGAAGTCCGCCATCATGTTCGAGTCCCATCGACCTTGGTAACGTTCTTCCATTACTTTAATGTCTTGATGAAAGCGCTCCCCTTGCTCCTCGCTCACTTCTCCCAGATTTTCTGGAAACTCGTCCAAGTGACTGTGTAAGTAGTGAACCTTGATACTCATTCTGCATCCAAGTGCTTGTAAACTCAAGAGCAGCTCTTCCACAATTTCTTGATAGTTGTCCGCTTTCTTGTTCCCTAAGAAGTTCCGCACCACATTAGAGAAAGCATTCCAAGTTCTTGCCTGTGCCTCAGTCATTGTTGCAAGGAAGTGTGGATCTCTGAGTAGTGTTCTTATTTGAGGTCCATCAAAAATCCCTGCCTTTTTCTTCTCGTCGCTAAGACTTGGAAAGGTTGAGCATATATATTTGAAACACTCTCCACTATGATCAAGAGCCTTGACGAATTGCTTCATGATACCAAGTTTTATGTGCAGAGGAGGAAGGACAATGTTTTTCCTGTCAACCAGAGGATCGTTAATGATATTCTTGTCACCAGGCGTCAAACTATGTCTTGGTGGCCAATTCTTTTTCACCCAATGGTCTGCACAGAAAACAGGGGTATTTTGTGTACCCTCCTTGCTGGCCCAATAGAAAGTTTACCATTTTCAAGTCCACACAAATTAACCATTCATGAGCATGGTATTGCAACCTTTCTAGAACAGTCTTAATGTTTTCATACTCTTCTTTAATTTGTACAGAATGTCCGATTGGAATTGAACCATACTTGTTTCCGTTATGAAGAAGAACACATTTCAAGCTCCTTTTAGAACTGTCAATAAAAAGTCTCCAATCCTTACTATCATATGCTGGTAGTCCCATGGAGAGAAGAAGTCCTTCTACATCATTACAAAAAACAAGCTGGTCATATGAATGAAAGTACTTCCGCAGTTGCTCTTCTCTGTTGCGATAAAAGGAGACACTCGTGCCAGGTTTTAAGAGTCGTTTCTCTTGAAGCCTGGAAGCTAACAATTCAGCAGACTGTTTTGGCAAATTTAGATCTCTGACCAGATCATTCAATTCTGACTGAGTAAACAACGTTGGCTTTTCACAATCTTCACCAGATGGCTTGAAAAGATCAGTCTCTTCATCTTCATCAGTAGAAACAGGTGAATTCCGGTCTATATCCTCAATCTCTGGTAGCTCAGTAAATTCTGGCACGTTACGTGATGGAGCAAATCTGAGATCAGATTTGGATTCAGCACCTTAAAGTTAGTAAAAAAAACAGTTAAAATGTTTCATGCCAGAAAAAAATAATATTTTTTTGTAGACCAGTGTAATCTGTAAGCTATCCCAAAATTGTATGAACAAGAGATGCGTTCCCGCTAAGTCGAACCTTCCCTGTCAATCGCGATTTTTCACGCCATACTTAATGACCAAGCTCTCCATTGATTCCACAAATTTATAGAAGATTGTTGTCGGAAAATTGAATTCTCTAACTATTCCTTCAATTGCTAGCCAGTCCTCTTTCATTCCTCGACGTCTGAACCTAAATTAGTGGACATATGACGTAACGTGTTTGTAATGTTGCTGTTCTCCTTAGTAATGACGGAATGATGATGCTGATAATATGAATGATAATAATGATCATACTTAAAGGACAATTAGTGACAACTGAAATGATACAACATCGATAATATTAATAGCATTACCATTGATGATGTGAACAATGATAATACTGATTATAATGTTGAAACTAACATTAATGCTGATAAAAAAATTTAGAAAATAATAATAATAATAATAATAATATTAATAATAATAATAATAATAATAATAATAATATATGATACAATTCAGTGAGCTGTATTCGTATACGAGAACATTGTATTACGAAATTGTATACGAGAATGACATATCAATTTGTGCAGGAAAATACTTCAAAAACCATAAAAACTGGTATATTGTTATAAGTCTATATTGTCAGTTGAAATAATATCCTTGTAACGAAGTACGACTTCCCCCGAGTATTTGGTCAATGGTATTAAAGTGTCTACTGGTCCTAAATTTTATTTGGCAATGTTGTTCTATTACTGAATATATCAGGTACTACTGCAGTTATTGTATCGTTTCACCTGGCAAAACTGATACTGTTGCCTTATTTTATTTGGCATTGTTTTTTGTTGAACCATTTTAATCTGCTTCAATTCATCCGTCAAATTGTTTGTTGCTGCACTTTATCTGGCAACGCTGGTTGTTACTTAATTATATCCGGCATTGCTGTTCTTATTACTTTACTCTATCTGGCAATACCTTATGTTTACCAAAGCGTTTACTATTTCACTTTATCTGGCAATACTGTTCACACTGCTCCATTGTATCCAGCAGTAGTGTTTATTGTGTTATGGGTCATTTGACGTAATTACAGTGTGAGTGTTGAATAATGAAGCGGAGAAAATAAAAAAAAAGGCTTTTTTTAATGATTCCACGTAAAACAGAGGGATCTCTCTCTCTCTCTCTCTCTCTCTCTCTCTCTCATTTTGCATATATTTTACTCGGAATGAAACATGTTAACCCTTTTCGCAACTACACAAAATATTTATCAGTGCATACCTTAAGTTAGATATACAGGGTGTCCATAAGTGATTACCCTCATTAAAGCATGGTCTACCACTGTCTTAGGGATACCCTGTAGTATGTTGACATAAGATAATGTGTTTATGATCAGAGATTTAATTTAAAATTATTTGTTGAAGATAACCGATATACACTGAATTTGATAATACACACACACACACACATACACACACACATATATATACATATATATATATTTATATATATATATATATATATATATATATATATATATATATATATATATATATATATATATATATATATATTTATATATATATATTTATATATATATATATATATTTATATATACAGTATATATATATATATATATATATTGTTACGAACCACGCCACCAATTGTCATGATCTACGTACCCAGCACTACGAACCACGCCATCTATTGTCCTGATCTACCTACCCAACACCACGAGCAACGCCATCTAGGGACGAAACCCGAGTATGACTACTCTTAGTTACCACTCCGGGGTTTCCCTTCTCCATATCCTGGTTGTTGCGTCACTTCCTCAAAGTCTTCTTCGTCAGCTCCACTTCAAGAGGAGTTCAGTTCACTGTGGGAAGTGAGCACAGGATCACCTATCCTGGAAACCTATGGCACAGTGACTACCTACCGTCTTCTACAATACTCAGCCTTACTCGTCAGCCATCTCAGCTCCGCACTTAAGTATTTGTAATCTTATATTGCCTCCCCCACGTCCACTTGCTTCAAATTATTTTATGTTGTATAAATATGTATATACTGTTAATGTTCAGGTTAAGTATGGTTAAGGGTAAATTATAGAAAGCTGAATATTTTGTTAAGGAATTTATGGTACTTTATTATACACAACAAAAACTCGCATCCTTGTCTACCCTTTTTATAGTCCGATTGTCATTTTTTGTTGTTGCCTCGTTGCATTCAGTAGTATTCTTAACTATATTCTAATCCTCAACTTGTAATATATATATATATATATATATATATATATATATATATATATATATATATATATATATATATAAATATATATATATATATATATATATATATATATATATATATATATATATATATATATATATATATATATATATATATATATATAGTTGTTACGAACCCCTCCACCCAGCACTATGAACCACGCCATCTATTGTCTTGATCTACCTACCCAGCACCACGAGCAACGCCAATACCTGACCATTGGGACCTGGTCTCACCCTCCTATATACACCTTGATTTGTATTACTCTCTAGTCTGTATTATCCCCAGATGTATCACACGAAAGCGCTTGGGAACTCTGTGTATATATATATATATATATATGATATATATATATATATATGTGAATTACACAAAGCGCTTGGGAACATCGTGTTTTCTTCCTTGTGTTTATATATATATATATATATATATATATATATATATATATATATATATATATATATATATATATATATATATATATATATATATATATATATATATATATATATATATATATATATATATATATATATATATATATATATATATATATATATATATATATATATATATATATATATATATATATATATATATATATATATATATATATATATATATATATATATATATATATATATATATATATATATATATATATATATATATATATATATATATATATATATATATATATATATATATATATATATATATATATATATATATATTACGAACCTCCACCCAGCACTACGAACCACGCCATCTATTGTCTTGATCTACCTACCCAGCACCACGAGCAACGCCATCTAGGACGAGACACGAGTATGACTCGTCTTATTACCACCTGGAGGTTTCCTTCTCCCTATCCTGGTTGTTGCGTCACCTCCTCAAAATCTTCTTTGCTCCACTGAGGAGAGAGCACTTGGTCGGAAGTGACCACAGGATCATCTATCCTTCAAACCTACGTGCAGTGACCTACCGTCTTCTACAACAATACTCAGCCTTACTCGTCAGCCATCTCAGCTCCTCACTTAAGTACTTATATTTTGTATTAACTCCCCACGTCCACTTGCTTCAAGATTGTTTATGTTATTAATATGTATATACTGTTAATGTTTAGGTAAGTTTGGTTAAGGGTGATTTATAAGCTGAATATTTTGTTAAGGGATTTATGGTACTCTAATTTATACAGAAAAACTCGCATCCTTTGTCTACCCTTTTATAGTCCGATTGTCTTTGTTTTTTATTGTTGTTACCTGTTGGGATCTGGGTAGACGTATAACTATATTCTAAATCCAACTCGTAACAATATATATATATATATATATATATATATATATATATATATATATATATATATATATATATATATATATATAGAATGTTACGACCGTGTCTTATTTTTTATAACATGCTTCCATGTTGTTCCATATTATTCCTGTAATGATGTGTTATATTTACTATTATATATTCTAGTCACCTTACCCTGTGCTGTTAAGGTTTTAACTGTTATTATTTGTTCAAGCCCATCTTATTTCTTCCTTTAGTATTTTAACAAGCATTCTTTGTTTCTCTAACGATCATCTGCATCGTTAAACGACCCATGTTTCACCTGCGTGTCTCATTGGCTGGAGCCCACCCTATATATAGCACCCCACCAGCAGAAGGAGTTCAGTCCAGTCCTCTTGTCATTCAGTTCACGCTCTTTTGAGTGACTCCTGTCACCTGTTACTTATTCTTTATTTTATTTTCTGTGGTGTTCCTTGGCGCCACCAATGTGGTATATCTATGTGAGTACCTATTCATGTATTCATGTCTCTTATGTGTCCATCAGTGCTTGCTTAGTTACATTTAAGTAATTCAGTGTTGTTTCACGATAGTTAATTTTAGTTTTAGTTATTTTATATGTTTATGCAGTGTTAACATAATCCTGTTTCGATGTTTTAGTATCATTTATGTCTTAAAGGTTTCGATGGTGAATCAATTTGTTGTGACAGCTAAAAGGCTCTTTATTGTGTTAATATTTAATTTAATTAATTCTTAAAGGTTTACTTTATTTTTATTCCCTTTTGATTTACTTCACTTTTTTTTTGGATACGCGTAGAACCTGGATATTAAAGTAAATTAAGAGACAGCGTAAGAAAAAAAATATATATATATATATATATATAAGTAGTAATATATTGCCTTAAAATTGTCCATTTGGTTCATAGATAAGGTCTGTAAAATTTTATCCATATTCATTAACATTTAGAGGTCAATCCATTTTGCATATTATACTTGTAGTGTAGGACTGAATTTTCTTGTCCGCATGATAGTCTTAATATACACAACACATTATATTGGGTATATTTCAATGTATATAGCCTATTTGGAAAGGGCAAAGAGTCAAGTATTGAGTCATAGGGACTGACAATGACAGGTTGAAACAGGAAACACAGACAAGGGTTACCATTAATCAGATGAAGTTACTTATTTCATTTATATCTCATCAGTTCTACAATTATTTCATTATCAATCTAAATAGTATATTTGCCAGTAGCCCTGCAGGATAATCAGCCACGAGATGATTATAGGGAGTTTCTAGAACTAGCTCTTTTGTTTCTTGGTGGACTGCCAAGTAGTAAGGTTTCCTTTCGAGTTCCTGGTCCTACACACCATGCAAGATGGATGGCAAAAGGAATCTATGCTCTCAAAATCTATCTGTTCAAACATCAATTCACATTATCAACACGGGAAGAAAACAATATCACACAACTGGCTTTGTTTGTGAGCATAATGTATGTGAGATTCTGGCTTGAAGCACCAATGGCTGTTCGAGCTCCATTCAATGATTTGCAGCTAATGAAGGTTTTAAAGGAATATCCTCATGAGAAAGTTGCACACGCAGCACAAGCAGCAATTAGCCGACATCTCTGGTATCTATCAGAACATCTTATCGGTCTAAGCTTATTTGATGACAGGATCGATACTGAAACCAAGAAGAATATGGTACAAAACTTCCAGTGCCCAAAGAAACAGGACTTTTCAAGGCGTATTGTCCTATCTGATGAAACTCCTATCAATAATGTGGCCTCATTTGTTACTGAGCGTACATTAGATATTTTTGATGTTCTTACACTAGATGGCAAAGAAAGAGCACAACTGTTCTTGAGTAAGGATCCCAAAACATGGAAAGACGATGAAGTGTTTATCACAATGAGAGATCGTGCGATAAATATGAAGGTGGTGAATGACAGCGCAGAGAGGGCAATTGCTCTCATAGAGCGTTATAATGAGTCTATAACGCAAAATGAGGACCAAAAGCAGTACCTTTTACAGGTTGTTGCAACTCATCGCAAGAAGTTACCAACGGCAAGCAAAGCTGCTATGATGAAGGGATACAAATAAAGAATGTGTATTGGTGTTCTAGAGTTATTTAGTTTGTAATTTGTAAAACTTATAATTGTATTTTGCTGAATAAAGACAATGTGTTTATAATGTGTTTATCTAGCCCCGAAAAATCCTTATTACGTACTAAATGGAAAAAAAAGAGGACATTGGATTGACCTCTAAATATGCTTTAAATGATCCAATTTTTTTCTGGGATGCATTTTGTACCTAATGGACAAAAATAAACCTTGTGGAGAAAACGTATACAAATATGTGATATTTTGGACCACCCTAATATATATATATATATATATATATATATATATATATATATATATATATATATATATATATATATATATATATATATATATATATATATATATATATATATATATATATATATATATATATTGTTACGAGTTGGGGATTTAGAATATAGTTATACGTCTACCCAGATCCCAACAGGTAACAAAAAAACAAAAAACAAAGACAATCGGACTATAAAAGGGTAGACAAAGGATGCGAGTTTTCGCTGTGTAAAATAAAGTACCATAAATCCCTTAACAAAATATTCAGCTTCCTATAAATTACCCTTAACCATACTTAACCTAAACATTAACGGTATATACATATTAATACAACATAAACAATTTTGAAGCAAGTGGACGTGGGGGAGGCAATACAAGATTACAAATACTTAAGTGAGGAGCTGAGATGGCTGACGAGTAAGGCTGAGTATTGTAGAAGACGGTAGGTAGTCACTGTGCCGTAGGTTTAGAGGATAGATGATCCTGTGGTCACTTCCCAGAGTGTAGTGCTCTCTCCTCGAACTCGAGCTGACAAAGAAGACTTGGAGGAAGTGACGCAACAACCAGGATATGGAGAAGGGAAACCCCGGAGTGGTAACTAAGACGAGTCATACTCGTGTCTCGTCCCTAGATGGCGTTGCTCGTGGTGCTGGGTAGGTAGATCAGGACAATAGATGGCGTGGTTCGTAGTGCTGGGTAGGTAGATCATGACAATTGGCGGAGGGGTTCGTAACACACCCCCCCTCCAAAGACATCCATAGCGCGGGCGCGAAGGAGGTGATCACCTGGTGCGTCTGGAGAGTAGCTACTGCATTTCCACTGGAGCTCGGGATAAGGAGTCCGCAATCAGGTTGTCCACCCACTTTATGTGCCGGACTTGTAGATTATAGGGCTGGGTGAGGAGAGACCAGCGGAGGATTCGCTGGTTGGAGGTCTTGTTGGTTTGGATGAACGTGAGTGGGTTATGGTCGGTGAACACTAGGGTTGTTTGTGGGCAAGACTGGAGGTAACATTCAAACTTCTTTATTGCCAACACCAGAGCCAGGGCCTCCTTCTCTATGGTCGAGTAGTTGGTCTGATGTTTTTTCAACTTGGCGGAGTAGTATGCCACAGGGTGAAGGACATCAGTGGTTGGGTCGGGTTGTAGGAGCACAGCCCCCCACTCCGACACCGCTAGCGTCGATTTGCAGATGGAAGGGCAAGGTGTAGTCAGGGGGGTGGACTACAGGCGTAGAGGCAAGGAAGGCTTTGAGGCGGTGGAAAGACTGGTCGCACTTCTGGTTCCAGATGTAAGGGACCGCAGAACTGGTAAGGTCTGTGAGGGGTCCGGCCACGCTGGAGAAGTTACTGCAGAACCGATGGTAGTAGCCGCACATCCCCAGGAAGCGCACGAGTTCCTTCCTCGTCCTTGGAGTGGGGAAGGACAAGATGGCTTTAACGTTTGCGTCCTTGGGTCTCACCATACCATGCCCAACGATATGTCCCAGGTAAGTAACCGAGGCCCGGCCAAAAGCAGATTTAGCCAGGTTTATGGTGAATCCAGTCTCTTGCAGTCGTGCGAACAGTATCTCCAAACGCACCAGATGTTCGTCCCAGCCGTCCGACACCACCACCAGGTCATCCAGGTAGGCGAACGTCCCACCTAGGTCCTGAATTAGGAAATTGATGGCCGTCTGGAATGTGGCCGGAGCATTAGAAAAGCCAAACGCCATAACCAAATATTGAAAAAAATATCCAAATGGAGTTATAAATGCCGAGATTATTTTTGCCCCATCCAGAAGTCCCACTTGATAATATCCTTTCAATAAGTCCACGGTAATGATAAATTTTGCACAGCCTGCGCTGTCTATTATATCTTCTAATCAAAGGTAAGCAGTAGGGTGCCTCAGATGCGACCTGGTTCACTTACGATAACGGCAGCAGAAACGAAAGTGCTATCGGTTTGGAATGAGAAGGTACAGAAGCCCAGGGGGAGGGTATCGCTCCAGCTAAGCGCGTTTTTAACACAAGTCCACCTTTTTCTACACCCTCTTTTTTTGTGGATTTACGATAGGTTGGATTGCCTAATAAGGTACATCACTCGAGATTAGCTTAACATCACAAGTTTAAGATATTGCAAAAACCCTGGAGGTCTGACGTGACTTTTAGGAAATGTTGATAATAACTTAGTGACCTTTTGGCTTGAGATGGATTCAGAACAGCAATACCATCTGCTAAGTTGAGTATGTGACTGTTGTGCTTTTTAGGTAGAGGGAAGTCTAAATTTCTAATAGATCCATGTCAATCTGTTCCTGGTCTGGCCCTGACAAAACCGTATGTAATACAGGTTGGCTTATAGCCCTGGGATGTCTTCCTCTGACTGCCTGGAATGGTAAAGTTTTGAGATTACTGCAACAGTTTTTAAATCTTTCATGACTTGTGAGTATGGACTAGAGTAGCTTGGAGGGAGATAGCTTATTAGCATTGACTTGAAAAAGTTTGATGGAACCGTTCCAAGCAACCTTGGGACGGTGGGGTGGTGTCGAAGATGTACAATGGTCCACACTGAGCCCTTTCATCACCTAAGAACAAAGATGGATCAGGTTGTTACAATGAGCCTATCCTTAATAATGGTCTTATTGTAACAGATTCTCTGTGGGTGGAAGATATTGGTATTTAGATGAAGCAGGGCCCATTTCGCACACCCCCAGACTGGTGACAAGGCAAGATGGAAAAGATGAGGAATATTGGAAGCTTTTAAGGTCAGTGGGTGGAGTTGACAGGCAGGAGAGCTGACTGTCTTTATAAGAACCACTAGATTCTACCAAGTTGGCTTACTCAATAATAAATGAATGTCGCCACAGGCATTGGTCTTTTTTCCTACGGCTATTTGCACTTCCCAAAATCAAGGGACATTGGAGGTGCACTTTAGCTAAAGGATAGGAAGAAGAATGGGATGAGAGATCTGAACAACGACCTACAGTAAATGCAGTAGATATATCAGAAATGACGTTGAACAGAGGATAGATTGTGCTGCGCCCGTATCAATGTAGTATACGAAAGGAAAGAACGAGACCTCTATGATTGGAAATTTTTCCTCATAGGTGAATGAAGAGAAGAGATCCTGATAGCCTTTCACATTGGTGGTTACATTATTTGATTTGGGGATCCAGGAACTACTTTTTAGCAATTGGACACTTTGGGTGTTTACAAGACCGATCAAAGTAGCCTGGATTTACAGAAGAACAAGAAAGTCCTGGCTGCACTGTGTAGGTGGGACCGACCCAGCCTCACACCACGTTCCAAGGTTACCAACAGAGGAGACCTAACATGCCGGGATGTACCACGTCTCTTTTACTTCGCCCAGTGACTCCAATTCAACAAAGCGCGCATCAGTATCAGCCAGCCCAGCAGCACGCCCCAACAACCTTCCACGTCTCTCCACATGTCAAGATGTGAATGGTATCTTTGTTTCTCCACCTCCAGGACTGCCAAATTTGAATAAAATCCTGTAAAATGGAGGCCCTGTTCTCTAACCACTTCTTAAAAAACTGCTTTTCTTTTTACAAACCCAACAAAGGTGTAAAATGGCTTGGTTAGTTTACGAAACTTCTGCCGGTATCCATCTGACGATAGCATAAGAGGAGGATATTTTACATTATCATAATCATCAGTCTGGTCTAAAACAGTTATAAACCTATGAGCCTACCATAATTTAGAACCAACACCGACACCCACTGGTCCTTGGGCTACCTATTCTCCTACATTTCAAAAGTCCTAAATGACCCGTCCATACGATCCATCAAAACCCGGGAACAAGGGTTAGCTTGTAGCAGGGCTAAAGTTAAAAGGTTTCTTTAACGCCACTTTTTGGATTTAAACCCGATGCTAAGGTGACTTCTATCTCCTCACACTCAGAAGTTCTTTTTCCAGTCTAAATCTCCTGCTCCAATCCTGCCTGTTCCATCCCTTTCCTCATGTCTAACTTGCCTGTACCTGACCTCATGCTCCAACTTTTGCTCCAACTTTGGTTCAACTCGCCCGTTCTAACCTCGGGAGTTCTTTCATTTTGATTTTGGAACTGAACCCAGCTCTGTTCTAGTTTTGCTGCTGCTCCATTCTGTTGTGTTTTCTGAGGGCTGACCTGAGGCACCGAGGAGAGGAGGGGTAGGATAGTGGCTAGTTTTTGACATAAGTGTTAATCTGTCACCAGTGGATTTTTTAAAACTTCTATGTTCAACACTTCAATCACATGATTTTTTTAACATTTCAGTCAGTTGCTGTGAAAATGGGACATTGTAATAGAAGGCTATTTTCTTTCCATTCTTTCTTCAGATATTAACACGATTTCATTAATGAAGATTTTCAATAAACTTGAGATCAAAAACCTGAGGTGGCCATTGTTAAGAAAAATAGATAAATAAATTAATGATCAAAGATAAGATAAGTGACGCCCTAGAAAATATCACGCAGTGATAAATCCAGAAAGTCCCGAGACTACCCAAGTTATACCACCCAGGGAAATTATTACTTGGTGAATATTGTTCTTCTGAGAATATCCCAGATAAGGGATAAGAGACTTTAAAGGAAGCAATGATACGGCATTAATATAAAGATCCGGATTAACAACCTCGTGATAATTTGAGAGAAGGCGATATTTATTAATATAAAGATCCGATTAAATCTTGAGTTACTTTGAAAGAGAAGGCATGATGGCATTTCTATATAAAGATCCGGATTAACCCTGAGTTTGCAGATTGACCCTGAATGAGATAATGAGAAGAACAATAAATGAGGCTTATAATTATGGGTCCTTGGTAGAGGCGTCCCAAGACATCACTTCACCCCAAACTAGTGACTGCGAAACAGCCCACTTGGAGTGAGGGCACGTGCATTAAACAGGATCCGATTCTTCTACACTGATAAGGTTATCTCTATTATTAATGACCGCCGCCACGTGTACAACAGGTAAGCCTTTATGACACTTAAACCTAATATATCTTGCCGTCTGTCACTCTACTGCATGATATCACCAATATGCACACACATATGAAGGAACTTTAACCAATCAGAGTACAATTGCAGGGTATGACTGGGAGGAATAATTAACAATGAGTAACAAGTGGGGGAAGGAATAGGCACGAAGGTCGAGTCCGTTGGTCGCCATTGTTACGAGTTAGATTTAGAATATAGTTATATTGCCCACCCAGATCCCAACAGTGCAACAAAAAACAAAACAAAAGACAACGGACTATAAAGGTAGACAAGCGATGTGAGTTGTAAAAGGTCAGCACTATAAATCTTTAACAAATTATTCAGCTTCCTATAAATTACCCCTAACTATGTTTTAACCTTAAACATACAAAGGTATATACATAATGAAGCAATATAAACAATTTTAGCTAAGGACGTGGGGGGAGGCAATACAAGATTACAAATACTTAAGTGAGGAGCTGAGATGGCTGACGAGCAAGGCTGAGTATAGTAGAAGACGGTAGGTAGTCACTGTGCCGTAGGTTTCCAGGATTGGTGATCCTGTGGTCACTTCCCAGAGTGTAGTGCTCTCTCCTCGAATTGGAGCTGACAAAGAAGACTTTGAGGAGGTGACGCAACAACCAGGATATGGAGAAGGGAAACCCCGGAGTGGTAACTAAGACGAGTCATACTCGTGTCTCGTCCCTAGATGGCGTTGCTCGTGGTGCTGGGTAGGTCGATCAGGACAATAGATGGCGTGGTTCGTAGTGCTGGGTAGGTAGATCATGACAATTGGTGGAGGGGTTCGTAACAATATATATATATATATATATATATATATATATATATATATATATATATATATATATATATATATATATATATATATATATATATATATATAACTCTTCTCAACAAATACAAGGATGTTGCCCCGTGAGAGTTACCGTGGGCCTCCATGTGCCCAGGTGGGATGGTATTACACTATAAGTGTGTTAAATGAGGAGTGACTGCTCCACATGTAATTTAAGGTTTTTGAAATATTTAGCTAAATTAAACACGATTTTTCATATAGTTACGCGAATGATGGGAAATAAAAGATATAGATGGGATGTGGTGGAATCATCGTGGTCTGGCCACAAGCGCTGTAAACGACATATTGATTCACTGGGTGGTTTGGAAGTGTTTATTTCCATTCATACTTTCGTAACTACAACCTATGGTAATTTTTTCTTCGTGTTCATATATAATGAAGATAATGCAGAGTATAAAATGCCATATACAATATTTATACATAATATCATCTATACAGCCATACTATGACTGTGTTCTTCGTGCTTGTGTTGCCTCGTGATAGTTAGAGTGGGCCCCCGTCCGGAAAGGACACTGTACTAACCTCCAGCACCGACCCAGGTGGGCTAGAGAATATGGTTTCCGAGTGTACATGGAAGTGTGACCCTTCTATGTTACACCTCCGCCTCAAAGTCCATCGTAGTCTTAGAGGGAGATGAGCAGACGACAAGTAGAAGGTGTCACAAGTGCAGTGCAAAACGAGGAGGTCGGTCTGCTTCCTGGGATAACGTATCTGCTAAGATCATTGTTTTCTCCTTTGATGTGGTTGACCTTGATACGAAAAGGATGGATTAGGAGGGTCCATCGCAGAATACGGTGATTAATTTGTCATGCCTTTTCGATGAAGGAGAGTGGATTATGGTCTGTAAAGACCTGAGCATCATGAGTAGGATGTTGGAGATAAGACTCAAACTTCTTAAGGGCAGACACCAGGGTGAATCCTTCTTTTTCAACTGTTTTATAGTTGCATTGGTGAGGTTTTAGCTTAGTCGAGAAATAACAGGCTGGATGAAGTATCCCATCGGAATCATCCAGTTGTAGAAGGACGGCACCTAACCCCTCACCTGCTGCGTCCACTTGAAGTGTAAAGGGCTTATTGAAATCTGGAGACTTAAGAACAGGATCACTTGCTAGCAACTTCTTTAGTTGGTTAAAGGCTTCTTGGCAAGCTTGATTTCACTGGTAAGAGACGTCAGCGGAGCAACTACAGATGCGAAATTCTTTTAGTACCTCCTATAATACCCCGCCATTCCAAGGAATCTCATAAGGGACTTGCGGGTTGTAGGTACTGCAAAGTTGAGGATGGCATCGACGTTGGCAGTTTTCGGTCGACATCGTCCTTTACTCACGATGTGTCCAAGGTATGTGATGGTGGCCTGCCCGAATTTGGACTTCGCCAGGTTGATAGTCAGGCCTGCCTCGTCCAAGCGCTGTAGGAGAGCTCGAAGACGGGCGATGTGAACATCCCACTATCTGAAATAACTACCAAAGCATCCAGGTATGAATAATTGCCATCGAAACTTTCTATTATGTTATTTAGATAGCGTTAAAATGTGGCAGGAGCGTTAGCCGTCTCAAAAGGCATAATTTCAAACTGAAAGTGTCCAAATGGCGTACAGAAGGCTGACATTAATTTAGCCCTCTCTGTTAATCCAATCTGATAGTATCCTTTCTGTAGGTCAATCTTAGTAACATACCTACGGTATCAACAAGATCGTCAATTAATGGGAGAAGATAAGAGTCAGGCAGTGTTAATGAATTTAATTTACGAGTCTGTACAAAACCTTGTCCCACCTCTCCTTTGGGACCAGTAGGGAAGGAGAAGCCCATAGCGAGGAGCTGGGGACCACCAGATCCTGCTTCAACAAGTAGTCAACTTCCTCCCTCATCTTAACCTTCTTCTCTGGACTAAGTCGGTAAGGATTCTGTTGTATAGGAGTGGCGTTAGGATTGTGTTCAATATCATGGAGAACATTATGACATCTACCAGGACCATCCCTGCATCCGCCCAAGTTACCTTGTAGAATTTTAATAGTATCCTCCTGCTCTTGACCAGTTAAGTTTGGTAAGTATTCTTTAATGTTGTTTATTATATAAGAGTTTTCTTTCCTGCTTTCTACAATTGGACTATCCTCCCCAACTAAATCTATGTCCTCAGCAGATAACGCCTGGTTGGCGAGGACAAGTCTCTCACCCGAGTCACTCTGAGGATTCCTTCTGCGATACAATTTCATTAAGTTAAGATGCACTGTACTAATTGAAAATCCTTTCTACGGTCAGGAGTTAGAGCAACGGAGTTTACTTTATTTGATTGACGAGATACTTTGTAAGGGCCTATGTATTTACATTTGAGGGGTGAACCTGGAATAGGCAAATACTGCAATACTTCATCTCCAGAATTGAATTTACGGATCTTAGCCTTTCGATCATAAATACTCTTCATCTTACTTTGAAATTTCATTAACTTATCTCGTGCAATTTTCCTTAATTTACCTAATTCGGATTAAAGATTCTCAAGATATTGACCAACAGTCTGATTAGGAATCTCTGCAACTTGACTAAACCATTGTTCTTTTGTGACTTTAAGAGGTCCTATTACTTGACGACTATACAACATTTTAAAAGGTGATAATCCAAGTGATTCTTGTCGGCATTTTCCAATTGCAAAGCGCATGAAATGAATTCCTTCGTCCAAATCAGCTTTTGTGTCAAAACAAAATCTGCTAAGCATGGATTTTACTGTTTGATAGTATCTTTCTAGGGAACATTGTGACTGGGGATGATATGCCGATGACAAATTTTGTGTAATGCCTAACTCCGATAACACTTTGGAGAAAAGGTCACTTGTAAAATTAGATCCTTGGTCAGATTGAATTTCCTTGGGGATACCTACTTGTGTAAAAAAAAAAAATATCAGCAATGGTTTTAGCTCTAATATTTTTTACTGGGAATGCCTCAGAATACCTAATTGTAGGGCACATTATAGTCAACAAATATTGGTTATCTTTCTTGGTGTTTGGAAGTAGGCCCACACAATCTATCAGAATTTTGTTAAAAGGTTCCTTCTTAACAGGAATAGGGTTAAGTGGAGCGGGAGGAATAACCTGATTGGGCTTCCCAAGTGGTTGGCAAGAATGACATATGGTGATGAAGTTAGCCACTTGTTTCTTCATACCTGGCCAGAAAATTCCTGACTAACTTTGTTATAAGTTTTACATATCCCTAAGTGACCATTTAAGGCATCATGCGCCAGTTCTATGAACTGTACTCTAACAGAATAGGTTACCGCTATTTGATGGGCTTCAGCACAGGAGTCATCATCCTTTTAAGTATCTTGGACGATATTTTCTCATTAAGACATCATCTTGATGGTAAAAACAAGGGACTTAAACAATGTCTGACTTGGGTACTGTTATTTGATGAAATTTGGTAAGTGAATTATCCTCTTTCTGAGCTTTAATTAAGTTGTCCCTGGTCATAGCCTGGCTGGGGAGACCACAAGTGAAAGTGAATGTTGTCTCCCGTCGATTTTCCATTTCTTGCCTCATACGCTGTACATTTCTACAATCTTCTGTGTTGTGGTATGGAGACTGATGTACTATACTTTAGTGTTTGGAGACATTTTATATACTGTGTAATGTCCCTTTGGAGTTTTTGGTTTAGCAGGGCTATCTGAAATTTTAAGGTCCTGCGAGGATTCTTTCCTTCGATCCTGCCTCTGGTTGGCTGGGGACTTCTCTGCTTGTCCTGCAAACCATAATTTTTCTGTGGAATGTACCTTACGTTTGCAGACTTTGCGAAAAGGTATATTTTTGTGTTTGGTTCCCATGACAGACTGTGGTTGTTCCTTGAAGCTGGCGACTGGTGCCACTGACATCACCCTAGGAACATTTTCCTTGGGTTTCGCAATTTCTTCTACATAATCTACAAGTTTAGTCAATTTTTTAAACTTTCTTTTGGGCTTTCGTGCGTAAGGGTTCATTTGGTGACAAGAAAAACTGATGGAATTCAATAATCCTGTAGAAATTTACTTTAGACAAGTTGTCATTTTTATCGAACCAATCTGAGGAGTCCATGTAAGATCTGAGATCTATCTTAGTGAGTCCCGCACAAATTTGGGCTTCTTGTGCTTCGTGTGTGAGCAGAGTGTCACCTGTCCTCTCTGCCATCTTAAAAATCCAAGTAAGTGGACCTCCTTTGGTGCCCGATCCAAAAAAGGAAATGAATTCCTTCCTAAATGTTTGATAATCATCCGTTTCTTCGTCAATGACTGAAGCATAGATACCTCTAGCTTCCCGACTACCGGTTTTCATAAGGTTTCGGACGTATGAAATTTTATCTACGTCATTGGTGACATCGTTATTTTTCATTACATCTTCGTATTTACGCAAAAATGCTAAACTAGTATAATCAGGATCCTCGGCAGTAAACTATTGTACCTTAATGTTATTTAAAAGTAGCCTCACCGTTTGACCGACCGATGTAGTCAGTGGGTTAGTAGAACCACCTGTTGCCATTTTCGTTGTGTTAGTTAAAGAACTAGCTTTAGAAACAGGTGAAGGCAATGGGTAAATGTTACCTGACCTTAATTGTCTACTGTGTAAATCCTCCAACTGAGAATCAATGAAATTTTCACAGCTAGCTAAAGAGTCGGTAGGTGTTAAATCTATTTGGCAAATTTGTGGTAATTCTTCCTCACTATGAGTTGCCACTAGTTCCTGTGAATTATTAGATGACTGGCTATCAGAGTCTGAGTCACCAATTTCCCGTTTGATAACCAAAAATTTTGGAAGTGGGTCCATGTATAGGACTATTTATCACCTCACTCACTGTATGAAGACTCACTGCGTTGCCCACTCACAGGGTATATATATATTTATATATATAGCCTACATATATATACATATTTATAAATATATATATATATATATATATATATACATATATATATATATATATATATATATATATATATATATATATATATATATATATATATATATATATATATATATATATATATATATATATATATATATATATATATATATATATATAAAAGACAGCTAAGGTACTCCGTTGTTTCCATTTTCCCCGTGTGATTTTATCAAGATTTATCTTATCCACGTTTTTCATTGTGGATTTACATGTAATATATATATATATATATATATATATATATATATATATATATATATATATATATATATATATATATATATTTAGTAAACGTTACTCTGACCACATGCGCTTACGTGATACTGATGAATCCCTAATAGAGGTTCACAACCTGCATAAGCTCGTTGAACAGGCTTTGTAGTGAAATATAACAGAAATACAAGTTTCTTTTAGTATCCTGGTGGTCAGAGGTAAGCGTTCCCCGGTCACAGTCATGGGCTCGTGGGCCGTGGGTTCGAATCCTGGCAGGTTGAGTGTTGATTGTATGAAGTCCGCGCGTGATTTAGTGGGCTAATGAAAATGAATATATATATATATATATATATATATATATATATATATATAGTAGTGATGATGGACGATGTTATATGGGTGATGATGGATGTTGTTATATGTAGTGATGATGGGTGGTGTTATATGTAGTAGTGATGATGGATGGTGTTATATGTAGTGGTGATGGATGAAGTTATATGTAGCGATGATGGATGATGTTATGTAGTGATGATGGGTGGTGTTATATGTAGTGATGATGGATGGTGTTATATGTAGTGATGATGGTGGTGTTATATGTAGTGATGAGATGTTGTTTTATGTTATATGGGTGGTCCCTACAATCCTCTTTTGAGTTAAGCATTTAATGCGCACATCAATGGAGTCTGTAATTCAGTCGTTCCTTCATCAAGTATGTTTGCAGATACGTCAACAAAGAATCTGGATCAAGCTGATCTTTGTGGAAAAAGGATGGAAATCATGTTAAGTGACACAGTTTCCAGCAGGGCCGTTTTATATGCAGCAATGAAGCCCAATGGAGAATTTTAGTTTTCCTATACACGAACTATGTCCAATAGTAGTTCATCTGGCTGTTCACCTGAAAATGGACAAAGAGTATACTTCTATGAAGAGTTCTACAAATCAAATGGCAAATCCTGCTGATACGACTCCTCACTGCATTCCTTAAGCTTTCACAGGAAGATGAGCTTGCTCAAATACTCCTGTATTTTTGACGTACCTAAAGTTCTACATATATGGCAGTTTCAATGAAAAGTTCCAGAGAAGAGTCAAGGATCCGATGTTGAAGGATATCCAGGATAAAGTCAGGCAATGCTTTGGGACGTGTCTACACGGTTCACCCCAACAACTTTGAATGCTATTGTTTGAGACTACTTCTTTGCTCCACAATCGTGGCCCAACATCATATGCAGCACTCAAGACAGTGAATGGACAAGTCTGCAGAACTATCAGAAGCGTGCAATCTAATTGGTCATTGGAAGATGAGATGGTCGGAATGACATTATTAGAAGAGGCAACAGTTACTCAATCGCCAAAGAGAATGAGGAACCTGTTTGCCATCAAGGATTGCTACATGCAGATTCCCTTTCCCCTAAACTCCCAAGCCAACTCTGAAAAACCACCAAGAAAGTCTTCAGAGGATCTGCTTCATCACAAGAAGAGAACATCCTGGTCAAGAGATTGAGTTAATGGATGACATGTTCAACAGGGCTCTGATCATACTGGAAGACAAAGTGATGGAGCTGCAGAAAAACCTGACTGGATTTTGGATTGCCTTCCCCTAAACAGAGAAGAACCAGTAGCTGCAAACAGGACTTGCTCAGAGAGACTGACTACCAGTTGAAGCTCCTGGTGAATTTTGTTGAAGAAAATGAGCCTCACCTGGTGATGCTCATGAATAGATCTTGCAAGCGACAAGCGGAGCAGGAGGTATGATCTTTCTGATGCACCTGGCGGGACAGGAAAACATTCTTGATCAACCTTCTGTTGCCACAAAGTACGTCATCAGGGGAAAAATTGCCTTGCTGCAGCATCCTCAGGCATTGCTGCAACACTACTAGAAGAAGGACGTACTGTACACTCAACTTTTAAACTGCCTCTCAACCTCGCTCAATGATAATCCAGTGTGCAACATCAAAAAGGACTGGCAAAGACAAAACTCTTAGAAAAATGCAGCCTCATAGTCTGAGATGAATGCACTATGTCTCACAAGTTAGTTTGAAGCAGTGAAGAGGACCCTTGCAAGACATACGAGAAAATGACCAGCTCATGGGTGGCATTACAATGGTCATTGCTGAGACTTTCGCCAGACTCACTGTCATTCCTCGGGAAGCACTCCAGCTAATGAACTGGAATGTGTGCCTCAAGGCATCATACCTCTAGAGAAGTGTTCAGACACTCACCCTATCCACAAACATGACAGTACATCTGCTGGGGCGAGCTCAGGATGCTGGATGGTTTGCAAACCTTCCACTACAGATTGGGAATGGAAACCGTCCCTAATTCAGAAGGACAAATAATCATTCCTCAAAGATGTGGAAATGTTGTAAAGTCCTCAACTGAGCTCACTAACACGGTCTACCCAAACATTATCCAATTACCTGTAAAGGATCATCAAGTGGCTGTGTGAACGTGCAGTTCTGGAAAATTAAAGAAGCGAAACAGTGGCTGAAATCAACATGACTTTACTCAGACAGCTTCCAGGCAGTGAGACTCCTCTCATTCAAATTTGTTGATACAGTAATCGACCAGGACCAAGAAACCAGTACCCTGCAGAATTCCTTAATTCTTTGGAGCCCGATGGAATGCTCCCTCACCACCTCACCTCTTTTCAAGATTGGAACTCCTATAATGCTCTTAAGAATTGAACCACCAATCCTCTGCAATGGCACAAGATTGGTGGTGAAGAACATGATGCCACACGTACTGGAAGCTACAATAGTGACAGGAAAAGCTAAAGGAGAGGACGAGATTATACCAAGGATACCTCTCATCATCACTGACCTGCCATTTGATTTCACGCGACTTCAGTTCCCGGTTAAAGTGAACTTTGCCATGGCCATCTACAAAAGCCAGGGACATTCCCTAAAGGTAGTTGGCCTAAACCTGGTGTTTCCTTGCTTCTCTCATGGATAGTTCTATGTTGGATGCTCCAGAGTGGGAACTGGCAAAAAAATCTGTAACATACTTGCTGCTAATGGCAAAACTAAAATGTGGAGCTCCCGAGTGGGTGGCGTCTCATTGCGGCCTATGCTGAAAGAGCCGCCGGGAGGGCTATTCAGTGTGGGAGGGTATTCTTAGTGTATATATATATATATATATATATATATATATATATATATATATATATATATATATATATATATATATATATATATATATATGTAATATTCAGAAATTTAAGAGTAATTTCAAATGCCGCGCCATTGGCGATACTGAGTTCAAGGTCGTCTGAGGGAAGAGAGGCGCCCCTCCATAGTGGAGAGAGGTTGTGAACTAGGCCTATATGATATTAAATGTGTTAAGGACTATTATTGAATGTGGAATTATTATGATTTATCAGTCTGAATAATGTTACGGGTTCCAAGGAGTTATTAGTTGGCGGAAAATATGTCACGTAGGCCTAAGCTATATGCCTTGGAGAGAGGCGACGCTGGCTGGTCCTCAGTCACTGGAAGCATGGTCCAGCAAGACGTCCCTGGGTCCGCTGCGTCACAGAAATAGTCACGTGGCCTAGTCACCTGTGCTGCACTATTGCAGTATAACAAGTAAGTCTCTATTCGATCTCAGACAGGGTTTAGATGGCAGTGATAAAGTTAACAAGACCTAACAGTGAGTTCATTTCAGGGTTTCCGTCAGAACCCACTGACTGAGAGAAATTGACTGGAGAGATTGACTGCCGTTTGAGACTGCTGCTGATGATTGAGGGTGGGATTGTCGCCATTGGACCAACCAGTGTAGGCCTGTCACTGTTTAGCTGGGTATCAGCATCTCTTGAGTGAATCTAGCCGTCTGGGTGCCCAGCTGACGACGGACGATCGTTGGCATCAGCCTTTCACCTTGGCTTCACAATACCACATGTCTCAAGCAGCTTAGTGAAACCCTTGCTAACGGGAAGCTAAAGCTTCTCTCAACTGTACAATCTGATTGGCTCACTCCCTTCCGCTTCATGGATGGACTGGGGTGTGAAGCTAGCTGAGTGATACAGGGTCGCACACTGGGGCCAAGAGTCAGTGGAGTTTAGAGGTACACTTTCCAAGGTGGAGAAAGGCTGATTTGGGCCTTCAACTACGGGTGCCTGTTGGTTGTCCTTAAACGACTACAGAGTGCAGGTGGAATCTGTGTGTGAGGTTAGGGATGATGGTTCACGGGTATTGGACTCAGTAACGTCTTTTATAATACAATATTTTTGTCTGTAGTTAATACTATTTTTCAGTTACTAATGTATGCTGTGTGCATTTAATATTTCTTTATAGTTTCAATCTCAGATATAACCTTTGTCTCTCAGAGTAGTTAGGTTAGGAGGTGTGTGTATCTGTTGGTGTAACATAATTATATTGAGTCTATCATTCATTGTAGAGTTATTAATTTCTTTATTTTTTAATACCATTTTCTCAGTGCTGATATAATTTTGTTGAGTGCCCTTTAGAGCCTATTCATTGTAGAGTTATTAATTTCTATTTTTTATACCATTTTCTCAGTAGATATTATTTTGTTGAAACCCCGGCCTGCATCTGTTGGTTTAACATAATTATATTGAGTGCTTTAGGCCTATTCATGGTGGAATTAATAATTTTATTTTTATACCACTTCCCAAGAGTGGAGGATATTATTCTGTGAAAACCCTTAAGGCCTGTTTCATGTGTGCAACATTTCTTAATGCTTTAAATTTATTTTTGCCGGAGTTTCTAATAATTTCAAAATCATGTATATTTTTCCCCCAGAGTAGTGTTTAAGTTCGTTAAGAGGTGCACATATTGGTGTACCATTATTTGATTGTGTTTGTAGGTGAATATAAGTGTCTAAATTTTACAGTGTGTCTCTATTCATCCCAGTCACAGACGCTATCCTTCCACTGGTCACGGACAATTCATTTTGTTAGTAAATTTAAGTGTTTTTGCTGGTTTAGGATTTCTCACATAAGGCCCACTGTTATTACCATTCTATAATCTTTTAATCCCAAGTCAAGGGAGAAAATAAAGTCCAATAAATTTGGACTGGTTATATATATATATATATATATATATATATATATATATATATATATATATATATATATATATATATATATATATATGCTGATAAATTGTCATGTAGAAAAAGAAAAACTAGTTCAAGTGCTTGTAAATAACTTATGTTTTTCTTTTTTTTAGATAAGACTAGTGATTTATTTGCATTATATATATGCAAGTAAATCACTGTAGGTGCGCGTGATTCAGGTATTATGCTGGATAAAAGAAAAACAGTTCCAAGTGTGTAATTCCATCTTCAGTGAGTACAGACTAGAGAGAGTAATACAAATCAAGGTGTATATATACAGAGGAGGGTGAACCAGGTCCACAATGGTCAGGTATTAGGTAATGACCCTACTAATCTTTAATAGCACACAACGGTTGCTGGTCAGGTCAGATGGTCGGCGACCAGGCCTTCTCACCTGATCCAAATCTCTTAATTACAAAATTGTCCAGCTTGTACATGCCGTTACCCAAATTCATAGTGAATGCTTGGTATGTTTAATAAAGACTAGATTCTATGATGTTCCTACTATCAATTGAATTACATGGTAATATTGAGGAGGCATTATCCCAGTCAATGCAATGCTTGTTATCCCTCAAATGAACAAATGAATCATAATGATGCGCTTGGAATCTCTGTGTTTTCTTTCTTTTCCTTGTGGTTATTGTATATATATATATATATATATATATATATATATATATATATATATATATATATATATATATATATATATATATATATATATATATATATATATATAATATAATCTTGGTCGTGGATGTTATTATCATGATCGTGGTTGTCATAATCATGCTCGTGGTTATTATAATTATGGTCGTGGTTGTTATAATCATAGTCATGGTTGCTATAATCATGGTTGTGGTTGTTATAATCATGGTCGTGGTTGTTATAATCATGGTCGTGATTGTTATAATTATAGCCTGGTTGTTATAATCATGGTCCTGTTTGTTATAATCATGGTCGTGATTGTTATAATCATGGTTCTGGTTGTTATAATCATGGTCCTGGTTGTTATAATCATGGTCCTGGTTGTTATAATCATGGTCGTGTTTGTTATAATCATGGTCGTGTTTGTTATAATCATGGTCGTGGTTGTTATAATCATGGTCCTGGTTGTTATAATCATGGTCGTGATTTTTACAATAAGGGTCGTACCTGAGACTATCACAGGTAGAATAAACCCCAAACCTTATCTTTAATCTCAATAAACCTAGATTAACCTCACCTAATCAACAGGATTAGAGACCATTAGGATTGTACCACCAATACCGATACATTTCACACTGGATTAATAACAAAACATTTAATCACATTTCCAATAACTAATGTCTTACGGATATCTTATCAAGTTGTGAGTCTTACGTGTCTATATAATTATGTTTTATTCTTACAAATATTTATAGTTCGTTGTGTATTGTATTGTATGGTATGGTATTGAATGGTATTGTATGGTATGGTATTGAATGGTATTGTATGGTATTGTACTGTATTGTACTGTACTGTACTGTTTTGTTTTGTATTGTATTACATTGTATTGTATTGTATTGTATTACATTGTATTGTATTGTATAACAGTGGGCCCTTCGTGCCATGTTCGCTGTCCGGCTGACAGCTTACAGCGAATGAGGGTGCGCCAAGTCCATAGACTTGCATGGTTAATTAGGGTGAGCCAAGTCCATAGACTTGCATCTTTTTCCATCGTAAATGAAATTGTTAATTAATGCCTTCCTAAAGAAACCATCGACATGGGACCAGGTTTGTTCCACTCCACAAATTTTTTGCGATTTTTCCACCAAGCTTCCTGTAATGATGTGTTAAATTTACTATTATATATTCTAGTCACCTTACCCTGTGCTGTTAAGGTTTTAACTGTCATTATTTGTTCAAGCCCATCTTATTTCTTTATTTTGTATTGTAACCAGCATTCTTTGTTCTCTAACGACCATCTGGATCGTTAAACGACCCACCGGCGGGTCGCTTGGCGGGAGCCGACCTTATATATAGGACCCACCAACTGACTTGAGTCAGTTCAGTCCTCTTGTCATACAGTACACATCCTTTGAGTGTCACTTGTTACTTATACTTAATTTATTTGTGTTGTTCCTGTCGCCACCAATGTGGTATATCTATGTGAGTACCTATTTATGTCTCTGTTTGTGTCCATCAGTATTTGCTTAGTTGTATTCAAGTAATTCAGTGTTGTTTCACGTTAGTTAATTTCAGTGTTAGTTTTTATATGTTTATGCAGTGTTAACGTAATCCAATGCTTTATTTTTATTCTTTTGATGTTTCGATGTTTTGTATCACTTGTGTCTTAAAAGTTTCGATGGTGAATCAATTTGTTGTGACAGCCTACGAGGCTCTTTATTGTGTTAATATTTAATCAATTAAATTCTTAAAGGTTTACTTTATTTATTTTTATTCTCTTTTAATTTACTTCACTTTTTGTTTGGTTACGCCTAGAACCTGGATATTTAAGTAAATTAAGAGACGGCGTAACAATATATATATATATATATATATATATATATATATATATATATATATATATATATATATATATATATATATATATATATATATATATATATATATATATATATATATATATATGTGTGTGTGTGTGTGTGTAATATTCAGAAATTTCTGTGTGATATTTAGAGACGTAAATACCAATAATGGCGACACTGAGTCATTCAAGGTCGACTGAGTGATAGTGGCGCTGCCCACACATAGTGGGAGCTTCTGGAACTGTGCCTATATTGTATTAAGTGTACTCTAGCGAATTAATGTGGACGCAAATCAAGAAATTAAATGACAGTTATTAAATTAAAAACATTTATAGATCTTTTCTCAGTCTAAATATGTTATGTATGCCCAAATTAAGCTATTAGTTGTGCGGAAAATATGTCCCTAGCCCAAGCTCACGCCTTGGGGCACGCTCTGGCTGGCCCAGTCACGTGGCAGCGGTCAAGCCAGAGGGACATTGCTCTGCCCATCCAGGAAAACGACCACGTGGTCTGGTCTCCTTTGTGTTACGACATCAGTATTAATAAGAAAGTTTTATTCGATCTCAGACAGGGTTTAGATAGGGCGGAGGAGAAGTTATCAATAGCTAACAGAAGGTATATTGCAGGGATTCTGTACGGCCCACTTGGTCTGAGCCCACAGGGTCTTGAGCTGTCTTGAGCCCATGCGGTTGAGTGAGCAGTATGAGGGTTGGAGAGGAGCCAGCTGTCTGAGTTGACAACTAACTACATAGGACCCGCGTCCGCCCCCGGTTGACGATCGTTTGGGGTCATCATATCTCCTCCACCTCGGTTCACAATACCACATATCTTCAAGCAGTTTAGTAAAAACCTCTAACTAACGGGAAAATAGAACCCCCCTCAGCTGGACAGGTTTCAGTGGCTGACTGGCCCCCACTCTCTTCCGTTTCATGGCTGTACTGAGTGTAAACTGAGGCTATCTGAGTGAATGAACGGTCACACACTGAGACCAGGAGACTAGTGGGTACTTAGAGACATTTATCTTCCCTTAGCATTGGTGTGTTCTGAGCTTGTGCGATGCATGTTCCGGGAAATAGTGGCAAGGTGTGTTTAGAATTTCCCTAGTCCAGGTGTGAGAACAAGGCTCCTCATGGTTGATTTTCACAGGTGAGACGTAAGAAATCATATCCAAAGTTGTGAAGGGCTTGTTAGTGCCTTAAGAAAAATAAGGGTGCATGCTGAACCTAAGTGTGAGGTTAAGGAGCATGTTTCACGGGTATTGGTGGAGAAAAACATTCATGACTCCTGAGTTCTAGAGAAAATGCTGACAAATTTAAAACAAGGGAACACCCGCATGCCTGATGGGTCATGAGTGATTTTTTTTTTTTTTTTTGTAAAGTCCGGCTTCCTTGGCAGGCTAGTAGTTACACCCTTTGGGTTATTTGGCCAGTTGGGATTGTAATAGTTTGTGGGTCATTCCAGACAGGCGATGATTGATCCATGTGTGTAGCAAATAATTTCTTACTATGTCTTACCCCAGTTCTCAGGGACTGATATTATTTTGTTGAGTGCCCTTAAGGCCTATTCATGGTGGAGTTAATAATTTCTTAATGTTTCATGCCATTTCCCCAGTGCTTGATAGTTCATGTATTGTGTCACTAAGGCATGTGAGATAACGAGGAACTGTTTTCAGATGAGCTCCTCATTCTGAGGTAAGTCGCACTGTTACCTTAGTAGTGTTTCATAAGGCATTTAATATTTTCTACCTAATTTTGATATCTTGTATAACCTTTGTTCCGCAGTGTAGTGTCTTAAGCCAGGCTAAGAGGTGCGCATATGTTGGTGTACCATTATTGTTTGTGGCTGTGGTGTTGGAGGGAATAGAAGTGTTAAATTTTACAGTGCGTCTCATTCACCCCAATCACAGGTGCTATCTTTCCACGGGTCACGGAGAATATATTTTTTAAAGTAATTGTGTTTGTGAGTAATAACTCCCGACCGGTTACATATTTACATATATATATACATATATATATATATATATATATATATATATATATATATATATATATATATATATATTTCATGTAGATCCACAATCTTCAGAGGCAACTGGATTACATGGATAGAGAAGCTTAAATATACAGGGTGACCTGTCTTGAATAAAGACGAAAGCTAAGGTGCTCCGTTGTTTCCTTTTCCGGTGATTTATCGATATATATATATATATATATATATATATATATATATATATATATATATATATATATATATATATATATTCATATATATATATTTATATATCTTGATAAAATCAAGATTTATCTTATCCACGTTTTCTATATATATATATATATATATATATATATATATATATATATATATATATATATATATATATATATATATATATATAATATTTTATTAGCCCAATTACTTTATTGGGAATGAAATATATATAATCTTGTTTCAAAGCCGGATTTGGTAAAATGTTATCTGACCACCTACGGATATGGTGGTCCCTATTAGATTTTCACGGCGCCATAAGCTCGTTGAACAGGCTTTGTGAAATATAACAAAGTCTAGGACTGCTTTTAGTATCCTGGTGGTCCAGCGTTAGCGTTCCCCGTCACAGTCAGATTGTGGGCCGGGTCTGAATCTCTGGGTTGAGGTGTTGATTGTATGTAGAAGTTCTGCGGCTTTATTGGGCTAATGAAAATATATGGATCCTCGTGTTTCGCCGGATTTGGTAAACGTTACTCTGACCACCTACGTGATATGGGTGGTCCCATTAGAGGTTCACGGCGCCATAAGCTCGTTGAACAGGCTGTGTGAAATATAACAAAGTCCAGGACTGCTTTTAGTATCCTGGTGGTCCAGCGGTTAGCGTTCCCCAGTCACAGTCATAGGATTGTGGCGTGGGTCTGAATCTCTGGCGGGTTGAGGTGTTGATTGTATGTAGAAGTCTGCGGTTTTATTGGGCTAATGAAATATATATGGATCCTCGTGTTTCAAGGCGGATTTGGTAAAGCGTTACTTCGACCACCTACGCATACTGGTGGTCCCTTGATTAGAGGTCCACGGCGCCATAAGCTCGTTGAACAGGCTTGTGTGAAATATAACAAAGTCTAGGACTGCTTTTGTATCCTGGTCCAGCGTGTTAGCGTCCTCGGTCACAGCCATAGGATTGTGGCGTCTGAATCCTGGCGGGTTGAGGTGTTGATTGTGCGTAGAAGTTCGTGCGCTTTATTGGCCATGAAATATATGGATCCTCGTGTTTCGGGCCGGATGGTAAACGTTACTCTGACCACCTACGTGATATGGGTGGTCCCCATTAGAGGTTCACGGCGCCAAGCTCGTGAACAGGCTTTGTGTGAAATATAACAAAGTCAGGACTGCTTTAGTATCCTGGTGGTCCAGCGAAGTAGCGTTCCGGTCACAGTCTAGGATTGTGGGCCGGGTTCGAATCCTGGCGGGTTGAGGTGTTGATTGTATGGTAGAAGTCTGCGTGTTTATTGGGCTAATGAATATATATGGATCCTCGTGTTTCGAAGGCGGATTTGGAACGTTACCTGACCACCACGTGATACGGGTGGTCCCATTAGAGGTTCATGGCGCCATAAGCTCGTTGGCAGGCTTGTGAATATAACAAAGTCTAGGACTGCTTTTAGTATCCTGGTGGTCCAGCGGTTAGCGTTCCCGGTCACAGTCATGGATTGTGGCCGGGGTTCGAATCCTGGCGGGTTGAGGTGTTGATTGTGTAGAAGTCTGCGCTTTATTGCTAATGAAATATATATGGGATCCTCGTTTTGGAGGCCGATTGGTAACGTTACTCTGACCATCTACGCGATATGGGTGGTCCTTTGGAGGTTCACGGCGCCATAAGCTCGTTGAACAGGCTTTGTGTGAAAGATAACAAAGTCTAGGACTGCTTTTAGTATCCTGGTGGTCCAGCGGTTAGCGTTCCCCGGTCACAGTTATAGGATTGTGGGCCGTGGGTTCGAATCCTGGCGGGTTGATGTGTTGATTGTATGTAGAAGTCCGCGTGCTTTATTGGGCTAATGAAATATATATGGATCCTCGTGTTTCGAAGCCGGATTTGGTAACACGTTACTCTGACCACCTACGTGATACGGGTGGTCCCCATTAGAGGTTCACGGCGCCATAAGCTCGTTGAACAGGCTTTGTGTGAAATATAACAAAGTTCAGGGATCGCTTTTAGTATCCTGGTGGTCTGGTTGCCGTTAGCGTTCTCGCCGCAGCTGGCAGGATCAGGCCGCGGCCCGGAATCTCTGGCGGGTTGAGGTGTTGACGGTATGCAGAAGGTTCGCGGTTTTATTAACACACGAAATATATATGGATCTCGTGTTTCAAGCCGGATTTGGTAAATGTTACCTGACCACCTACGTGATATGGGTGGTCCCCATTAGAGGTTCACGGCGCTATAAGCTCGTTGAACAGGCTTTGTGTGAAATATAACAGAGTCTAGGACTGCTTTTAGTGTCCTGGTGGTCCACAGGTAGCGTTCCCCGGTCACTATTATAAGATCGTTGGTTTGAATCCTGGTGGGGTGAGGTGTTGATTATATGTAGAAGTCCGCGTGCTTTATTGGGCTAATGAAATATATAAGGATCCTCGTGTTTCGAAGCCGGCTTTGATAAAACATTGCTCTGATCACCTAAGCGGCATGGGTGGTCCCTGACATTAGAGGTTCACGGCGCCAAGTGTTTCAAGCCACAGGCTTGTGAAATATACAAAAGTCTAGGACTGCTTTATATCCTGGTGGTCTAGTGGTTAGCGTTCCCGTCACAGCCAGCAGGATTGTGGGCCGGGTTCGAACTCAAGTGGTTGAGGCAAGCGATTATATATATATATATATGCACCTACAGTGATTTACTTGTATATATATATATATATATATATATATATGCAAGTAAATCACTGTAGGTGCGTGTGATCTATCAGCATATATATATATATATATACAGACTGTACTCACCCCTGAAGATGTGAATTACACGAAAGCGCTTGGGAACTTAGTGTTGTTTTCTTTCCTTGTGGTTATCAGCTTATGCATATATCATACCGACATGATATTACTATATATATATATATATATATATATATATATATATATATATATATATGCTGATAACCACAAGGAAAGAAGAAAACCATGTAATGAGGACCTAAAAGCTTTCCTGCCACAACTTAACGAGGTCCTCCCCCTCGATCAAATTCACTGTGGAATTAAAGCAAGACTGTAAATTGCCATTCCTAGACTGTCTGATACACAGAATGGGTAACACTTTTAAGTTCAGTATTTATAGAAAACCAACTAATGTGTGTTCATACATTCATTATTATTCTGCCCACCATAATAAAGTCAAACAGTCAGTATTTTCAACAATGTTTTTACGTGCCTTGAGAATTTGCAGTCCGGAATTCATCGATGAGGAATACAAATATATATATAATATTGGCTCAAACCTTAAATACCCTAGATCTTTCATAGACAAATGCTTAAACATTACTAAGAAAACTTTTTATAGAACTGATCCCAAGCCCACCCATGACCATAAGAATATCTTAATATTACCATTTCACAAAAATTTCTCACACATTCCTGCACAGCTAAAAACCTGGAACGTCAATGTGGCATTTAAAAACTCATGCACTGTTAAACAAATGTTAATCAAGAACTCCCCCAACAACACAATTGGTTGCATTTATAAAGTTCCTTGCAAGGAATGTAATATGTTTTACCTAGGCCAGACAGGTAAAGATCTTGCAACTAGAATTAAACAACACAAATACAGTGTTAGGACAGGCCAGGAATCCAATGCTCTGTTTGTTCATTTGAGGGATAACAAGCATTGCATTGACTGGGATAATCCCTCTTCAATATTACCATGTAATTCAATTGATAGTAGGAACATCATAGAATCTAGTCTTATTAAACATACCGAAGCATTCAACATGAATTTGAGTAACGGCATGTACAAGCTGGACAATTTTGTAATTAAGAAGATTTGTGATCAGGTGAGAAGGCTGGGTCACTTGACCATCTGACCTGACCACCAACCATTGTGTGCTATTTAAAGATTAGTAGGGTCATTACCTAATACCTGACCATTGTGGACCTGGTCTCACCCTCCTCTGTATATATACACCTTGATTTGTATTACTCTCTCTAGTCTGTACTCACCCCTGAAGATGTGAATTACACGAAAGCGCTTGGGAACTTCGTGTTTTCTTCTTTCCTTGTGGTTATCAGCATATACCTAGATCACGCGCACCTACAGTGATTTACTTGCATATATATATATATATATATATATATATATATATATATATATATATATATATATATATATATATATATATATATATATATATATACATATATATATATATATATATATATATATATATATATATATATATATATATATATATATATATATATATATATATATATATAAAATCACACAAAATGGAAACAACAGAGCACCTTAGCTTTTTCTTTTTCAAGACATCTTCAGTTGCCTCTGAATGTCTTGAATAAAGACGAAAGCTAAGGTGCTCTGTTGTTTCCATTTTCCCGTGTGATTTTATCAAGATTTATCTTATCCACGTTTTCATTGTAATTATATATATATATATATATATATATATATATATATATATATATATATATATATATATATATATATATATATGTGTTTTTTTGTTTTTTATGTAGAACCACAATGGAAACGTGGAAAAGATAAATCTTGATAAAATCACACTGGAAAACGGGAAACAACTGAGCACCTTACCTTTCGTCTTCATTCAAGACATCTTCAGAGGCAACTGAATTACAAGGACTGAGAGAGGTTTATGTACACAGACTGACCTTACAAAACAAGAGGTCAGGTCAAAAACATGATATTGACTAATACACACACCACTACCACCGCAAACATAAGAGGAGCTTATAAGAAAGGGCGACGTAACTAGTCATGTTAAGTCAGGTCAAATGTGAGACCCACTAAAAATCATCTATCCTACATCTACCTCAAATGTTATCAAAGTATTGACCATTGACAAATAAATTTGTGTAACATATCTTTATTGTACTGACCATCACTAAGGTTTATAGAATTAATTTATCTAATCAAACTTGATTCAACCAGAAGTCTTTCTGTGACACATGATGATTTATACTTTAAAAGTGTATGGGATGATTATTGTTCCTTATATGAACGAAAAGTGCACTGCTTTTAGATGTTGTTCTAATATTGTACACTCGGAAACCATAATCTCTAGCCCACCTGGGTCGGTGCTGGAGGTTAGAACAGTGTCCTTTCTGGACTGGGGCCCACTCTAACTATCACGAGGCAACACATTCACGAACACACACAGTCATAGTACGGCTGTATAGATGATATTATGTATAAATATTGTATATAGCATTTTATACTCTGCATTATCTTCATTATATATGAACATGAAGAGAAAATACCATAGGTTGTAATTACGAAAGTATGAATGGAAATAAACACTTCCAAACCACCCATTGACTCCTCACAACGATTACAGCACTTGTGTGTGTGTGTGTCAGACCACTGTGCTTCCCATCATTAGCATGACTATATGAAAAATCGTGTTTAATTTAACTACATATTTCAAAAACCTTAAATTACATGTGGATCAGTCGCTCCTCATTTGACACACTTATAGTGTAATACTTTGACCATCCCACCTGGGCACGTGAAGGCCCATGGTAACTCTCACGGGGCAACATACACACGAACACACAAGTTATGATATTAACCCTTCAAGGCTTCACTATCATTATCATGTTATGTTCATCGTGCTCTGTATCTTGGTAACTAGTCATAGTATCAATACATGACAGTGTTATTAGTATAATGTTGTAACTTTTGCCCGACAGTTATTGTTGTAAATCATGGACAGGAAGGATACATAAATTGTAATATCAAGTGTATGGTTCGCTCAAAGCCACCCTAAGTCAGACAACGCGTCACATAAAGTTACACCGTGTGTGTGTGTGTGTGTGTTCTGTAATATTAAGCTTCATCCTTAGTAGGTAAGATGTTTCATAAAGAGATTTCTCCCATTCCTCATTATGAGCATCGTCCCAGAGCACATTGTTTCCAGACAGGTAAAGATCTTGTAACTAGACTTAAACAACACAAATATAGTGTTAGTACAGGCCAGGGATCCAATGCTCTGTTGTTCATCTGAGGGATAATAAACATTGCATTGATTGGGATAATGCCTCCTCAATATTACCCTGTAATTCAATTGACAGTAGGAACATTATAGGATCTAGTCTCATTAAACATACCGAATCCGTTAACATGAATTTGAGTAATGGTATGTACAAATTGGACAATTTTGTAATTAAGAAGATTTGTAACCAGGTGAGAAGGTTGGGTCAGTTTCTACCTCTGACCTGACTACCGACCACTGCGGTGCTTTTGTGAAGATTTGTAGGGTCATTACCCATACTTGACCTCTGTGGAATTGATCTCACCCTCCTCTGTATATATATATATATATATATATAACTTGTTCTGACCTTCTACTTAGTTTGTACTCGCCCCTGAAGATGTGAATTACACGAAAGCGCTTGGGAACTTCGTGCTTTCTTTTTCCTTGTGGTTATCAGCATATACCTGGATCACGTGCACCTACAGTGATTTATTTGCATATATATATATATATATATATATATATATATATATATATATATATATATATATATATATATATATATATATATATATGCAAATAAATCAAGCCAAGGTGGATGACCCGAAAACTTAAACATGACATAGGAATAAAGAAAGGAATATATAAGAAATTAAAGGGAGGGGAGGAGCAGCTCAGAAATAGGTATAATGAACTATCTAGGAATGTTAAGAAAAATGTAAGGAAAGCAAAGAGAGACTATGAAATCAAAATAGGGAGAGAATCCAAGGCGAATCCCAAGGGATTTTTCCAGGTATATAGAACAAAGGTCAAGGACAAAGTTGGGCCTTTAAAGTCAGGGAGGGAGGAAGTGATAAACAGCAGTGAAGAAATAAGCAAAGCATTGAACAGCTACTTCTTATCAGTTTTCACAGAAGAAATTCGCGAGGAAATTCCAGAGGTGGAACTGATATTTAGGGGTAAGGACGAAGAGAAATTAAAGAATATCATTATCAGAAAAGAGGATGTTCTTAAAAGGATAAATAAACTAAAGAAGACAAAATCCCCAGGGCCGGATGAAATTTTCCCTCGAGTCTTGAAAGAGTGTAGGGAACAGATTAGCGGACCCCTCGTAAATTTATATACAAAATCATTAGACACGGGAGTTGTGCCAGGCGTGTGGAAGCAGGCAAGTGTGGTAACCATATTAAAAAAGGGAGACAGAGCATCAGCGTCAAATTACCGGCCGATCAGTTTGACATCAGTAGTGGGGAAATTTCTTGAATCAATTATAGCTGATAGCATCCGATCGCATTTAGAGAAACGCAAATTAATCTACGACTCTCAACATGGGTTTACAAAGGAAAAATCTTGTCTCTCAACTCTGCTGACATTTTTTAGGAAAGTCTTCGAGGTAGTAGATAATGACGAAAATTACGATGTTATTTACTTAGACTTTAGCAAAGCATTTGACAGAGTACCGCATCATAGGCTTCTGAGAAAAAATAAGGCTTATGGTATCGAGGGGAAAGTTTTAAATTGGATAAAATCATGGCTCACCGATAGAACGCAGAGGGTCAGCGTAGATGGTGTTAAATCTGAGTGGGACCGTGTAACCAGTGGGGTTCCCCAGGGGTCAGTACTAGGCTCACTCTTGTTCATAATCTACATTAACGATCTAGATACTGGGATCAGCAGTGACATAAGCAAGTTTGCGGATGACACCAAAATAGGGCGGCAGATTAATTCAGGGCAGTATGTAAATGCATTACAGGAGGATGTAAATAAACTGCAGGGGTGGTCTGAAATATGGCAAATGAAATTCAACACCAGCAAATGGAGCGTACTTAATATTGGAAGAACAAATACTGTCAATGTATACAGCCTTAAGAACATCATCCTAGAGAAGTCAACTTGTGAAAGAGACCTAGGGGTACTTGTAAGCCCGGACCTACGGCCTAGAAAACAGTGCGTTAATGTTCGAAATAAGGCAAACAGAGTATTGGGTTTTTTTATCTAGAATTATAAGTAATAAGAGTGCAGAGGTCTTATTGCAACTATATCTTGCGCTAGTCAGGCCGCACCTCGATTATGCGGTTCAATTCTGGTGCCCTTATTATAGAATGGATATCAAATCACTAGAGTCGGTGCAGCGAAGAATGACGAAAATGATACCGGGACTTAGAAACCTTCCATATCGGGATAGGTTAAAGAAACTAAACTTGCATTCCCTAGAAAGACGAAGAGTGCGGGGAGATATGATAGAAGTATTTAAGTGGGTGAAAGAAATTTATAAAGGGGATATAGATAAAGTTCTTATAATATCCGAGCAGGATAGGACTCGTAGCAACAGATTTAAGATGGATAAGTTCAGGTTTAGGAGGGAGATAGGAGGGAACTGGTTCACAAATAGGGTGGTGGACGAGTGGAACAAGCTTAGCAACTTTGTAGTAAGTGCTGGATCGCTGGAAAGTTTTAAAAGGAGGCTGGATAGATCCATGGATGATAGAGAGTGGTAATAACTCTCGACAGGAGCTGCCATGCACAGGTCAACCGCCTATTGCAGACTCCTTATTTTCTTATGTTCTTATGTATACCTTAAATTTATAGTTATGACTATTTCTCATGATAATCATATAAAAAATGGAAGGGATCCATGTATTTCTCTTTAAATTTTGAAGGTAATACTAGGGACAAGATCATTAAGCTTGTGTAAAAATTCCAGTGGGTCACTGTTTCTAGGCCAAAGACAAAGAACATCATCTACATATCTATACCATGGAGAAATTAAGTCACTTACTGTATGTTGGGTAGTAATCTACCCTAAAAAACTCCATGTAAATACAGGCTAAAGGAGCAGAAAGACAGTTACTCATACTCATGCCAAATACTTGTTTGTAAAACTTCCCATTTGCTCTAAAACCATTGACAGTAACGCATAACTCTATTAATTTGAGAAATGTATCATGTTCAATAGTTAAATCTAGCAGATGCAATTTATCTTTAAGGAATGAAAAAAGGTCATTCACTGGTACTCTAGTGAAAAGTGTGAACTGGCCCTTTCATTGTTGATTCTACAGTTATTTAATAGACCTAGAACATGTAAATGTTCATTGGATCTTCTGTAGTGAAATCCAATATGTTCCTTTGTTTGTATTTATTATAAAAGGTTTTTATGTACACTTTCAAAAAGGATTATCACCGTAAATTAACCACCGTAGCTATGAGTGTTAAATGAGGACGGAGGCTATGTTAAATAGCTCTGCTAATTTCGATTTGTCGATGAGCGATGAGTGAGAATGAGTAGGGACTTATCGAGGGAAGAACGGAAATATATCCGACGTCCTCCCTCGAGGGAAGACGGAACCATCCACGATGGCTCCCAATATCGTCTTCCTCTAGTGAGTGATATCAAACTACTGCCCGCAATAGGTAGCCAGAGAGCCGGTTACTTAATGCTTAACTCAGCACTAAGTGACGTGACTTCCCGTGGGCACACCTTACCACGTGCTCTGAACATGCTACCTCATAGCCAGTGGAAAGTTACAGGGGGTGATGGTTATACAAGTCAAATGAAATTAACCCATTTATAAAAATACTTCTGCCTATAAGACAGGGGCTCGCTCAGTCACACCTTCCAAGCTCCGCGAGGAATAAACTAATCTCGCAGAAAAACCCTATACTGTACATACAGTATACCTAACCATGTTACATGCATATGTGTATAAACACTAAACTGGGGAAGCTGACATCTGCGGTTGAACAGCTACTCAAGCCCTAGTCTGAAATGCCTTATGGAGAGTATAATATGGCATTGTTTACCATTATTAAATAGCCTTATTATATTTAGTTTAGATTAGGTTTTCTATGACACTTTTCATTCATATGCATTATGATAAATGATAAAACATCACAAACACACACACACACACACACACACCAGCCCATACGTGCACGAACTGATCGCTATAAGAACAGCCCAGTCCCAACCATTGTAAAAATTATTAATAACTTGTAATAAACCAGTGTATTCACTCCCAGTAAATACTACTTCTTGCACTGTCACTATGTTGAAATGCCCTGTAGTTTGAGCTTTTCCCCATCTAGTTATTATATATCTTATTTATATCACTGATGTTATTTGTATATTATTTGTAATTCGAAACCCATTCCCCAATTATGTAACTGTATATTTTCAGCCTTCTGGCTGCCAAGCTCTTTCAATAAACCGTAAATTATTATTATTATCATTATTATTATTACACACACACACACCACAGTATGCACGTGAGTACAGAGGGCCTCACGTGACGTCAGAGATCAACTAATGGTTTGTTTATGAACGCGGGATAAATCCTGCCATAACCAGCTGTCTTCATCACCATACAGTACATATACCGACCCAAGTGTATCATCGACGTGCTGTTGGGTGTATAAACATAAAGAGAGTAAGAGTCCAGGGGATATGGTTTCAATCTTTGTTGGAAATAACTAACAACAGCAGACATGATAGAGTGCAGACATTAACGGGAAAGGTTGGAGGGTGAGGCACTAACAATGGTTGCACGAGCTCACTTTACTAAATTTTTGTTCTATACGGTAACAACTCACTGTGTCACTGTGTGAACAAAGCGAAAATAATTTAATAATAAGTTTATGAACACAGTGCTCTAAAAGGTTCGCTATTTACCCAAACAAATTGTGGAGGATTTTTCTTGTAATCAAAAAGTTTTCAATATTGGTGAACGTTTATCAGTTTGTTTAATTATTCCATGGCCTTGGTAACTAAGAGAGGGGAGCCAGTCACGTGTCTACCACAAACTGAGTTCAAGTATTTTAACACATCAGTACAACTATTTTTTTCTTCAATTGTTGCAGTCAAGTAGCTCAGCGAACCACTGTACTGAACCTGTTTCCTTTGTCTGAATGGTTTTGTTGTTGTATTCAATATATCGCCTCGTGGATGGGGCGAGGAAGAACCAAGTCTTCCTTCAGTGCTCTCGCCTCGCCTCAACATAGAATGAGACGATGAATAAATTTGAAATGGAAGTGCATACGAGAACGATTCTCCTTTCCATTTATTTTCTTCTTTTTACTTCCTTTTTCACTTCATTTCACATTTTCCCTTTATTTCCATCATATAAATTAGTACGATGTTAAGAGAAAAAGTCGACAACAGTAGGAATAATTAAATTGCACTAAGAATATAGATCACAGCAAATGCGTAATATTGCACACAGCAGTTATCATTTGTTAACTAAAAAACTGAAGATTTAAAGAGCTCACAAAAGGAAATTTGAATTGTGAAAGCCTTACCTGCTATAATTAACCAACTTGATTTTGACTACGGCTGGAAAAAGCAAAATATCAGTCACATACACAGCTCATATCCAAACTTCTTTGTACTTTTATCGTCAAATATAAACTTTGGTTGTGATGCGAGAGACAATTTGTGGAGGTCCAGGTCACCCCAGGCCCGAGTTTACATCTATTGTGTACTTGCTATACTGCACCGTCATACACTCATGTTTTATTACAGGCTACTGATCTCTATATACCTTAACTAACCAATCTCACCCAAGTCATATACTGTGGGATGATGACGCCACAGCTGTCTCCCACAATAATAAAACTAAAAGATTCCTCTTCTCTTCCTCCTTGTTCACCTCCACCCACGACGCTGAGGACTGCTGAACGAAGCTAATTAATATATTATTTGCTTTGTTATTCAGGGATGCGGCGGCTGAGTGGATGATGAGCACGGGTACGTCTAAAGGGTCACTGATTCTTACTCGAGGCACCCATTGTCCTCCCAGCTGCTAATGGGTACCTATTTTTATACTTGGTGAAGTGGAGGCGGTCTAGTTATATATAGATATAAGTGTAGTCTTCATTGCGCTGTATTCGCACTGCCCTTAAGGGCTGACCGGCCCATCAACAAACACTTCATGTTTAATAATACTTGATCATCTTTGTCTATAAATATTTTAACTCAGTAAGTATAGAAACGGGGAGTAAGACGTAAATAAACCAGTTAGTTGTAAGGAAAGCGTGTGTATGACGACAGACCTTTCCTCAGCTGGTCCATATAAGCGGAATCTAACAGTACATACATAACATTAGTAGTTTAAGTGGTGATGGTTGCCAAGGAGTAAGCAAGTCGTAGTCGTGACAACCCGCCTCGTTCCCCATTAATATAATATCGTAATCCAAAAAGATGAAGGCAGAAGACGCTGCCACGGTAACTAACAAAGCTTCTCAGGGCGAGTGGTTTGGAAGAGAAAGAAAGAGAGAGAGAGAGAGAGAGAGAGAGAGAAGAGAGAGAGAGAGAGAGAGAGAGAGAGAGAGAGAGAGAGAGAGAGAGAGAGAGAGAGAGAGAGAGACGTCACACTTTCCCCTGTGAAGAATTAGACACATACAGCCTCTCGTCAGGGTCAAGAGGTCGTGGTGAAGCATGGTGGACACCTCGTATAATGTCAGAGACCATAAATTCAGCACAGACGCGAGATAGAGAGGTTGGATGAAAAAAAAAAGGAAGGGATCGCTTGAAGATTAGCCCCTCATTTATTTCACCCAACCTAACCTAACCAGACATAATCAAACGCTACCCTAACTGATCCTAACCTACTTTATTCTAATGTAACCTAACCTAATCAACTTAACCTATCCCCCAAGAGACCCGACAAATAAAACAAGTGAACAAAAGGACGAACATTCACGAGTTATGGCTTCGAATTATCTCGTATGTTATTCAAGTACACGAAGAGACGTTTTATGGGCCGGTATATGATATAAGTCAAGAGGTCATATAAGGCCAGAGGTCATAAGGCCAGAGGTCATATAGTCAGAGGTCATATAAGCATTGAGGTCAATTATGATGGATTGTCATAATATGCCGGAAGAAGTACCAGTTAAGAGATGGTGCCAGTAGAGTCAGGCAGGGCAGAGTCAGGCAGGGCAGAGTCAGGCAGAACAGTAGAGTCACCCAGGGCAGTAGAGTCAAGCAGGGCAGTAAAGTCAGGCAGAGCAGTAGAGTCAGGCAGGGCAATAGAGTTCAGTGTCAGATAAGAAAAAGCATGTCAGACTGCAACAGCTTAGTGTCCCAAATGCTGCTTAACCAACCCCAAATCAGTTAAGCAGCCGCGCTTGAATTGACAAAATGTGCCAGCGCGGGAAAGCCGAGCCAAGGAAAACAGGGTTCTAGTTATCTGGATGGTGTACAGATCGCACTACTTTCCTTACTTTATACTATCATTTCTGTTACTATTCGTCAGTACTTTTATATACTTATATTCTTATATAAGTATCTCTTACATTTCTTTGCTTCATTTCTCGTTTCATATATAGTATTGTACTTATATTCTAACCCAAGGATCAGTCTGGGGAACCATGTCATTCTTATTACAATACTTATTCTACTTACCACGGTAGCCTGCCACCACCCAGACTTTTCTATATATATATATATATATATATATATATATATATATATATATATATATATATATATATATATATATATATATATATATATATATATATATAACAAAGAAGTACGTCTGTGTGTTTGTTTGTTGTGTGTGTCCGCACGAGAATCTCGGAAAGTACTTTACCGATCTGTAGATGGATGGTGTTATATGTAGTGATGATGATGGATGGTGTTATATGTAATGATGATGGATGATGTTATATGTAGTGATGATGGATGTCGTTATATGTAGTGATGATGGGTGGTGTTACATGTAGTGATGATGGATGGTGTTATATGTGGTGATGATAGGTGGTGTTATATGTAGTGATGATGGATGATGTTATATGTAGTGATGATGGGTGGTCTTATATGTAGTGATGATTGATGGTGTTATATGTAGTGATGATGGATAGTGTTATATGTAGCGATGATGGATGATGGATGATGTTATATGTAGTGATGATCAAGTCCGTGCTCAAAGGAACCAATTTCTTGCCGACAGAAGAGGTGAAACCTAAAACGAAAGAGCTCATCAACAGCCTTACAGAACATGATCTGCAGAATTGCTTTGAACTGTGGCAGCATCGTATGCAGCTGTGTGTCAACTCAGAAGGGAACTGCTTTGATGGATCACAGTTGATGTTTTTCTTGTATATAAAGAGAGTTACAGCATATGTCTGTTTTTTTGTGTCGGACCTCGTATATCGATCACCATATATCCAAATCTGACTATTATGCTAATAAAGAGAGAGCCGAGAAGTGATTCAGCGTGAAACTGCAGTGATACTTTATATAATGGGAGAATTTTTTTGTGGTATTCCCTGACTTATATACCAATAACAAAATGTTAAGGTATGGCTGTTATTCTAAATGCTGTGTATAATACCAGAATGTGTCTCACCTGAGTGTAGGCCACGAGAAGGCAGGTCTTACCGACAGCGCCGTCACCCACCGCCACAATCTTCAGGACCCGGCCCCTGCTACACATCTGGAACACAATATTTATTAGATGTATTGACTATTGTAAACAACGTTATAGTTAAAATTATTAATTATTGATATATTCATGTATATTTTAACATATAAACCTGGCTTTGGTGATGTCTGGTTAAGTGAATCAAACACCGTCTATTTTCTGAACTTTTCTTTTCACGTCTGTATTCACAAAAAAAATGAAATTATATAATATCTGAAAGAGGTATTAAAACTTGATTCAAACGTGAAACGAAATTTATTTTATAAGTATTTTCCTAACATCATTTATGCTTATTAAAAATGAAACAAAGTTTACGAAGGATACGCTACTGTAGAATAAGATGTATTAATACATACCTGAAATTATAAATATAATATACTTTACTGTATGCAAAGTAAATTATATTTCAAGTCGCATTTGTTCAATGATCTGAATTTGCAGGTTGTCAAGATGCTAGAGCAAAACTGAAGAATGTTTTTATTGACTTTTGTTTGAAAGTCCAAAGGAGAAAACCAGATGTTCCTCAATACAAGCAATATAAATATTTATTTTTAACGAATAGGCTACGTTACTGGTCACGGCAAAATAGCCTGACAGGCTGTTTTGGGCTATTTTACCAGTCCATTGTTTATGAAATAATTTTAGGTAGACACAATCGTTCATACAGACCGTGCAAATAAAATATAAAACAAACATATTTATTGTAAGGTCAAGAAAATAAAAAGGATAAACATGTGCAGGAGTTAACAGATGTTGACTTTCATGTAGTAGACTCAAGCAAATCCCCACATTTTCCTAATCAGCACGAACTGGATGACTTAGTCAGGGATTTATGTCTTACCAAGGAAAATGCTGAGGTTTTGACATCTCGTCTCAAAGAGTGGAATTTACTAAATCCTAGTTGCAAGATTAGTACATACAGGATAAGGTATCTAACTTTTACACTTTTCTTCAAAGTTTTGGAACTCAATTTGCTGTGTTACTGCTCTGATGTCAATGGCCTTTTTGGCCAAATAGGCATTGTGTACAATAGGGGGCAGTGAAATTTTGCTCAAAGCTGCACTCTTCAGGCATTGTTCCTTATACATATCTAAGACTCCATGCCAAATTTGAAGCTGATATGTCGAGGTTTAGTGTTTATCAACTTTTTTTTCATATCTCGTATTTCATTTAAGTTGTCTTGTTGCAGAAGAGTATGGTGCTATGTCTATATTGATTATCAGCCTTTTCTCATTTCATTTCTCAATGTTGTGTTACTGTACTGTAATGTAGGGGAGACCTGGGTAAGTTGCCGCTTGTGACCGATACTTGATTAGTGATTATGCTGGAGCTGCCATTGCTACTGCCACCTTAACTGACTATGGCATTATCACAAAGGATGACAAGAGTCAGGTTATTGGACCACATAAGCTGCGGGATGCGAGACAAAAATACCGATTTAAGAGGCAAGAAATTGAGATGGCTAGTTTAGATAATTTGACGTCACTCTATTTTGATGGTAAGAAGACCGCCACTCGTGTGATGATAAAGAATGAGAAGACCGAGAAATGGAGTTCGAAGATGATGGTGAAAGATCATTATGTCATCATGGTTGAGCCTGGCAATGAATATCTCACACATGTGACTCCCAAGACTGGACACGGAAAGCAGATTGCCAAAACTATTCACGAGTTTCTGGTGGAGAAAAATCTAACCCAGCAGCCCATTGTGTGTGTTGGTTGTGATGGAACCAATGTAAATGTAGGATCAGAAAATGGAGTCATTCATCATCTTGAAATGTTACTTGGTCACCCGCTCCATTATTTCATATGTCAGCTTCACGGAAATGAGCTGCCTTTCCGCGCAGTTTTTTATCACTATGATGGTAAACCAAGTGGTCCTGAGCATTGGCGTGGTCCCATTGGAAAGCAGATCAAGGAGTCTTTGTCTGAGCTTCCAGTTGTCGCCTTCCAGCCAGTCAGTTTCCCTGATTTCCCTGTGTTTAATGATGAAGTGGAGAAAGATCTGTCCTGGGATCAGAAATACTTGTATAGGATTTGTAAAGGAGTTATCACAGGTGTTGTTGAAGATGACTTGGCTGCTATTGAGCCAGGTCCTCCCTGTGTGTCAAGGTGGAACACCTTATGGAGTAGAATCCTCAGGCTGTATGTAGCAACATCAAGACCCAGCCATGAGTTGAAAAGAATTGTCATTACAATAATAAAGTTCAGTGCTCCAATGTGGTTTTACATCAAGATACACCCTTACGTAACACACGGCTCAAGGAACGTATTCCAGTCCCTGCTATATATGAAACACCTGAATAGTGAGGAGGAGACGATAGTGAAGAAGGCTGTCCAGAGAAATGCATACTTCGCCCACACAGATCAACTTCTTCTTGGTATGTGTGCAGATGAGGACATGACTGTTAGAGAAAAAGCTGTCTCAATGATAAGAAAAATTAGAGAGGAGAATCAGCAAAAGGAAGAATGCACTGGCAGATCTGAAGAGGAGGAGGAAGATTCTGATGCTGCTGTTGACGAGAATTTGTTAAACTATACTGATGAGGAGGGTAAAGATGGAGATGGGAATGAGGATGTGCCTCCTGTAGTCAACATGAGAAAGGTGGTGACTCCGAAACTAAAGTGGCAAGCAAAAAACTATCATTCCATGATTAACTGGAGGAATGAACTCAAGACTGAGCCTCCTTACATTGCTTCTCTGTCAAATCTACAGGTTAATGACATTCTTGAGACACCATTAGTGGTGCCCAAGTGGCCAAACAGCACTCAGGCGGTCGAGAGAGGCATAAAAGTGATGACTGAAGCTTGCACTGAAGTGACGGGATACGAATCGAGAGATGGATATATTAGGCAAAGATTATTGTCTAGGAAAATGATGCCAAGGTTCCGCACAAAAAAGAATTTCAATATGAACTTGTAATGATTTTCTATACGGTGTACCTGTAAAATAACATGTGAATTAAATCGATGTCACCCATGTAAAATTTATCATTATCCTGGAAAACATTAAATGACACCTAATTTTTGGGATACACTAAAAGTTGACAAAAAGTCGTTCGCGATGCGGTAGGGTAAGTATGCATGAAATGGCATGAAATTTTGCACAGGTGTTTGTTACAGCCATACAAACGATGCCTGAAAAGTGCAGCCTGCAACTCAAATAAAAGTGTTTTTTCCCTGCCCCCTAGAGTACAACCCTTCTGATTGGCGTCTGTTTATTGACAGCTCAACAAAAAGTCTTAAGGCTGTGTTGCTTCACAATGGGAATACACTTCCATCAATTCCGGTAGGTCATTCAGTTCACATGAAGGAAGAATATGAAAATGTAAAGATTTTGTTGGGCACGTTCAACTATACAAGAAACAATTGTGATGTATGTGGAGATTTCAAGATGATAGGTTTCCTGCTTGGACTACAAGGTGGCTATACCAAGTATTCTTGTTTTCTTTGTCTATGAGATGGTAGAGCAGATGACAAACACTGTGACAGAAAAGATTGGCATGTCAGAAGCGAATTAACTCCTGGTGCACACAATGTATGAAACAACGCTCTGATTCAAAGAGAGAAGATATTGCTGCCATCACTTCACATAAAGCTAGGGCTTGTGAAGCAGTTTATCAAAGCATTAAGCCCAGAAAGTAACGCCTTTAAACATGTCAGCTTAATGTTCCCAAAATTGTGGTGAGGCCAAAGTCAAAGACGGCATCTTCATTGAACCACAAATTAGGCAGTTGTTGGCATCTAAAGATTTGGAAGACAAAATGTCAACTGTTGAAAAAAATGCCTAGCAAGCATTTCGGCTTATAGCACATGGATTTCTGGGCAACCACAAGTTTGAGAACTACAAAGAGCTGGTGGAAAAATTAATTGTATGTTATACAGAACTTGGCTGCAGAATGTCACTGAAGTTACACTACTTGCATTCACACTTGGACTTCAGACCAAACTTGGGACACGTGAGTGAAAAGCATGGTGAACGGTTTCACCATGACATACAAACTTAGTAGGTAGTAGGTAGTAGGCAGGTACCAAACAGGGAGGTACTACCGCCTGGGAAGACATTGGAATCATAATGTATTGTCTAAAGGCAGACCCTGTTGCCAGATGCCAACATGAAAATTGTGACTAAGTTCCATGTTGCTGATCTGACTTTCTGCTTCATTTACACACAGTTTCAGGGTCTCAATTGTTTCTCTTACTATTGACAACACAACACACATATAATGTTTCTCATTTTTTTATCATTTTTTTATTTCTCTATGGTTCTTTGTTATTATTTAAAAAAAAATATTTTATTTTATTTTCAATTTTGTATTTTATATTATAATTTTAATTATTATTATTATTATTATTATTATTATTATTATTATTATTATTATTATTATTATTATTATTATTATTATTATTATTATTATTATTATTATTATTATTATTATTATTATTATTATTATTATTATTATTATTATCATTATTATTATTATTATTTATTATTATTATTATTATTATTATTATTATTATTATTATTATTATTATGATTATTATTATCATTTTTATTATTACATTTTTGCACCCCAGGCACCGATGTGGGCCAGTGACCTGTGCCCGGGTGGGCTAATCCCCGTAAAAAAAAAAAAAATATATGGAGAAGAGATATCAGAGGACATGGGATGAAGCTATGATGGGTGACTGCGTGTGGAGTTTGATTCGACATGACCCCAAGGAACACTAAAGAAAATGCTGTTCAAGTGTTCATTTTTAGCATTGTTTATTGTTCAATTTCATTTGTAACAAGTGTAGAAAAGGAATGTGTTGTTTATGCTTTCAATATAACATAAAATTGTGTTCTCGTTTCATTTATTTCATTAGCAAATGTGATGTATATCAACATTTCACCTTCTGATTTTTGGTTAAATATCATAGATGATATAAAATTAATTACTAATTTCTGATAAAACTATTGATGCTGTAAAAAAAACTAAACTCATATATGGAATCAGCGTACTCGAAAACATATAAAATAAGTAAAAAATTAAGATAAACACAACTTTCCCTAAAATTTGTTGCACAGTGAATTAATAATTATTATTATTATTACGAAGTGAGTATTTGCAAACTTTATTGAAAATAACCCACTCAAGATTTTCACAGTTTACGTTAAATCCCTTCACTCCCTGATCAATGTACTAAATGTTTTTTTTTTTTTTTTTTTACAAGGGGATTAGCCCATCCGGGCACAGGTCACTGACCCACATCTGGGCCCGGGGGGGCGAAAATTTAATAATAATAATAATAATAATAATAATGATAATAATAATAATAATAATAAAATATTAATGATAATAATAATCATAACAACACCGAAATAATAATCTATATATATATAAAACAAAGAAGTATGTCTGTGTGTTTGTTTGTTTGTGTGTGTGTCAGCACGAAAATCTCGGAAAGTACTTTATCGATCTGTAGATGAATGGTGATATATGTAGTGATGATGATGGATGGTGTTATATGTAATGATGATGGATGATGTTATATGTAGTGATGATGGATGTGGTTATATGTAGTGATGATGGGTGGTGTTATATGTAGTGATGATGGATGGTGTTATATGTAGTGATGATGGATGATGTTATATGTAGTGATGATGGATATTGTTATATGTAGTGATGATGGGTGGTGATGGTGGATGGTGTTATATGTAGTGATGATGGATGGTGTTATATGTAGTGATGATGGATGGTGTTATATGTAGTGATGATGGATGGTGTTATATGTAGTGATCTCCAAAAAAACTCCAACCAACCCGATCCTACACAGCCCTGAAGCTCACACATAGAAAAGTCGCATTCCCTCCTATGATTTACAGCTATTTTGAACCTTAGGTTCTCTTTCATTATGGCTTACTTTTCTCTGCATTTAACCTCCATCAGTTACACCACACAGAGGTTGAAAAGTCGTATCCCATCCCACGTATTATAGCTAATTTTATCCTTATGCTCTCCCTCATTACATCTTACTTTTCTTTGATATCTAACTTTTCTAGGCTGTCCATTCTAACAAGGTAGGTAGGTAGGTAGGTAGGTAGGTAGTCCATTCTAACGAGGTAAGCCAAACGTACGATATTTCACACAGTGGCCTAGAGAAAGAGCTCTCCAGTGGGCGTCGTTTCTGCTATCTATATATATATAAAACAAAGACGTCTGTCTGTTTATATGTATGTCCGAACGAGAATCTTGGAAACTACTTTACCTATCTGTAGTGATGGTGGATGGTGTTATATGTAGTGATTATGGATGTTGTTATAAGTAGTGATGATGGGTGGTGTTATATGTAGTGATGATCTATATCTATATGACAAAGAAGTCTGTCTGTTTGTCTGTGTGTCTGCACGAGAATCTCGGAAACTACTTTACCGATCTGTAGTGATGATGGATAATATTATATGTAGTGATGATGGATGTTGTTATATGTAGTGATGATGGGTGGTGTTATATGTAGTGATGATCTATATCTATATGACAAAGAAGTCTGTCTGTTTGTCTGTGTGTCTGCACGAGAATCTCGGAAACTACTTTACCGATCTGTAGTGATGTTGAATGGTGTTATATGTAGTGATGATGGATGATGTTATATATATATATATATAGAATAAAAAAAATTATCCCTTTGTTGTCATTGGCAACATGGATAGGAAATGTGAATACTGCAGTGCAAAGAAGTACAAAGGAGAATCTGCTGGACTGTGCTGCTCTCATGGGAAAGTACGACTGCCAAATTTGGAAACACCACCACAACCATTGAAGACTCTCATGCTGGGAACAACACCAGAGTCAAAACACTTCTTGGAAAATATAAGGAAGTACAATTCATGCTTCCAGATGACATCCTTTGCTGCTACCAGAGTAGTTTGTGAGCACGGATACATGCCCACATTCAAAGTCCAGGGTTAAGTCTATCACAAAGCAGGATCCCTCTTACCATTGGAAAATGAGCAGGCAAAGTTCCTCCAAATCTACTTCATGTGAGATCATGAAAAGCAGATTACTATCAGGTGTGGCAATATTCAAGGTGTCAGCCATGACATTGTCCTATCTATCCAAGAAATGCTGCATGAGCACAACACGTATGTACAGTCATTTAAAAATGCCCTGGAAAACATGCCTTCTGATGAGTACAAAGTCAGGATCAAAGCAAACACCTTAATGCACTACAGTGAGACAATGTGGAGCCTCCCGGAGGGAGGCATCCTACCGTGACCTAGCGAAAGAGCCGCCCGGAGGGCGGCGATTCCGCTTATATATATATGTCGATAAAACCACACAGGAAAATGGAAACAATGGAACAACTTAGCTTTCGTCTTCAGAGGCAACTGAATTTACAAAGAATGAGAGAGGCTTATACAAAATGGGTGACCTTACAAAACATCAGGTCAGGTCAATAACATGTGATCCACTAGTCCACACACCACCACCGCTGCAGACATAAAGGACGTAGACGAAAGACAGATAAACCTATCATTTTTGGTATATACAGGAATGAAAACAATTAAAATAAAAGAAGAAAGAATTGTTGTGACAGAAACGGTCTGTAAGTAAGATTAAAATTGGAGAGGCAAGATGAGTGTAATGGCCCCTGTCTCATCAACAGAAGTATTATATAAATGGGTTATTTACATGTCATTTATATTCAGATTCATCCCTTGTAACTTTCCACTGGCTATGAGGTGACATGTTCAATGCACGTGAGAAGGTGTGCCCACGGGAACCTGCGTCATATTATGCTGAGTAAAGGCATAAGTAGCCGGCTCTCTGGCCACCTAAAGCGGGCAGTGGTTTGATATCCTTGACTAGAGGAAGATGTTATTTGAGAGCCGCAGTGGATGGCTCCATCTTCCCTCCAGGGAGAGCGACGCGTCTATTCCGTTCTCCCTTGATGGGTCACAACTCAGAGTCTCATTCACTACTTAATATCGAACGGACGTTGATTCACGTATACTGTATTTCCATAGACGCCGTCCCTTTCTCACCACACTCATAAATAGTGGAACTTAAGGTTGATCTACACTCAGGAATTATATACATAATACTTTTCTAATAAAACAAGAAACGCTAATGCTTGGCTAGCGCGCAACCACCAGAAGGCTGGCAGCGTACAGCGACATCGTTTTCCAGCGTAAATAAAATGGTTAATTAATGCCTTCCTAAAGAAACCTTCGACATGGGACCAGGTTTGTTCCACCTTACAAATTTTTTTGCGATTTTTCCACCAAGTTTGATGAAAAACGATTGTGCCGTTTCGGCTGCCCAGAACAGACACACACACACAGACACACGGCGATTCCTATAGTATATGAGATAATCATGGCAGTGGTTGTTATAATCATGGTCGTGGTTGTTATAATCATGATCGTGGTTGTTATAATCATGGTCGTGGTTGTTATAATCATAGTCGTGGTTGTTATGATCATGGTCGTGGGTGTTATAATCATAGTCGTGGTTGTTATAATCATGGTCGTAGGTGTTATAATCATGGTCGTAGGTGTTATAATCATGGTCCTGGTTGTCATAATCATAGTCGTGGTTGTAATATTCATGGTCGTGAGTGTTATAATCATAGTTGTGGGTGTTATAATCAGATCGTGGGTGTTATAATCATAGTCGTGGTTTATATAATCATGGTCGTGGTTATTACAATCATGGTCGCGATTCATAGTCGTAGTTGTTATAATCATAGTCATGGTTGTTATAATCATTGTCGTGGTTATGATTGTAGTCGTAGTTGTTATAAACATGGTCGTGGTTGTTATAATTATGGTCGTGGTTGTTATAAGCATAGTTGTATTTGTTATAATCATGGTCGTGGGTGTTATACTCATAGTCGTGGTTGTTATAATCAATGTCGTGGTTGTTACAATCATAGTCGTGGTTGTTATATTCATGGTCGTAGGCGTTATAATCATGGTCGTAGGTGTTATAATCATGGTCGTGGGTGTTATAATCATAGTCGTGGTTTTTATAATCATAGTCGTGGTTGTTATAAACATGGTCGTGGTTGTTATAATCATAGTCGTGGTTGTTATGATCATGGTCGTGGCTGTTATAATCATAGTCGTGGTTGTTATAATCATGGTCGTAGGTATTATAATCATGGTCGTAGGTGTTATAATCATGGTCCTGGTTGTCATAATCATAGTCGTGGTTGTTATATTCATGGTCGTGAGTGTTATAATCATAGTTGTGGGTGTTATAATCATAGTCGTGGTTTTTATAATCATAGTCGTGGTTATTACAATCATGGTCGTGGTTGTTATAATCATGGTTGTGGTAGTTATAATCATAGTCGTGGTTGATATAATCATTGTCGTGGTTATGATTGTAGTCGTGGTTGTTATAAACATAGTCGTGGTTGTTATAATCATGGTCGTGGTTGTTATAAGCATAGTTGAATTTGTTATAATCATGGTCTTGGGTGATATAATCATAGTCGTGGTTTTTATAATCGTAGTCGTGGTTGTTATAAACATGGTCGTGGTTGTTATAATCATGGTCGTGGTTGTTATAATCATGGTCGTGATTCATAGTCGTGGTCATTATAATCATAGTCGTGGATGTTATAATCAATGTCGTGGTTGTTACAATCATAGTCGTGGAATTTATAATCATGGTCGTGGTTATGATCATGGTCGTAGTTGTTATAATCAAGGTCGTGATTCATAATCTTGGTTGTTATAATCATAGTCGTGGTTGTTATAATAATGGTCGTGGTTGTTACAATCATAGTCGTGGTTGTTATAATCATGGTCGTGGTTGTTACAATCATAGTCGTGGTTGTTATAATCATGGTCGTGGTTGTTATAATCATGGTCGTGTTTGTTACAATCATAGTCGTGGTTGTTATAATCATGGTCATGGTGATCATCATGGTCGTAGTTGATATAATCATTGTCGTGGTTGTTATAATCATGGTCGTGGGTGTTACAATCATAGTCGTGGTTGTTATATTCATGATCGTGGGTGTTATAATCATAGTTGTGGCTGTTATAATCATGGTCGTGGGTGTTATAATCATAGTCGTGGTTGTTATAATCATGGTCGTGATTCATAGTTGTGGTCGTTATAATCATAGTCATAGTTGTTATAATAATGGTCGTGGTTGTTATAATCATGGTTGTGGTAGTTACAATCATAGTCGTGGTTGTTATATTCATGGTCGTAGGTGTTCTAATCATGGTCGTAGGTGTTATAATCATGGTCGTAGGTGCTATAATTATGGTCGTGGTTGTTATAATCCTAGTCGTGGTTGCTATATTCATGGTCGTGGGAATTATAATCATAGTTGTGGTTGTTAAAATCATGGTCGTGGTTGTTATAATAATAGTCGTGGGTGTTATAATCATGGTCGTGGTAGTTACAATCATAGTCATGGTTGTTATAATCATGGTCGTGGTTATGATCATGGTCGTAGTCGTTATAATCATAGTCGTGGGTGTTATAATCATCGTCGTGGTTGTTATAATCATAGTCGTGGTTGTTATAATCAATGTCGTGGTTGTTACAATCATAGTCGTGGAATTTATAATCATGGTCGTGGTTATGATCATGGTCGTAGTTGTTATAATCATGGTCGTGGGTGTTATAATCATAGTCGTGGTTGTTATAATCATTTTCGTGGTTATGATCATGGTCGTAGTTGTTATAATCATGGTCGTGGTTGTTACAATCATAGTCGTGGTTGTTATAATCATGGTCGTGGTTGTTTTAATCATGGTCGTGGTTCTTACAATCTTAGTCGTGGTTGTCAAAATCATGGTCATGGGGATGATCATGGTCGTAGTAGCTATAATCATTGTCGTGGTTGTTATAATCATGGTCGTGGGTGTTACAATCATCGTCGTGGCTGTTATAAACATGGACTTAGGTGTTATAATCATGGTCATAGGTGTTATAATCATGGCCGTAGGTGTTATAATCATGGTCGTGGTTGTTATAATCTTAGTCCTGGTTGTAATATTCATGATCGTGGGTGTTATAATCATACTTGTGGTTGTTATAATCATGGTCGTGGGTGTTATGATCATATTCGTGGTTGTTATAATCACAGTAGTGGTTGTTATAATCAATGTCGTGGTTGTTACGATCATAGTCGTGGTTGTTATAATCTTGGTCGTGGTAATGATCATGGTCGCAGTTGTTATAATCATGGTCGTGATTCATAGTCGTGGTCGTTGTAATCATAGTCATAGTTGTTATAATAATGGTCGTGGTTGTTATAATCATGGTTGTGGTAGTTACAATCATAGTCATGTTGTTATAATCATGTTCGTGGTTATGATCATTGTCGTAGTTGTTATAATCATGGTTGTGGGTGTTATAATCATCGTCGTGGTTGTTATAATCACAGTCGTGGTTGTTATAATCATTGTCGTGGTTGTTACAATCATAGTCGTGGTTGTTATAATCAATGTCGTGGTTATGATCATGGTCGCAGTTGTTATAATCATGGTCGTGATTCATAGTCGTGGTTGTTATAATCATTGTCGTGGTTGTTACAATCATAATCGTGATTGTTATAATCATGGTCGTGGTTATGATCATGGTCGTAGTTGTTATAATCATAGTCGTGGTTGTTATATTCATGGTCGTGAGTGTTATAATCTTAGCTGTGTTTGTTATAATCATGGTCGTGGGTGTTATAATCATGGTCGTGGTTGTTATAATCATATTCGTGGTTATTATAATCATGGTCGTGATTCATAGTCGTAGTTGTTATAATCATATTTGTGGTTGTTATATTCATTGTCGTGGTTATGATCATGGTCGTAGTTGTTATAATCATAGTCGTGTTTGTTATATTCATGGTCGTTAGTGTTATAATCTTAGCTGTGGTTGTTATAATCATGGTCGTGGGTGTTATAATCATGGTCGTGGTTGTTATAATCATAGTCGTGGTTATTATAATCATGGTCGTGGTTGTTATGATCATGGTCGTGGTTGTTATAATCAAAGTCGTGGTTGTTATATTCATGGACGTTTGTGTCATAATCATAGATGTGGATGCTATAATCATGGTGCTGGGTGTTAAAATCATGGTCGTGGTTGTTATAATCATAGTCGTGGTTGTTATAATCATGGTCGTGATTCATAATCGTGGTTGTTATAATCATAGTCGTGGTTGTTATAATAATGATCGTGGTTGCTATAATCATAGTCGTAGTTGTTATAATCATGGTCGTGTTTGTTATAATCATCGTCGTGGTTGTTATAATCATAGTAGTGGTTGTTATAATCATTGTCGTGGTTGTTATAATCTTATTCGTGGTTATTATAATCATGGTCGTGATTCATTGTCGTAGTTGTTTTAATCATATTTGTGGTTGTTATATTCATTGTCGTGGTTATGATCATGGTCGTAGATGTTATAATCATAGTCTTGGTTGTTATATTCATGGTCGTGAGTGTTATAATCTTAGCTGTGGTTGTTATAATCATGGTCGTGGGTGTTATAATCATGGTCGTGGTTGTTATAATCATAGTCGTGGTTATTATAATCATGGTCGTGGTTGTTATGATCATGGTCGTGGTTGTTATGATCATGGTCGTGGTTGTTATAATCATAGTCGTGGTTGTTATAATCATGGTCGTGATTCATAATCGTGGTTGTTATAATCATAGTCGTGGTTGTTATAATAAGAGTCGTGGTTGTTATAATCATGATCGTGGTAGTTAACATCATAGTCGTCGTTGTTATAATCCTGGTCGTGGTTATGATCATGGTCGTAGTTGTTGTAATCATGATCGTGGGTGTTATAATCATCGTCGTGGTTTTTATGATCATAGTCGTGGTTGTTATAATCATAGTCGTGGTTGTTAAATCATGGTCGTGGTTGTTATAAGCATAGTTGAATTTGTTATAATCATGGTCTTGGGTGATATAATCATAGTCGTGGTTTTTATAATCGTAGTCGTGGTTGTTATAAACATGGTCGTGGTTGTTATAATCATGGTCGTGGTTGTTATAATCATGGTCGTGATTCATAGTCGTGGTCGTTATAATCATAGTCGTGGATGTTATAATCAATGTCGTGGTTGTTACAATCATAGTCGTGGAATTTATAATCATGGTCGTGGTTATGATCATGGTCGTAGTTGTTATAATCAAGGTCGTGATTCATAATCTTGGTTGTTATAATCATAGTCGTGGTTGTTATAATAATGGTCGTGGTTGTTACAATCATAGTCGTGGTTGTTACAATCATAGTCGTGGTTGTTATAATCATGGTCGTGGTTGTTATAATCATGGTCGTGGTTGTTATAATCATAGTCGTGATTATTATAATCATGGTCGTGGTTGTTATAATTATGGTCGTGGTTATGATCATGGTCATAGTTGTTATAATCATGGTCCTAGTTGTAAAAATCATAGTCGTGGTTGTTATAATCATGGTCGTAGTTGTTAAAATCATAGTCGTGGTTGTTATAATCATGAACGTGATTCATAGTCGTCATTGATATAATCATAGTCGTGGTTGTTATAATAATGGTCGTGGTTGTTATGTTTATAGTCGTGGTTGTTATAGTCATAGTCGTGGTTGTTATAATCATTGTCGTGGTTGTTATATTCATGGTCGTGAGTGTTATAATCATAGTTGAGGTTGTTATAATCATGGTCGTGGTTGTTAAAATCATGGTCGTGGTTGTTATAATTATAGTCGTGGTTGTAATAATCATGGTCGTGATTCAGTGTCGTGGATGTTATAATTAGAGTCGTGGTTGTTATAATAATGGTCGTGGTTATTATAATCATGGTCGTGGTAGTTACAATCATAGTCGTGGTTGTTATAATCATGGTCGTGGTTATGATCATGGTCGTAGTTGTTATAATCATGGTCGTGGGTGTTATAATCATGGTCGTGGTTGTTATAAGCATAGTCGAGGTTGTTATAATCAATGTCGTGGTTGTTCCAATCATGGTCGTGGTTGTTATATTCATGGTCGTGGGTGTTATAATCCTAGTTGTGGTTGTTATAGTCATGGTCGTGTTTGTTATAATCATGGTCGTGATTATAATCATGGTCGTAGTTGTTAAAATCATGGTCGTGATTCATAGTCGTGGTAGTTATAATCATAGTCGTTATTCTTATAATAATTGTCATGGTTGTTATATCCACGGTCGTGGTTATGATCATGGTCGTGGTTGTTAAAATCATGGTCGTGGTTGTTATAATCATGATCGTCGTTGTTATAATCATAGTCGTGGTTGGTATAATCATGGTCGTGGTTGTTATAATCATAGTCGTGGTTGTTATATTCATGGTCGTAGGTGTTATAATCATGGTCGGAGGTGCTATAATCATGGTTGTGGTTGTTATAATCATGGTCGTGGTTGTTATAACCATGGTCGTTGGTGTTATAATCATCGTCGTGGTTGTTATAATCATAGACGTGGTTGTTATAATCAATGTCATGGTTGGTACAATCATAGTCGTGGTTGGTATAATCATGGTCGTGGTTGTTATAATCATAGTCGTGGTTGTTATATTCATGGTCGTAGGTATTATAATCATGGTCGGAGGTGCTATAATCATGGTTGTGGTTGTTATAATCATGGTCGTGGTAGTCACAACCATAGCCGTGGTTGTTATAACCATGGTCGTGGTTATGATCATGGTCGTAGTTGTTATAATCATGGTTGTGGGTGTTATAATCTTCGTCATGGTGGTTATAATCATAGTCGTGGTTGTTAGAATCATTGTCGTGGTTGTAACAATCATAGTCGTAGTTGTTATAATCATGGTCGGTGTTATGATCATGGTCGTAGTTGTTAAAATCATGGTCGTGATTCATAGTCGTGGTTGTTATAATCATAGTCGTGATTGTTATAATAATGGTCGTGGTTGTCAAATTCATGGCCGTGGAGGTTACAATCATAGTCGTGGTTGTTATGATCATGGTCGTGGGTGCTATAATCACAGTCGTGGTTGTTATATTCATGGTCGTATGTGTTATAATTATGGTCGTAGGTGTTATAATCATGGTCGTAGGTGCTATAATCATGGTCGGGGTTGTTATAATCATAGTCGTGGTTGTTATATTCATGGTCGTCAGTGTTATAATCATAGTTGTGGCTGTTATAATCATGGTCATGGTTGTTATAATCATGGTCGTGGTTGTTATAATTGTAGTCGTGGTTGTTATAATCATGGTCGTGATTCAGTGTCGTGAATGTTATAATCATAGTCGTGGTTGTTATAATAATGGTCGTGGTTGATATAATCATGGTCGTGGTAGTTACAATCATAGTCGTGGTTGTTAAAATCATGGTCGTGGTTGTTATGATCATGGTCGTGGTTGTTATAATCACGGTCGTGGTTGTTATAATCATAGTCGTGTTTGTTATAATCATGGTCGTGGTTATGACCATGGTCGTCGTTGTTATAATCATTGTCGTGGTTGTTACAATTATAGTCGTGGTTGTTATAATTATGGTCGTAGTTGTTATAATCATGTTCGTGATTCATAGTCGTGGTTGTTATAATCATAGTCGTGGTTGTTAAAATAATGGTCGTGGTTGTTATAATCATGGTCGTGGTTGTTACAATCATTGTCGTGGTTTTTATAATCATGGTCTTGGTTAAAATCGTGGTCGTAATTGATATAGTCGTGGTCGTGGTTGTTTTAATCATGATCGTGGTTGTTATAATCATGGTCGTGGGTGTTATAATCATAGTCATGGTTTTTATAATCATAGTCGTGGGTGTTATAATAATGGTCGTGGTTGTTATAATCATAGTCGTGGTTGTTATAATCATGGTCGTGATTCATAGTCGTGGATGTTATAATCATAGTCGTGGTTGTTATAATAATGGTCGTGGTTGTTATAATCATGGTCGTGGTAGTTACAATCATAGCCGAGGTTGTTATAATCATGGTCGTGGTTATGATCATGGTCGTAGTTGTTATAATCATGGTCGTGGGTGTTATAATCATAGTCGTGGTTGTTATGATCAAGGTCGTGGGTGTTATAGTAATAGTTGTGGTTGTTATAATCATGGTCGTGGTTGTTATAATCATTGTCGTGGTTGTTATAATCATAGTCGTGGTTGTTATAATAATGGGAGTGATTCATAGTCGTGGATGTTATAATCACAGTCGTGGTTGTTATAATAATGGTTGTGGTTCTTATAATCATGGTCGTGGTAGTTACAATCATAGTCGTGGTTGTTATAATCATGGTCGTGGTTATGATCATGGTCGTAGTTGTTATAATCATGGATGTGGGTGTTATAATCATCGTCGAGTTATTATAATCATAGTCGTGGTTGTATTAATCAATGTCGTGGTTGTTACAATCATAGTCGTGGTTGTTATAATCATGGTCGTGGTTATGATCATGGTCGTAGTTGTTATAATCATGGTCTTGGTTGTTATAATCATAGTCGTGGTTGTTATATTCATGGTCGTGAGTGTTATAATCTTAGCTGTGGTTGTTATAATCATGGTCGTGGGTGTTATAATCATCGTCGTGATTCATAGTCGTGGTTGTTATAATAATGGTCGTGTTTGTTATAATCATGGTCGTGGTTGTTAAAATAATGGTCGTGGTTGGTATGTTCATGGTTGTGGTTGTTATAGTCGTAGTCGTGGTTGTTATAATCATGGTCGTGGTTATGATCATGGTCGTAGTAGCTATAATCATGGTCGTGGTTGTATTAATCAATGTCGTGGTTGTTACAATCATAGTCGTGGTTGTTATAATCATTGTCGTGGTTATGATCATGGTTGTAGTTGTTATAATCATGGTCGTGGGTGTTATAATCATCGTCGTGGTTGTTATAATCATAGTAGTGGTTGTTATAATCATTTTCGCGGCTCTTACAAAAATAGTCTTGGTTGTTATAATCATGGTCGTAGTTGTTAAAATCATGTTCGTGATTCATAGTCGTAGTTGTTATAATCATAGTCGTGATTGTTATAATAATGGTCGTGGTTGTTATAATCATGGTCGAGGTAGTCACAATCATAACCGTGGTTGTTATAATAATGGTCGTGGTTATGATCTTGGTCGTAGTAGCTATAATCATGGTCGTGGGTGTTATAATCATCGTCGTGGTTGTTATTATCATAGTCGTGGTTGTTATAATCATGGTCGTGGTTATAATCATGGTCGTGGTTGTTATAATCATGATCGTGGATGTTATAATCATTGTCGTGGTTGGTATAATCATGGTCGTGGTTGTTATAATCATAGTCGTGGTTGTTATGATCATGGTCGTGGGTGTTATAATCACAGTCGTGGTTGTTATATTCATGGTCGTAGGTGTTATAATCATGGTCGTAGGTGCTATAATCATGGTCGTAGGTGCTATAATCATGGTCGTGGTTGTTATAATCATAGTCGTGGTTGTTATATTCATGGGCATGAGTGTTATAATCATAGTTGTGGTTGTTATAATCATGGTCGTGGTTGTTATAATCATGGTCGTGGTTGTTTTAATTATAGTCGTGGTTGTTATAATCATGGTCGTGATTTATTGGCGTGGATGTTATAATCATAGTCGTGGTTGTTATAATAATGGTCGTGGTTGTTATAATCATGGTCGTGGTAGTTACAATCATAGTCGTGGTTGTTATGATCGTGGTCGTGGTTATAATCATCGTCGTGGTTGTTATAATCATAGTCGTGGTTGTTATAATCACTGTCGTAGTTGTTATAATCATGGTCGTGATTTATAGTCTTTGTTGTTATATTCATTTTCGTTGTTGTTATAATAATGGTCGTGGTTGTTATGTTCATGGTCGTGGTAATGATCATGGTCGTAGTTGATATAATCATGGTCGTGGGTGTTATAATCATCGTCGTGGTTGTTATTATCATAGTCGTGGTTGTTATAATCATTGTCGTGGTTATGATCATAGTTGTGGTTGTTATAATCATGGTCGTAGTTGCTATAATCATGGTCGTGGTTGTTATAATCATGGTCGTGGTTGTTATAATCATAGTCGTGTTTGTTATAATCATGGTCGTGGTTATGATCATGGTCTTGGTTGTTATAATCATTGTCGTGGTTGTTACAATGATTGTCGTGGATGTTATAATTATGGTCATAGTTGTTATAATCATGGTCGTGATTCATAGTCGTGGTTGTTATAATCATTGTCGAGGTTGTTATAATAATAGTCGTGGTTGTTATAATCATGGTCGTGGTTGTTACAATCATATTCGTTGTTGTTATAATCATGGTCTTGGTTAAAATCATGGTCGTGGTTGTTATAATCATGGTCGTGGTTGTTATAATCATGACCGTGGTTGTTATAATCATGGTCGTGGGTGTTATAATAATAGTCATGGTTTTTGTAATCATAGTCGTGGGTGTTATAATAATGGTCGTGGTTGTTATAATCATAGTCGTGGTTGTTATAATCATGGTCGTGATTCATAGTCGTGGTTGTTATAATAATGGTCGTGTTTGTTATAATCATGGTCGTGGTTGTTATAATCATAGTCGTGGTTGTTATGATCATGGTCGTGGGTGTTATAATCACAGTCGTGGTTGTTATATTCATGGTCGTAGGTGTCATAATCATGGTCGTAGGTATTATAATCATGGTCTTAGGTGCTATAAAAATGGTCGTGGTTGTTATAATCATGGTCGTGGTTGTTTTAATTATAGTCGTGGTTGTTGTTATCATGGTCCTGATTCATTGGCGTGGATTTTATAATCATAGTCGTGGTTGTTATAATAATGGTCGTGGTTGTTATAATCATGGTCGTGGTAGTTACAATCATAGTCGTGGTTGTTATAATCTTGGCCGTGGTTATGATCATGGTCGTAGTTGTTATAATCATGGTCGTGGGTGTTATAATCATCGTCGTGGTTGTTATAATCATACTCGTGGTTGTTATAATCAATGTGGTGGTTGTTACAATCATAGTCGTGGTTGTTATAATCATCGTCGTGGTTGTTATAATCATAGTCGTGGTTGTTATAATCAATGTGGTGGTTGTTATAATCATAGTCGTGGTTGTTATAATCATGGTCGTGGTTATTATCAATGTTCAATAGTCGTGGTTGTTATAATCATGGTCGTGGTTATGATCATGGTCGTAGTTGCTATAATCATGGTCGTGGATTTTATAATCATAGTCGTTGTTGTTATATTCATGGTCGAGATTATTTATAATCATGGTTGTAGGTTACAATCATAGTCGTGGTTGTTATAATCATGGTCGTGGTTATGATCATGGTCGTAGTTGTAAAAATCATGGTCGTGATTCATAGTCGTGGTTGTTATAATCATAGTCGTCATTGTTATAATAATGGTCGTGGTTGTTATAATCATGGTCCTGGAGGTTACAATCATAGTCGTGGTTGTTATAATCATGGTCGTGGTTATGATCATGGTCGTAGTTGTAAAAATCATGGTCGTGATTCATAGTCGTGGTTGTTATAATCATAGTCGTCATTGTTATAATAATGGTCGTGGTTGTTATAATCATGGTCCTGGAGGTTACAATCATAGTCGTGGTTGTTATAATCATGGTCGTGGTTATGATCATGGTCGTAGTTGTAAAAATCATGGTCGTGATTCATAGTCGTGGTTGTTATAATCATAGTCGTCATTGTTATAATAATGGTCGTGGTTGTTATAATCATGGTCCTGGAGGTTACAATCATAGTCGTAGTTGCTATAATCATGGTCGTGGCTATGATCATGGTCGTAGTTGTTAAAATCATGGTCGTGGAGGTTACAATCATAGTCGTGGTTGTTATAATCATGGTCGTGGTTCTAATCATTGTCCTAGTTGTTATAATCATGGTCGTGGTTGTTATAATCATGATCGTGGTTGTTATGATCATGGTCGTGGGTGCTATAATCAAGGTCGTGGTTGTTATAATCATGGTCGTGTTTCAGTGTCGTGGATGTTATAATCATAGTCGTGGTTGTTATAATAATGGTCTTGGTTGTTATAATCATGGTCGTGGTAGTTACAATCATAGTCGTGGTTGTTATAATCATGGTCGTGGTTATGATCATGGTCGTAGTTGTTATAATCATGGTCGTGGGTGTTATAATTATCGTCGTGGTTGTTATAAGCATAGTCGTGGTTGTTATAATCAATGTCGTGGTTGTTGCAATCATAGTCGTGGTTGTTATAATCCTGGTCGTGGTTGTTATAATCATGGTCGTGGTTGTTATAATCGTAGTCGTGGTTGTTATAATCATGGTCGTGGTTGTTACAATCATAGTCGTGGTTGTTATAATCATGGTCGTGGTTATGATCATGGTCGTAGTTTTTATAATCATGGTCGTGGGTGTTATAATCATATTCGTGGTAATTATAATCATAGTCGTGGTTGTTATAATAATAGTCGTGGTTTTATAATCATGGTCGTGGTTGTTATAATCATGCTCGTGGTTGTTACAATCATTGTCGTGGTTGTTATAATCATGGTCGTGGTTATGATCATGGTTGTGGTTGTTATAATCATGGGCGTGGTTGTTATAATCATGGATGTTGTTGTTATAATTATGGTCGTGGTTGATATAATCATGGTCGTGGGTATGATCATGGTTGTAGTTGTTAAAATTATGGTCGTGGGTGTTATAATCATCGTCGCGGTTGTTATAATCATAGTCGTGGTTGTTATAATTATTGTCGTGGTTATGATCATAGTCGTGGTTGTTATAATCATGGGAGTGATTGTTACAATCATAGTCGTGGTTGCTATAATCATGGTCGTGGTTATGATCATGGTCGTTGTTGTTATAATCATGGTCGTGCGTGTTATAATCATCGTCGTGGTTTTTATAATCATAGTCGTGGTTGTTTTAATCATTGTCGTGGTTATGATCATAGTCGTGGTTGTTATAATCATGGTCGTGGTTGTTATAATTATGGGCGTGGCTGTTATAATCATGGTCGTGGTTGTTATAATTATGGCCGTGGTTGTTATAATCATGGTCGTGGTTATGATCATGGTTGTAGTTGTTATAATTATGGTCGTGGGTGTTAAAATCATGGGCGTGGGTGTTATAATCATGGTCGTCGTTGTTATAATTATGGTCGGTTGTTAAGTAATCATGGTCGTGGTTGTTATAATCATGGTCGTGGTTGTTATAATTATGGGGCGTGGTTGTTATAATCAAGTGGTCGGTTGTTATAATCATGGTCGGTTGTTATAATTTGGCGGCCGTGGTTGTTATAATCATGGTCGGTTGTTATAAACCATGGTCGTGGTTGTTATAATCATAGTCGGTTGTTATAACTGGCGGTCGTGGTTGCTATAATCCCGGTCGTGATGTTATAATCATGGTCGTGGTTGTTATTATCATGGTCGGTTGTTATAATCATGGTCGTGGTTGTTATAACTGGCGGTCGTGGTTGTTATAATTGGCGGGGCGGTTGTTATAATCATGGTTCGTGGTTGTTATAATCATGGTCGGTTGTTAGTAATCATAGTCGTGGTTGTTATAACTGGCGGTCGTGGTTGTTGCAACTGTTACCGGTTGTTATAATCATGGTCGTGGTTGTTATAATTCATGGCCGTGGCTATATAATCATGGTCGTGGTTGTTATAATCATGGTCGTGGTTGTTATAATCATATAGACGTGGTTGTTATAATCATGATCGTGGTTGTTATAATCATGGTCGTGGTTGTTATAATCATGGTCGTGGTTTTTTATAATCATAATGTGGTTGTTATAATCATGGTCGTGGTTGTTATAATCATGGTCGTGGTTGTTATAATCATAGTCGTGGATGGTATAATCCTAGTCTTGGTTGTTATAATCATAGTCGTGGTTCTTATAATCATAGTCGTTAATGTTATAATCATGGTCGTGGTTGTTATAATCATAGTCGTGGATGGTATAATCCTAGTCTTGATTGTTATAATCATAGTCGTGGTTGTTATAATCATGGTCGTGGATGTTATAATCATGGTCCTGGCTGTTATAATCATGGTCGTGGTTGTTATAATCATAGTCGTGGATGGTATCATCCTAGTCTTGGTTGTTATAATCATAGTCGTGGCTGTTATAATCATGGTCCTGGCTGTTATAATCATATTCGTTGTTGTTATAATCATGGGAGTGATTGTTACAATCATAGTCGTGGTTGCTATAATCATGGTCGTGGTTATGATCATGGTCGTTGTTGTTATAATCATGGTCGTGCGTGTTATAATCATCGTCGTGGTTTTTATAATCATAGTCGTGGTTGTTTTAATCATTGCCGTGGTTATGATCATAGTCGTGGTTGTTATAATCATGGTCGTGGTTGTTATAATTATGGGCGTGGCTGTTATAATCATGGGCGTGGCTGTTATAATCATGGTCGTGGTTGTTATAATTATGGCCGTGGTTGTTATAATCATGGTCGTGGTTATGATCATGGGTGTAGTTGTTATAATTATGGTCGTGGGTGTTAAAATCATGGGCGTGGTTGTTATAATCATGGTCGTCGTTGTTATAATTATGGTCGAGGTTGTTATAATCATGGTCGTGGTTGTTATGATCATGGTCGTGGTTGCTTTAATGATAGTTGTGGTTGTTATAATCTTGGTCGTGGTTGTTATAATCATGGTCATGGTTGTTATAATCGTAGTCTTGGTTGTTATAATCATTGTCGTGGTTTTATAATCATGGTCGTGGTTGTTATAATCATGGTCGTGGTTGTTACAATCATAGTCGTGGTTGTTATAATCATGGTCGTGGTTATGATCATGGTCGTAGTTTTTATAATCATGGTCGTGGGTGTTATAATCATATTCATGGTTATTATAATCATAGTCGTGGTTGTTATAATCATAGTCGTGGTTGTTATAATCATGGTCGTGGTTGTTACAATCATAGTCGTGGTTGTTATAATCATGGTCGTGGTTATGATCATGGTCGTTGTTGTTATAATCATGGTCGTGGGTGTTATAATCATGGTCGTGGTTGTTTTAATTATGGTCGTGGTTGTTATAATCATGGTCGTGGTTGATATGATCATGGTCGTGGTTGTTATAATGATAGTTGTGGTTGTTATAATCTTGGTCGTGGTTGTTATAATCATGGTCGTGGTTGTTATAATCGTAGTCGTGGTTGTTATAATCATTGTCGTGGTTTTATAATCATGGTCGTGGTTGTTATAATCACGGTCGTTGTTGTTACAATCATAGTCGTGATTGTTATAATCATGGTCGTGGTTATGATCATGATCGTAGTTTTTATAATCATGGTCGTAGGTGATATAATCATATTCGTGGTTATTATAATCATAGTCGTGGTTGTTATAATCATAGTCATGGTTTTATAATCCTTGGTCGTGGTTGTTATAATCATGGTCGTGGTTGTTACAATCACAGCCGTCGTTGTTATATTCATGGTCGTGGTTATGATCATGGTTGTTGTTATAATTATGGTCGGGTGTTATATAATCATCGTCGTGGTTGTTATAATCAAGTCGTGGTATAATTATTGTCGTATTATGATCAGTCGTGGTTATAATCATGGTCGTGGTTGTTATAATCATGGTCGTGGTTGTTAATAATCATGCTTGTGGTTGTTACAATCATTGTCGGGTTGTTATAATCATGGTCGGGTTGCTATAATTATGGTCGTGGATGTTATAATGCTTGTCGTGGTTGTTATAATCATATTCGTGGATGTTATAATCATGGTCCTGGCTGTTATAATCATGGTCGTGGTTGTTATAATCATGCTTGTGGTTGTTACAATCATTGTCGTGGTTGTTATAATCATGGTCGTGGCTGTTATAATCATGGGCGTGGTTGTAATAATCATTGTCGTGGTTATGATCATGGTCGTTGTTGTTATAATCATGGTCGTGCGTGTTATAATCATCGTCGTGGTTGTTATAATCATAGTCGTGGTTGTTATAATCATGGTCGTGGTTGTTATAATCATAGTTGTGGTTATTATAATCATGGTCGTGGTTGTTATAATCATGGGCGTGGTTGTTATAATCATGGTCGTGGTTGTTATAATTATGGTCGTGGTTGTTATAATCATGGTCCTGGTTATGATCATGGTTGTAGTTGTTATAATTATGGTCGTGGTTGTTATAATCATCGTCGTGGTTGTTATAATCATGATCGTGGTTGTTATAATCATGGTCGTGGTTGTTATAATCATGGTCGTGGTTGTTATAATCATAGTCGTGTGGTTATGATCATGGTCGTAGTTGTAAAAATCATGGTCGTGATTCATAGTCGTGGTTGTTATAGTCATATTCGTGATTGTTAAAATATTGGTCGTAGTTGTTATAATCATGGTTGTGGAGGTTACAATCATAGTCGTGGATGTTATAATCATGGTCGTGGTTATAATCATGGTCCTAGTTTTTATAATCATGGTCGTGGTTGTTATAATCATGATCGTGGTTGTTATAATCATAGTCGTTGTTGTTATAATCATAGTCGTGGTTGTTATAATAATGGTCGTGGTTGTTATGTTCATGGTCGTGGTTGTTATAGTCATAGTCGTGGTTGTTATAATCATGGTCGTTGTTATGATCATGGTCGTAGTAGCTATAATCATGGTCGTGGGTGTTATAATCATCGTCGTGGTTGTTATTATCATAGTCGTGGTTGTTATACTCATTGTCGTGGTTATGATCATCGTCTTGGTTGTTATAATCATGGTCGTGGTTGTTATGATCATGGTCGTGGTTGTTATAATCACGGTCGTGGTTGTTACAATCCTAGTCGTGGTTGTTATAATTATGGTCGTAGTTCTTATAATCATGGTCGTGATTCATAGCCGTGGTTGTTATAATCATAGTCGTGGTTGTTAAAATAATGGTCATGGTTGTTATAATCATGGTCGTGGTTGTTACAATCATTGTCGTGGTTGTTATAATCATGGTCTTGGTTAAAATCGTGGTTGTAGTTGATATAGTCATGGTCGTGGTTGTTATAATCATGATCGTGGTTGTTATAATCATGGTCGTGGGTGTTATAATCATAGTCATGGTTTTTATAATCATAGTCGTGGGTGTTATAATAATGGTCGTGGTTGCTATAATCATAGTCGTGGTTGTTATAATCATGGTCGTGATTCATAGTCCTGGATGTTATAATCATAGTCGTGGTTGTTATAATAATGGTCGTGGTTGTTATAATCATGGTCGTGGTAGTTACAATCATAGCCGAGGTTGTTATAATCATGGTCGTGTTTATGATCATGGTCGTAGTTGTTATAATCATGGTCGGGGGTGTTATAATCTTTTTCGTGGTTGTTATAATCATAGACGTGGTTGTTAGAATCATTGTCGTGGTTGTAACAATTATAGTCGTAGATGTTATAATCATGGTCGTGGTTATGATCATGGTCGTAGTTGTTAAAAATCATGGTCGTGATTCATAGTCGTGGGTGTTATAATCAGGGTCGTGGTTGTTATATTCATGGTCGTAGGTGTTATAATCATGGTTGTAGGTCTTATAATCATGGTCGTAGGTGCTATAATCATGGTCGTGGTTGTTATAATCATAATCGTGGTTTTTATATTCATGGTCGTGGGTGTTATAATCATAGTTGTGGTTGTTATAATCATGGTCGTGGTTGTTATAATCATGGTCGGGGTTGTTATAATCATAGTTGTGGTTGTTATAATCATGGTCGTGATTCAGTGTCGTGGATGTTATAATCATAGTCGTGGTTGTTATAATATTGGTCGTGGTTGATATAATCATGGTCGTGGTAGTTACAATCATAGTAGTGGTTGTTAAAATCATGGTCGTGGTTATGATCATGGTCGTAGTTGTTATAATCATGGTCGGGGGTGTTATAATCTTTGTCGTGGTTGTTATAATCATAGACGTGGTTGTTAGAATCATTGTCGTGGTTGTAACAATTATAGTCGTAGATGTTATAATCATGGTCGTGGTTATGATCATGGTCGTAGTTGTTAAAAATCATGGTCGTGATTCATAGTCGTGGGTGTTATAATCAGGGTCGTGGTTGTTATATTCATGGTCGTAGGTGTTATAATCATGGTTGTAGGTCTTATAATCATGGTCGTAGGTGCTATAATCATGGTCGTGGTTGTTATAATCATAATCGTGGTTTTTATATTCATGGTCGTGGGTGTTATAATCATAGTTGTGGTTGTTATAATCATGGTCGTGGTTGTTATAATCATGGTCGGGGTTGTTATAATCATAGTTGTGGTTGTTATAATCATGGTAGTGATTCAGTGTCGTGGATGTTATAATCATAGTCGTGGTTGTTATAATATTGGTCGTGGTTGATATAATCATGGTCGTGGTAGTTACAATCATAGTAGTGGTTGTTAAAATCATGGTCGTGGTTATGATCATGGTCGTAATTGTTAAAATCATGGTCGTGGGTGTTATAATCATCGTCGTGGTTGTTATAAGCATAGTCGTGGTTGTTATAATCATTGTCGTGGTTCTTATAATCATAGTCGTGGTTGTTATAATCATGGTCGTGGTTGTTATAATCATAGTCGTGGTTGTTATATTCATGGTCGTGATTAATAGTCGTTGTTGTTATAATCATAGTCGTGGTTGTTATAATAATGGTCGTGGTTATTATGTTCTTGGTCGTGGTTGTTATTATCATAGTCGTGGTTGTTATAATCATTGTCGTGGTTATGATCATCGTCGTGGTTGTTATGATCATGGTCGTGGCTGTTATAATCACGGTCGTGGTTGTTATAATCATAGTCGTGTTTGTTATAATCATGATCGTGGTTATGATCATTGTCGTCGTTGTTATAATCATTGTCGTGGTTGTTACAATCATAGTCGTGGTTGTCATAATTATGGTCGTAGTTGTTATAATCATGGTCGTGATATATAGTCGTGGTTGTTATAATCATAGTCGTGGTTGTTATAATAATGGTCGTGGTTGTTATAATCATGGTCGTGGTTGTTACAATCATTGTCGTGGTTGTTATAATCATGGTCTTGGTTAAAATCGTGGTCGTAGTTGTTATAGTCATGGTCGTGGTTGTTATAATCATGATCGTGGTTGTTATAATCATGGTCGTGGGTGTTATAATCATAGTCATGGTTTTTATAATCATAGTCGTGGGTGTTATAATAATGGTCGGGGTTGTTATAATCATAGTCGTGGTTGTTATAATCATGGTCGTGATTCATAGTCGTGGATGTTATAATCATAGTCGTGGTTGGTATAATAATGGTCGTGGTTGTTATAATCATGGTCGTGGTAGTTACAATCATAGCCGAGGTTGTTATAACCATGGTCGTGGTTATGATCATGGTCGTAGTTGATATAATCATGGTCGTGGGTGTTATAATCTTTGTCGTGGTTGTTATAATCTTAGTCGTGGTTATCATTGTCGTGGTTGTAACAATCATAGTCGTGGTTGGTATAATCATGGTCATGATTGTTATAATCATAGTCGTGGTTGTTATGATCATTGTCGTGGGTGTTATAATCACAGTCGTAGTTGTTATATTCATTGTCGTAGGTGTTATAATCATGGTCGTGATTGTTATAATCATGGTCGGGGTTGTTATAATCATAGTCGTGGTTGTTATAATCATGGTGGTGATTCATAGTCGTGGATGTTATAATCATAGTCGTGGTTGTTATAATAATGGTTGTGGTTCTTATAATCATGGTCGTGGTAGTTACAATCATAGTCGTGGTTGGTATAATCATGGTCGTGGTTATGATCATGGTCGTAGTTGTTATAATCACGGTCGTGGGTGTTATAATCATCGTCATGGTTATTATAATCATAGTCGTGGTTGTATTAATCAATGTCGTGGTTGTTACAATCATAGTCCTGGTTGTTATAATCATGGTCGTGGTTATGATCATTGTCGTAGTTGTTATAATCATGGTCGTGGTTGTTATAATCATAGTCGTGGTTGTTATATTCATGGTCGTGGGTGTTATAATCATAGTTGTGGTTGTTATAATCATAACCGTGGTTGTTATAATCATAGTCGTGGTTGTTATAATCATAGTCGTGGTTGTTATACTCATGGTCGTTATTCATAGTCGTTGTTGTTATAATCATAGTCGTGGTTGTTATAATAATGGTCGTGGTTGTTATGTTCATGGTCGTGGTTGTTATAGTCATAGTCGTGGTTGCTATAATCATGGTCGTGGTTATGATCATGGTCGTAGTAGCTATAATCATGGTCGTCGGTGTTATAATCATCGTCGTGGTTGTTATTATCATAGTCGTGGTTGTTATATTCATTGTTGTGGTTATGATCATAGTCGTGTTTGTTATAATCATAGTCGTGGTTGTTATAATCATGGTCGTGGTTGTTATAATCATGGTCGTGGTTGTTATAATCATAGTCGAGTTTGTTATAATCATGGTCGTGGTTATGATCATGGTCGTAGTTGTTATATTCATGGTCGTGGGTGTTATAATCATCGTCGTGGTTGTTATAATCATAGTAGTGGTTGTTATAATCATTTTCGTGGCTGTTACAATAATAGTCTTGTGTGTTATAATCATGGTCGTGATTCATAGTCGTGGTTGTTAAAATCATAGTCGTGATTGTTATAATAATGGTCGTGGTTGTTATAATCATGGTCGTGGTTGTTATAATCATGATCGTGGTTGTTATAATCATGGTCGTGGGTGTTATAATCATAGTCATGGTTTTTATAATCATAGTCGTGGGTGTTATAATAATGGTCGTGGTTGTTATAATCATAGTCGTGGTTGTTATAATCTTGGTCGTGATTCATAGTCGTGGTTGTTATAATAATGGTCGTGTTTGTTATAATCATGGTCGTGGGTGTTATAATCGCAATTCGTGGTTTTATATTCATGGTCGTTGGTGTTATAATCATGGTCGTAGGTGTTATAATCATGGTCTTAGGTGCTATAATCATGGTCGTGGTTGTTATAATCATGGTCGTGGTTGTTATAATCATGGTCGTGGTAGTTACAATCATAGTCGTGGTTGTTATAATTTTGCTCGTGGTTATGACCATGGTCGTAGTTGTTATAATCATGGCCGTGGGTGTTATAATCATCGTCGTGGTTGTTATAATCATAGTCGTGGTTGTTATAATCAATGTCGTGGTTGTTACAATCATAGTCGTGGTTGTTATAATCATGGTCGTGGTTATGATCATGGTCGTGGTTGTTATAATCATGGTCGTGGTTGTTATAATTTTAGTTGTGGTTGTTATAATCATAATCGTGGTTGTTATAATAATGGTCGTGATTGTTAAAATCATGGTCGTGGTTGTTACAATCATAGTCGTGGTTGTTATAATCATGGTCGTGGTTGTTATATTCATGATCGTGGTTGTTATAATCATGGTCGTGGGTGTTATAGTCATAGTCATGGTTTTTATAATCATAGTCGTGGTTGTTATAATCATGGTCGTGATTCATAGTCGTGGTTGTTATAATCATAGTCGTGGTTGATATAATAATGGTCGTGGTTGTTATAATCATGGTCGTGGTAGTTACAATCATAGCCGTGGTTGTTATAACCATGGTCGTGGTTATGATCATGGTCGTAGTTGTTATAATCATGGTCGTGGGTGTTATAATCTTTGTCATGGTTGTTATCCTCATAATCGTGGTTGTTAGAATCATTGTCGTGATTGTAACAATCATAGTCGTAGTTGTTATAATCATGGTCGTGGTTATGATCATGGTCGTAGTTGTTAAAATCATGGTCGAGATTCATAGTCGTGGTTGTTATAATTATAGTCGTGGTTGTTATAATAATGGTTGTGGTTGTTATAATCATGGTCGTGGTTGTTACAATCATTGTCGTGGTTGTTATAATCATGGTCGTGGTTATAATCATGGTCGTAATTGTTATAATCATGGTCGTGGTTGTTATAATCACGGTCGTGGTTGTTATAATCATAGTCGTGGTTGGTATAATCATGGTCATGATTGTTATAATCATAGTCGTGGTTGTTATGATCATTGTCGTGGGTGTTATAATCACAGTCGTAGTTGTTATATTCATTGTCGTAGGTGTTATAATCATGGTCGTGATTGTTATAATCATAGTCGTGGTTGTTATAATCATGGTCGTGATTAATAGTCGTTGTTGTTATAATCGTAGTCGTGGTTGTTATAATAATGGTCGTGGTTGTTATAATCATGGTCGTGGTTGTTCTAATTATGGTCGTAGTTGTTATAATCATGGTCGTGATTCATAGTCGTGGTCGTTATAATCATAGTCGTGGTTGTTATAAAAATGGTCGTGGTTGTTATAATCATGGTCGTGGTTGTTACAATCATTGTTGTGGTTGTTATAATCATGGTCTTGATTAAAATCGTGGTCGTAGTTGTTATAATCATGGTCGTGGTTGTTATGTTCATGGTCGTGGTTGTTATAGTCATAGTCGTGGTTGTTATAATCATGGTCGTGGTTATGATCATGGTCGTAGTAGATATGATCATGGTCGTGGGTGTTATAATCATCGTCGTGGTTGTTATTATCATATTCGTGGTTGTTATAATCATTGTCGTGGTTATGATCATAGTCGTGGTTGTTATAATCATGGTCGTGGTTGTTATAATCATGGTCATGGTTGTTATAATCATGGTCGTGGTTATGATCATGGTCGTAGTAGATATAATCATGGTCGTGGGTGTTATAATCATCGTCGTGGTTGTTATTATCATATTCGTGGTTGTTATAATCATTGTCGTGGTTATGATCATAGTCGTGGTTGCTATAATCATGGTCGTGGTTGTTATAATCATGGTCGTGGTTGTTATAATCATGGTTGTGGTTGTTATAATCATAGTCGTGTTTGTTATAATCATGGTCGTGGTTATGATTATGGTCGTGTTTGTTATAATCATTGTCGTGGTTGTTACAATGATTGTCGTGGTTGTTATAATTATGGTCGTAGTTGTTATAATCATGGTCGTGATTCATAGTCGTGGTTTTTATAATCATTGTCGTGGTTGTTATAATAATAGTCGTGGTTGTTATAATCATGGTCGTGGTTGTTACAATCATTTTCGTGGTTGTTATAATCATGGTCCTGGTTAAAATCATGGTCATGGTTGTTATAATCATGGTCGTGGTTGTTATAATCATGATCTTGGTTGTTATAATCATGGTCGTGGGTGTTATAATCATAGTCATGGTTTTTGTAATCATAGTCGTGGGTGTTATAATAATGGTCGTGGTTGTTATAATCATAGTCGTGGTTGTTATAATCATGGTCGTGATTCATAGTCGTGGTTGTTATAATAATGGTCGTGTTTGTTATAATCATGGTCGTGGTTGTTATAATCATAGTCGTGGTTGTTATGATCATGGTCGTGGGTGTTATAATCACAGTCGTGGTTGTTATATTCATGGTCGTAGGTGTTATAATCATTGTCGTAGGTATTATAATCATGGTCTTAGGTGCTATAATCATGGTCGTGGTTGTTAAAATCATGGTCGTGGTTGTTATAATAATGGTCGTGGTTGTTATAGTCATAGTCGTGGTTGTTATAATCTTGGTCGTGGTTACATGGTCGTAGTTGTTATAATCATGGTCGTGGGTGTTATAATCATCGTCGTGGTTGTTATAATCATAGTCGTGGTTGTTATAATCAATGTGGTGGTTGTTATAATCATAGTCGTGGTTGTTATAATCATGGTCGTGGTTATGATCATGGTCGTAGTTGTTATAATCATGGTCGTGGTTGTTATAATCATAGTCGTGGTTGTTATATTCATGGTCGTGGGTGTTATAATCTTAGTTGTGGTTGTTATAATCATAATCGTGGTTGTTATAATAATGGTCGTGATTGTTATAATCATGGTCGTGGTTGTTACAATCATAGTCGTGGTTGTTATAATCATGGTCGTGGTGGGTATATTCATTATCGTGGTTGTTATAATCATGGTCGTGGGTGTTATAACAATAGTCCTGGTTTTTATAATCATAGTCGTGGTGTTATAATCGTGGTTGTTATAATCATAGTCTTGGTTGTTATAATCATGGTCGTGATTCATTGTCGTCGTTGTTATAATCATAGTCGTTTTTGTTATAATAATGGTCGTGGTTGTTATAATTATGGTCGTGGTTGTTACAATCATAGTCGTGGTTGTTATAATCATGGTCGTGGTTATGATCATGGTCGTAGTTGTTATAATCATGGTCGTGGGTGTTATAATCATCGTCGTGGTTGTTATAATCATAGTCGTGGTTGCAATAATCATTGTCGTGGTTATGATCATAGTCGTGGTTGTTATAATCATGGTCGTGGTTGTTATAATCATAGTCGTGGTTGTTATAATCATGGTCGTGGTTGTTATAATCATTGTCGAGGTTGTTATAATCATGGTCGTAGTTGTTATATTCATAATCGTGGTTATTATAATCATGGTCGTGGTTATGATCATGGTCGTAGTTGTTATAATCATAGTCGTGGGTGCAGGCCCGCCCTTTAGGGGGGGGCGAACAAGGGGGACCGCCCGGGGCCCCGCGAGTGTGGGGGGCCCCGCGGGGCCCAGGACTAGACCCAGTGACCTCGGACACATTACCTGTTGACTGGTTAATCTAACCTAAGGGCTTACGCCACCATCGCAACCGTGACCTTACCATCCATAGTGACACTCCCATGGGATTAGTTGGGGTGTGTTCCTCTGACCGCATAATCTCCGGCCCGCAGTGACTGAGGTGACCCGGGCCCTGCAACCACCTAGCGACGGCCCTGCGTGGGTGATATAATCATCGTCGTGGCTGTTATAATCATAGTCGTGGTTGTTATAATCATTGTTGTGGTTATGATCATAGTCTTGGTTGTTATAATCATGTTCGTGGATGTTATAATTGTAATAGGCCCCTGTCTCATCAACAGAACGTATTATATAAATGGGTCAATACATCTGATATTATATTCAGATTCACCACCATGTAACTTTCCACTGTCTATGAGTAAGACATGATATGGACACGTGAGCGGGCAACTCACCCAAGAGGGCGAGACCCATAGCTCAGCATTTCTGTAAGCACGCACTGCGATGCCCTTAAGCTTCAGTAGCTCAACTCAACTCATATCGTATGGACGTGACCTAACGTTTATTATACATAAACGCCGTCCCCTTCTCATTCACTCCTAGACAGTGAGACTTACGGTTGATATACACTCAGGAATTATATATACATACAACCTTTTATAATAAAACAAAGGAACTACCGTTTGGGTTTCGTTACTTAACACCCAAATATAAATATGTGTGAACGGACTGGTTAATTGCACAAGCAGCCGATTCATAATCATGGTCGTGGTTGTTATATTCATAGTCGTGGTTGTTATAATCATGGTCGTGGTTGTGATAATCATGGTCATGGCTGTTATAATCATGGGCGTCGTTGTTATAATCATGGTCGCGGCCGTGATACTTACAGTATCTAATATACTATAAGAAAGAATGGAATAAAGGTTAGAATAATCAATTAAAGAAATGTTCGCCATAAGGAGAGGTTAAAATCATAAAAAAAAAATATTATGAATCTCCGATGAGCATTCTGAGATAAATTCTATTATGAAGAGATGTGACCTTGATTCTGGTTATATTAGTCACCATCTGCTTAAGTCATCACCTGTGTTAAGTCATCATAGTCATCATCTACGTAAGTCAGTTTTAGGCCCATCTCACATGACTGACCGACCATCGATGTTCTTTCCGTGCGAGGGTGTTAGTTTTCAATGCGTCTTATTATTTACGCTGGTGGATGTAAGACTTCCTACCCTCACTGACGCAGCTATGGTCAATTTGGTTTTATTCTTGTTTATAAATGCCTTCTAATCTGTCTCAAGTCTATCCGTCCTGTCTATTGCCATCCCAACTGTCTGTTCGTCTGCGTGGTGTTTGAATGTAAGCCCGTCTGTACTCTTTGTGTCGTCAAATCTGTCTGTCTTATCCGTTGTTGGCGTGTCTCTGCCTGTTTGTCTAATGTGAACCACTCAGTCAGCTGTCTGTCTGTCATGTTAGTTGCCATATTGTCTATTTGTGCATGTGTGAATCTATCTATTTTGTCAACCTCCTGTCTGTTTCACTGTCTATATTCACCCTGTGTCTATTGTAGTCATCTTCTCCATGCATTCCTGTTATTATCTTTTTATTTCTTCTCCTTTTCCATGAGCCACAGGAATAAGTATACACTGTAGCTGTAAGGTCGTCTGGTAACATTGAAACTGCGCATCCAGACGCATGATGAAACTCAGCTCCCCCCCACCTGTTATCTTTAACTTTTTTCTGTTTCCCCTTCTTTATTCTTCTATTTACTCATCTTCCTTCCTTTACTAATCCAAACAACATTAAAAAAAAAGTAGGCTAAGAAAAAAAGTGGGGGGAGGAGGAGGGAGCCGTACGATAACTGCAATCGTGGGCTGACAGCATATAACGAATGAGGGTGGTTCGCCAAGTCCGTAAATAAAATGGTTATGTAATGGCTTCCTAAGGAAACTATCGATATGGGACCAGGTTATTTCCACTCTACGAATTTTTTGCGATTTTTCCACCAAGTTTGATGAAAACGATTGTGCCGTTTCGGCTGCCCAGAACAGACACACACACACACACACACACACACGCCTAGTCCTATAGTATATTAGATGACAAGAGTATGTACCCGGGCATGGTAGGGAAAAACACCAAAATAATAGTTATGAAATGGATTGTAGAAATGACAAGAGATTTTTTTTTAAAAATAAGAGAGAAACTGTAAGGTGGAATCATTATCCAGATAAAATGTTATTGGAAGATAGAACTTATTAGAGAATGCGTAGCGTGTGTGTTCAGGGATGAAGAGGATGTGTGGATCAAAGATGGGTGAAAAAGTTTTTAGAAAGAAAAGACATATAATAGATGTTATAGATAAGCTGCGTATGAGATTGATTAAAAATTGTTGATACCATTCAGAGTTTTTTAGGGAGCATGTTGCATGTAACAGAGTCTCTCAGTAACAGGGAATGTAATTTTCATTGATAGTAGGTCTACAGTATGTTAAGGAAGTAGTGTATATGGTCACCATGGTTGTTCAATATTTTTATCATGAGGTTAGTACAAAGTGTATCACTCTCCCAGGCTGCATCAAGCTTATCAGTTTAACTTTTCGAAAAAAAAAAAACGATATGAGTGAAAAAATCCAGAATTCTTGCTGTGCTCAAAGGGATTCTAATAATTCCACTAAATGGTTTAAACAAGTTTGCGTATGATTAAATTATGTGAAAAAAAAGAAACACAGCTCCTACTAGTCTTCAGTACCAAGTGCCAGTCATAAAACGAGGGCTCTGAATCCTTTCGAGCGTTTCCATACGCCCCAGTTGTCCTGCCTTGATAGAACCGTGTCATATGCCCCAGTTTTCCTGCCATGACAGAACCGTGTCATATGCCCCAGTTGTCCTGCTATGATAAAACCGTGTCATATGCCCCAGTTGTTCTGCCATGATAGAACCGTGTCATATGCCCTAGTTGTCCTGCCATGATATAACTGTGGCCTCAAATGAAAACAACATAACAATAGTTTACTGACACGATAAGCTGATCTTTCTCTGGCTCTGACCAGCCAACAAGAAAGATGGGCACAAATAAGCGGAGCAACCACTGAGCATTCTCCTTTCGGAACTTATACCTTCGAGGCACACGCTTGGCGTGGCACCTAAAGATGGGATGGGGAATGGAGAGAGGAGGGGGGCGGTGTACAATAAAAATTCTGAAAAGGGTTATGAAGTATGCCAGGGTTCAGTGAGATACAGGTGTATAATACAGCATCACTGCTGGTACCATCGAATGTAAGTGAACAGCTGGAGTCAAGTTTTGTCACGTTAGATTTTGCAATAGACTCATAGTCAAAGAATATGCTTTCTGTAATGATTAAATTTCTATATAACGAAAAATATGTGATTCATACCCAGGGCTTTTGCCTCTTTCTAAATATCTACTACTTTTACAGAATACATGGCTAAAGTTACCAAATAAGCGTTCGAGAAACGAAGCTGGCGTAACTAAGGAAGGCAGACAGTGTGACTCGACCTATTTGCCAGACTACCCTCTCGACAGTTCGCTTGAGGAGCGCGACTCCCAACGTGGGGTATGTCACGATAGTTCCTCTTGTAACGGTGAATGTCACAATAGACCGCCTATGGTTTCTATGACTGTAGAATCTCGCGCCTCCAGTAGAAAGACTGCTGAAGATCCAAATGCATTAGCTTCCCCAAGAATTACTGAATTCCCACGTGACTAAAGAAGACATTCTCAAGACCAAGAAAGCTTCCCTAATTTTAAGTTACATTTGGGAGAAAATTAATAGTGAAAAAAAAAAATAATAAAAATTCTCAATCACATGCTGTAAAGTTTCAAGTAATTAACAATTTGCTTTTTAGGGTATGTAAACGGAGTAAAATGAGCATACCACATCATAATCGCATCCGTCAGCCACTGATTCGAAAACAGTTGAAAAGAATGTTAATAGATGTCTGACAAATCTATTAACATTCTTTTCAACTGTTTTCGAAGCAGTGGATGATTGATACGATTATAATGTGGTATACCTCGACTTAAGCAAAGCCTTTGAATGAGTCCCCCAGGAAAGACTAATACGAAAAGTGGAGGCTCATGGAGTTGGAGGAGATATTCTGAAATGGATTGGAGCGTGGTTACAGGACAGGAAACAGCGAGAAAGCATTAACGGCACTAAATCCGATTGGGGCATCGTCACTAATGGAGTACCCCAAGGCTCTGGACCATTACTATTTATTATGTACATAAACGACTTAGATATAGGCGTAGGCAGCAACCTAAGTAAATTTGCTGACGACACTAAAATAGGGCGAGGACTTGGCAAAACTACAGGAAAACCTAAAAAAAAAAATCGTATGGTCTAAAAAATGGCTCTGACCATCCTCGTGACTGAGATCGGTACATACCTGTTGTTCTCTTCGCTTACAGAGGAATTCCTAATGACAGTCTCAAGTGTTCACTTTTTGAAACAAGTAAGGAATCCCTTAAATGTTCTTTATGAACTTTGGACAAACGATAAGACTGACAGTGAAGTAAAAACGTCCGACCAATATGTTCTAGACTTACGTTTTCGTTTTGAAGAAACTGCCAAGCTAGCAGTTAAAAATGCTGAACTTAGCAAAATCTGGGAGAGAAAGATTTTATTATGTTGCCTTCTTGTAACAATAAGTTAGTGATGCAATGGCGTAGTCCTTATCCTATTGTTGGGCCCAGAGATTATGACGCGGATTACTTATTTAAGGTACCTGGCAAGACAAAGCTATTCGCCGTGAGACGAGAATATCTCCACATGTGATGAAAATTATGTTGTTCAGGTATGTGTAGTAGAGGAAGGTAATAACATTTGTGAACCTATTGCTGATGTTCTTAACCTTGGTCCTGAGTTAACTAGTAGCCAATTAAGGATGTGACCGCTTTAATAGTTGAATTTTCTGATGTAAATTTTGATAAACCGGGCCTAACTACTTCCATTGAACATGTTACCCACTTGAACACTGATATTCGTATTCATAGGAAACCTTATCCTATTCCAAAGAATCTGTTTGGAGCTTTTAACAAGGAAGCTGATGCGATGTTAGAGCTTGCAGTAATTGAGTTTTCATGTTCCCCATTCTGTTCTCTTATAGTTCTGGTTAAGAAACTGGTGGTAACTGGGCTGTACAACCGGTATTCACTCCAAAAAGTATCTTTACTGAGGGGTCTGATGAATTACAAATGAACACTACGACTCCTGTAGTATTGGTATGGTTGTCAAAATCCTTAGTCTGTTGTGTCATATTGTCAAACACAAAATCGTAAAAATAATTTTTAATTATTGATGGACTAGTGTAATCATTAGCTTTGTTATACGCTGAGAAATATCATCTGTTTAAGCTTTGCGATAACATTATAATGTCAACGGCTTGTTAACAAAGAGGTACTGCCCTGAACTAACATAGGAAACAACTTTATCCTTCCGATGGTAGTGTGACTTCTCGAGTCTACTGTCAAAGATTATTGAGAACTTTCAGACATAGAATGATTTCACGACCCTTCTCAACGCTCTGCAGAAGCTACAGCAGAATCGCAAGTCCCCGTCGCCGAATTACCTGACGTGGGTCCCATGATGCAACCAGCCTCAATTCTTCACCAGCAGAGGTAACTTGTTTACTACAAGCTGCCTTTACCCTGCAGAAACAAGTGTCCCTCTACAGCACAACAGCCAACCATCAACATCAAGCTCATTACCCTCTACATCTCGTTAGTGTAATATAGTTAAGCAGCGCAAAAAAGCTAGAGGTGTGCAGGTGTCGCAGCCGGTGAGCATGATCAAACGCAGCAGTGTGGACCTTAAACCAGGAAAGTTGGTGATAATGTTGCTGTTCCAATTCCAATAGTTATAAGGGAAAGGAGGATCCCCATAACATCCTAGGTCCCATCACTGACCACACCGAAGATGACTTGTACTCAAGCAATAAATTCGACCTTTGCTCATAAATCCTGTGACCTCAACAAGTGTAAACCAAGAGAACCTCCCATCTCTCAGTGAAGTGCTTAGAAGTTCTGCCAGTGGAGGACAGGGATTTGCTAGGTGTGTGTGTGTAGCAATAGTGACAAAACGTGTAGAACGAATTATTGTAATTGCTTCAAATCAAAACTGAAGTGAAACTGTCATTGAAATAATAGTCTAACCTGTAAAAATCAGTAAATAGAAGGAAACAGCTTTAAATATTGCTGTCGTTAGGTAGGATTATAGTTTTAAGTTTACAATAAATATAATATTTTTTCTTAACCGCATATGCTGAATACTAAATAAATCAACCACACTTGAACAGTAATCATTTCATGTAATGACTGCGCCTGTCATCTCATAGGGTGTGTGTGTGTGTGTGTGTGTGTGTGTGTGTGTGTGTGTGTGTGTAAGGTCATCCTTATGCGGTCGAAAACACACTCAAAATCACAGATGCAAACAAAAACAAATTATACTACATCTTATGGTCACTGCATGGAATGTCAGGACCCTTCTGGATACTGGCACAAATAAGCGTCCTGAAATAAGAACTGCCCTTGTGGCAAAAGAGCTGGCTAGGTATAACATCGACATAGCAGCCATTAGTGAGTTCCAGCTCCCAGACGAAGGTCAACTCACAGAACGGGGGTCTGGCTATACTTTCTTTGGGAAGGGTAAGCCTGCTGCTGAGAGAAACCGCATTTATGGAGTTGGCTTAGTCATCCGTCAACGCATCCTACACAAGCTAACTGAAATGCCTGTTGGGATTAAAGAGCGCCTCATGACGCTCCGAGTCCCACTGAATCACTCATGTCATGCTTTTTTCTTCAGTGCATATGTCCCAACACTGGATGTAGAGGATGACACCAAGGAGGCCTTGTACGCCGACCTCGAAAGAGTGCTAATATCTATCCCCAAAGAAGATAAGGTTGTGCTCCTTGGTTACTTCAATGTCAGAGTTGGCAGAGAGGCTGGTATTTGGCAGGGAACTATAGGGAAAATGTATTAGGCATGCTTAATCCCAACGGTCTACTCCTCCTCCGCAAGTGTGCTGCACACAACCTCACTATCACCAATACCTTGTTTGGGCAGGCCGACAAGTTCAAGGTTCGTGGCAACACCCACGATCCAAACACTGGCATCTCATTGATTACATCATTGTAAGAGAAAAAGATCGCCGAGATGTCCTCATCACCCGAGCCATGCGTGACTCAGACCACTGCGAGACTGATCATTTGCTCGCTAGAGCCAAGCTCTCATTTCATGTCACCCGTAAACGGCGAAGGCATCTAGCCTCTTGAAGAAGTTTTACACAAAGCCTCTGGAGAATCCAGCGGTAGCACATGCTTTCAGAGAGCAGCTCGAACATGGGCTAATAAACAACCCGACAACATAGAACCCAAATATCAGTGCCTAATGGGATATTCTCGACACTTTCATGGCAAAAACCTGCAGAGAGACCCTCGGCCAGATAGAATGAATATACCAGAACTGATTTGATGAAAATGATCCAGCAATCAATATACTCATCAATGATAAATTGCTGCCTTAACAGACTGGCAGAACAACCCTCAGTCTCGGACCAAAGCTGATACCATCGGCAAGAAGAAAGCTGTGGCCCAGAGGGAACTTCGCATTCTAAAGAATGACTGGTTAAAAAATAAAGCATGTGAAACACAAAAAATTGCAGATCAGCACAAAATATGGGAATTTTTAAATTCCACCAAACATTTTATGGGCCAATCACTCATGGCGTAACCCCCCTCCGCTTATCCGACGGCAACTCCATAATTAATGACGATGAAGGCCTCCTTCAGTACTGGAAAGAGCACTACCATTCACTGCTCAACCGAAACACCGATGTGGATATCCTGACGACCCAGCAGGACCCCCAGCATCCAGAGCTGACCCACCTCAGCTATCCTCCATCCCTGGATGAAGTAGCTACTGCCCTCAAACAGATGAAAAATAACAAAGCCTCAGGGCCTGAGGTGCATAAAGCAGGAAGACCTCTGCTTAAAAGCAGTGTCCACTTTCTCCTAGAGAATATATGGGAAAACGCATAAAGATGGCATAAAGATGCCTCCATCGTCAATAATTATAAGAACAACGGAGACCGGTAAGACTGTGGCAATTACTGCGGGATCTTGCTGCTGTCCTTAGCTGGTAAGATTATCGCCTGAGTCTTCCTAAACAGACTTCTCCCAAAGGCAGAAAACTTCCTCCCAGAATCTCAATGTGGCTTTAGACCATCACGTGGCACCTCTGATATAATCTTTGCTGCCCCTCAGATGCAGGAAGAGTGCAGAGAACAGCGTCGTGACCTATACATGGCTTTCATCGACCAAACCAAGACCTTCGACTCGGTCAACAAGGAAGCCCTCTGGTGAACCCTCAGCCATTTTGGCTGTCCACCAAAATTCATAGCCATTGTGAGGCAACTCCACGATTGCATGAACGGCAGTGTCCTGCACAATGGCACCCAGTCTAAGTTCTTCCCCGTAAAAAAAAAAGAAGAAAAAAAATTTAGCTGGCGGGGTGAACAGCCAGTACCGGATGAAGGGTCTTTTCAAAATAAGACGACTCCAGGCAGGAACAAAGGTGTCGGCAGCTTCCATTACTGAACTTCAGTATGCAGACGATCTCGCCCTTGTCGCTCACACTGAACGCGACCTACTGGAGATCCTGAACACCTACACAGATGCTTATGTACTATCGTGGACAAAAGTTCGCTCCTTCCCAAACTGAAGCAGTATCGACCAGCACAGCACACCCACACCAGATAACAATTCGGGTAAGGAACATCACTTGATTTTTTCTTATATATTAATTAGACGAGTCAATATACAGTAAAAAAAAAAATGAAAGCTGAACCCCAAAAATAGCAACAAAATGTTTCTCAACTGTTTTGGATAATATCAAACGTTCACCACCATAGGAAAACGGGAAAATAAAAACACTGGTCGAATTCCACACGGCGTCCTATGCCATCAAAGTGCATAAAACTAACTGTTATCATATTGAGGTTTATTGTAGTCCTAATAAATATATAAAAACGTTGATATCAACCAAGAGACAAATTCCCGGCAACTGACAATGGTCGTCTCACGGGTAAAATGGCGTATGTTCTTTGTTTATCTGATAACAAAATGGCGTTGATTGGTGATTAGTTTTGTTTGATAGATGAAAATAAAACAAAATTTCTTCTCCTTTTCGGAAATTCACCTAAAACTTTGTATTGCGTTTTTTGTATATTGATCTGAATATCAAATATGCTATATGCTATAACACCTCAATTTTCATTATTTAAACTTGTGTTTTTATTGTCTGATAATTAAATTTTTTTTCTTATGGCAGTTTTAACAAGCCACATAAGCCTATAGGTTAATTACATATTATTTTGCTTATACAAATTGCAAAAATCAGGCCAAGCTGCTCAAATACACTGGACAGTAGAGGGTAACAACAACGGGTGAAAAAGGTGCAGAAGGAATCACTACTGCGAGTAGTGAGAATAGTGATAACGTCTCTGTTTTTATTGGCACGAAAGTACATGTTACATATCGCCAGGAATATACAAACAGAAGGTAAGCAAACACAGTAAATGTTCCTTTACTATAAAGAGAAGTGCGTGTTTAACGGTGAGATCATTCAATAGCAAATATTATTGCTTAGTTTTTGGGACTAAAGTTCTGGAATCAATTCTACAAGCTTGTAAAGTTCGTCAAAACATTATTGGAATACTGCAACTCTCGCTTAGTTGACTGGTCAGTTACAGTAAAATTGTAGTAAGCAAAATTTAGTTCTACGGTGGTGATTTATACGCTGCTGACTCTTTATATATCTCCATTCATGTTAGTGTGAAATTTCGAACAGCAGTCCAAACCTGAACTTACAGTAGTGTGGGAGGCCTAATCTTCTTAAGTACCCATAGATCACACTTGACGTAGGAGGTAGCTCACCAAGTTCTTTGACAGTGGAACTTCGATTATGATTCTCAATTCGCATCTCATCAAATGTCGAGACTGTCGGTTTAGGAGAGAATTCATTTTCCCTTCGAGACCCTTGGTGGAACAGGTCTAAATCTCATTTAATTACTGTAGAATGGGTCGACTTAAGTGGGTGTACGACTGCTCCACGAGTCACTCTTATATGTGATGTTCTTTTGGGCTGGATGCTTTGGTCTGAGAGACAATCATTATACCTTTCTAGTTCCTAAGACGTGATAATTTCATTATTTTGAGTATTTTGGTGTCCAGCAAAAGCAGCCATATTGGATTTTTGGGTGCCGATGATTTCAAGCGGTAAACTAGACATGTCCATCGTGTCAGTCATGTTAAAACTAGCCAAAATTATTATAAAGTTTGCAATTTTACACCTTCTACAGCCAAAATTATGGCTGGTTCAGTGAACCCAAAAGTATACGTAGGTGTTTAGCAGAGCCAGGACTAATATGAATGTTTTGAAGGCAGAAAATGTGAACCAGCGAAATTTAACTTAAGATTTAGTAGATTCATATCGTCTAGAAATTATAATTAATGGTAAATTACGAGCATCGTGGATTTATAGCCAGGGGCTTGCTGGCTGTAAAAAGAACATTCGGGTCCCTTTTAGATAGCTATGCCAATTTCTTGTGAGAAGAGCAAAGGTGTCTTGATACAGGAGGTAACCAATATAGTCTATATCACAATGACAGATTAAATATGTGTTCCAAGAAAAGAAGTCATGAAGCTGTGATTTCTAAACATCAGTTACTTGCATTCGTTTAAGTTCTATATCCGTTGCCTATATTCGAAGTTTTATATTACCTTTATTTTGTCATAGATTTTCAAAGCTACAGTTTGACAGAAAATAGTGCAGAATGGAAAAAGATTCATGCCAAATATTTCATGTTTAAAATTTGTTTTAATTTTACAGCAAAAAGCATTTTTTAATACAGTGCGTGTTTTCAGTTTGTAAACAGATCTTCTCATCATAGTACACACAACCTTATGAACTAAGCCTGTAGAAATGATTCTTACATTCTAGTTTAAGACTGACACAGTAGTATTTTCAATGTGAGTAAGGGACACAAATGCTTGAAACACAATATTCCTATGTGGCACCTGAAGGTACATTGGCTGTACTTTAAAAAAAAAAAGTGTTAACCTACGACCTTTAAGACTATAGCTGTTGATGCACAGAGATACATAGTAGACACCGCACTCAGTAAGACCTACTCTCATTCACCAAATCATCACAGAAGACATGGTTTACCGGTAAGAAGATGGGACCAGACAACTAATAGTTGAGTAACCACATCAACAACAAGTGTTTTATTATAAAGAAAAGACAGGTGTCTGCAAGAGGCAATGCACTGTACCACAAGGATGTCATCTGGGACTTCGGCTTCTCCAAAGAGTCGCATGCATGGAGATATGTGGCTATTGCGGCCTCGTCAACGTCACTCAAGACTGCTGCAGGTCATGTCGGAGGGAAGCTGATTACCGGTCAAAGAAACATCAGAATTGCTGGTTACATCATCTTTAAACGGATGGTGACCAAAAAGAGTGGCAGTGGACTTACCACGGCTTATGCCACTAAAGGTGTACCTAAGACCGAGGTAAATGTGAATTTATATTTAATTTCTGGCAACTTTTGTTGGTGTTTTAATATTATTACTGTTCGTCAAAAGCATTTTGAAAATTTGAGAGATAGAACCTTCGGGTGGCCTAGCGGGCAGTGGATGGAGGTTTAGTCTCTAGTCAGTCGGTCAGTGGGGTAAATTTTCTGTCATTCTACTCTGCCGTATTTATTATTTTGTTTTTAAATTATAGTCGCCTACGAGGTTGAGTGGAGCCTCACTGCTGAGCTGCTGCCAAGTTTAGTGAAATAAACGTTTTAATGGCAATTTTAGGTGTATTTGTGGGGGCTCGGTCCCAAATTTTATTTTCTCATTGCTATTAATGCAATGATAAATCGTGGAAACGATATTTCGCATTAATTACTGGTCCCAGTCTTACTTAATACTAAGCATCTAATGTATATGGAAGATATTATAAAACATTTAAAGTAACCGGTCTGTAGATTGTTTTCACTCTCCACTAGTCCGGGAAGTTGAAAAGTTTGGGACACACTGACCACTCTTAATTACCAAGACCACTTGGACAAGGCCTTTTATACAACATTGATTAATTCAACAATCAACCACCGAATACAGATCATTGATTTGTGAAAATCAACGGACCGTTTCTTATTTCAGGTTTGTGTGCATTAGAGTGTGGTGTTAGCAAAGTAGGTAAATTATGCTTGCACACGATTTTTTTATTATTATAGTATATTATAAATGATCGTGGGCCCTTCGTGCCCAGTTCGCTATATAGTTCGACAAAACAGTAATGGAGGGAATATTTGGATAAGTGCGCTCGCGCCTGTACTTAATCATGGTCTTGGTTGTCATTATCATGGTCGTGGTTATGATCATAGTCGTAGGTGTTATAATCATAGTCGTGGTTGTTATAATCATGGTCGTGGTTGTTATAATCATGGTCGTAGTTGTTATAATCATGGTCGTAGTAGTTATAATCATGGTCGTGGTTGTTATAATCATGGTCGTGGTTGTTATGATCATAGTCGTGGTTGTTATACTCATGGTCGTGGTTGTTATAATCATGATCGTGGTTGTTATAATCATAAGTCGTGGTTGTTATAATCATGGTCGTGATTGTTATAATCATGGTTTTGGTTGTTATTATCATGGTCGTGGTTATGATCATAGTCGTAGGTGTTATAATCATAGTCGTGGTTGTTATAATCATGGTCGTGGTTGTTATAATCATGGTCGTAGTTGTTATAATCATGGTCGTAGTTGTTATAATCATGGACGTGGTCGTTATAATCATGGTCGTGGTTATGGTCAATTGGTCATAGTCTTTTTTGTTATAATCATAGTCGTGGTTGTTATAATCATGGTCGTGTTGGTTATAATCATAGTCGTGGTTGTTATAACATGGTCGTGTTTGTTACAATCATAGTCGTGGTTGTTATAATCATAGTAGTGGTTGTTATAATCATAGTCGTGGTTGTTATAATCATGGTCGTGTTTGTTATAATCATAGTCGTGGTTGTTATAATCATGGTCGTGGTTATGATCATTGTCGTGGTTGTTATAATCATGGCCGTGGTCGTGATACAGTATCTAATATACTATAGGAAGGAATAGAATAAAGATTAGAATAATTAGTTAAAGAAATAAAAGCCACAAGGAGAGGAAAAAGTACACACTGTAGCCTTGAGGTCCGAAAATGCTCTGGTAAAGTTGAAACTGCGCATCCAGACGCATGATGAAACTCAGTTCCCCCCCACCTGTTATCTCTAACTATTGTCTGTTTCCCCTTCTTTCTTCTATTTACTCATCTCCCTTCCTTTACTAATCCAAACAACATTAAAAAAAAAGTGGGCTAAGAGAAAAAATGGGGGGAGGAGAAGGGAGCTGTACGATAACTGCAATCGTCCTGCCAGCTGACAGAGCACAGCGACATCTGTTGCCAGCGTAAATAAAATCGTTAATTAATGCGTTCCTAAAGAAACCATGGACATGAGACCAGGTTTGTTCCACTCTACGAATTTTTTGCGATTTTTCCACCAAGTTTGATGAAAAACGATTGTGCCGTTTCGGCTGCCCAGAGCAGATACACGCACGCCTAGTGCTATAGTGTATTAGTTTTAAGTCAGAGACAGTTCTGGTGCACAAGGTTAATGTACCAACAAATTATACTGAGGATGAGGTTTCAGAATTATTTTATGAAGGAGGCAAAAAAATATAAACGTTGAGAAAGGGTCAGAAGCACTAGAAGTAAAATCCCATAGTTTGATAGAGAGCCTGAAGGAGAGGAAAGCTTTTTCGATTTAGTAAAGAAATCATGATTATTATTTCAACAAATAAGAAAAACAGGGAGAGATCAACTGAATGTAATTTTCAAGTATATTAAGGATAGTTGAAGCTGGATGATAAAATTTTATTGAGCTGATATCACATGAAAAACAATTAGAGGAAAGGAGTTCAACACAGTGTTCGTCAGGGGTATAAGTGAGTTTTGATATAGGTAAAGGATCTTCCTAATTAAATTTCAATGACGAATAATTAGCTTTCGAAATGTAGGCTTATTGATACAGAACACATTTATAGATAAGCTAATATAATAAAACACAAACGTTGTAGTTGAAAAACGGGCCACAGCTCCGAAGGAAATACTAGAATAAACTATAGAATAAGAGATATCCTGGTAGATAATAATGATTGAAAGTAAAGGTAAGAGGAATAGGGAAAGGCAGACATTGAGATTAATTAATTAAATTAAGAGTTGGGTGCCTATAAAGATACAATATATATGGAATAATTTTCAAAGACAGCCTAAAAAAATTAAAGCGAAGAACAATGGGCACACCATGAGCAATGCTCAATTATTGAGCATGGAGCCGCAATTGATCGATTGATAGAGTAATTTATTTCATTTTACATGTCACTCTTTGTAAAAAAAATCTGTTTGAGTTACCAATGTTTTCCCAAATTCTAAATCCTGTTGGCTCCTCCCTGAAAAACCTCAAAAAATTAACTAACTGAAATTTTTTAGATAATTGAGGGTATTTATGAATATATTTGTATTACAATATGAATAAAGATAAACATCAGCTTGGTTCATAGCTAAATGACCTGGAGGATTATGGTAATTAATTACTGTATATACATAAAAGAAGCAATTCCTCTCAATGGTGAATGTTTGCATGGTGACGAACAACTGATAATGTAGTGTCAACAATGAGCAACCAGTTTTAACTTTACTGAGCCTGGGTGTGGGTGATTATCTCTGTGGGTCAACGTGGGTGACGTTAAAATTATGTGGAGGAGAATGTTAAGCTAAAAATTTTAGAATTATTTTATGTATCAATGGTAACTCAATTCTGGAAGGGATTCTTATTGTATGCACAACATATAAACATTATCGATGCATGGTATATACTATCTCTTTGGCATATTTGATTTATCCAGTGTGGTAATAGTTCAACATATATAACGTTATTTTCCTAATATAATTACTGTACTTTGTAATATGTTGTATGTAAGAAAACTTGTTTTACTTCTTCCTAATAAGGACGAAACAAGGGGACTCCCCCGCCCCCCACCCCCTACACAATCTTCCGCCGATTACTGTCTCTCTTACTTCTGATACTTTCAAAAAATAACTTTCAATTCAAGCCTCTGAAGCCTCGATGGAGAGATAAATATTAACAGCTTGGTCAGTACTAAACAAATGCTTGATTCTGTTTGAGCGATAGCATGTTAGCAGTGCCATAAAATGAAAGTGCTCAAAATCAGTCTTGAATACTGTGTTAGCGTACAATAATTGGCCATTTATTATTATGTCGTTTGATTTCTTTTTGTCAAATTATCACAAATTTTAAATTAGTTGTAAGTATAGAAGTAAGTCCTTATGAAATTCATTTGAGTTTGTAATTGTAATATCTTAAAAAAATATTAGTGTATTTGAGAGTAAATTTAATATATACCTTCGTTTTCAGAAGATGATTATTTTCACAACGTTTTCAGTTCGACAAGAGACCCGAATCATGTCATCGAATCTGCCTTTGTGATTCCACAACTAGACAATGAAGTCTGAGATGACATACCTGGCCCAATCGCGCTATTACCATTAATACGAGAAACCCCACGCAAGTGACGTCATTTCACTGTTGGCGTTTTTACTTCATAAACCCATTGTGTGAGCTCCTGTCTAACAGGCAGAAATACTTATATATATATATATATATGTCAGTTACATGCATTAGATTTATATAATTACATCACCCACGGTAACTTTCCTATGAGACGTGCGTAGTCATTAACTGGACATGTGACAGAGTATTCTCACTGTGCCCTAAAACCTTGATTGCAGAGTCATCAATTAAGTAGCCGGTTGTCGCCATTTCGACTGCTGTCTCTGGGCCACTGAGACGTGTACTCAAAGAAACTAGTTATACATAAACTTTGTGCCTTATTAACAGTCACAGCTCATAGCGTTAATTACAGTGATATCTTAGTTATTGTGCAATAGTTTATTTTCCTAATAAATGGAGAGCGGACCATTTGGGTTTGAAATCTTAACCCATAAACATTTATAAATATTGCTTCCAGTTCACCTCTAATCAGTGATTCCAACAGGTAACCGGAAACAGCCAAATAAGGGTGACAGCAATCTATGAATCGATGAAAAAAAACAGTGTTTTATACTAAAACTGATGATTTTTGGTTAAAGCTTAACATTCTCCACTTTTGCACGTGAAATATCTACCTTTCTGAGAGGCGGTACATTTTAGTTAAACACTTGTGATGTCCCAGTTCAACGTACAAGTTTCTATTGTTGTCATTAGAAGTGATTTAATACATTTGATCACTTAACATGCAGCATTACTGTATTGCCACACCCTGAACATTCCTGCAACCCTGCTTTCAAGATGCTCTCATGACTGTTTTCAGCTACTAAGCATCAGCATGCCTTCTCTCCCAGCAAGCAGAACTCCAGCACCAAGAAGCACTCCAGCACCAAAAAGCACCTCAGCATCAAGCAGCATCCCAGCCCCAGGTCCCCAGGTTAAGCCTACCACAGTCTTCAGCCAACATTTTGTTTTGATTGGTCAACATCTGGCTCAGTGCTCTTTTGTTTGAACAACAACTCCCAGTGACCCACTGTGTGACCCATCTTGTGACCCGCCGTGTGACCCAGCTGTCTTCGACATCGCTTAGAGCCTTAGACCATCATATTTGCCAACCCCTGGCAACTACTAGTTATCAAGGCCATCTTGGACACGACATCAACGCCATATTGGAAACGTCACTCCAACTTCATAGCAAGACGCCATCTTGGATGTTCGCTTTTATAAACAAGGAATGACCGTGACCTCATTCTCACCAGCTGTGACTGCAACACACTGAACCCTACGGACCTAACGATCAGAACTTCAATATAGTCTTCATAATAGATATTCACAGACATGCAGTAGATTTTTACACACAGTAAACATATTCTACAGCATACCATCACAGATCAGATGTCGTGATAGGTTACTTTTTAATTAAGAAGTGCCTTACTTTGTATATTACAGAAGTAATATAATTTTATTATTTTTATTTACCCATTTAATTATATTTTCATTCTGTTGCTGAAAATGGATGCGCAAGGTTATTATTTAGTATAATCTTGTATTATTGAATTATCATTTATGGGTACTTTATTTCATTTATCTGGTTCAGACATTCACATTTAGCTAAAAGATTACAATAGTATCTCTGAACAAACAGAAGGCGCATTACTAACTGGCCCAGTTCTCCCTACTGGAGTTGGCATTGTTCTGGTAAAATGGAAGATTTGCATGGAACACAATTAATGGATCAAACATTTGGTGATTTACAACAGCACTCAACTTAGGTAAGGTTGTACACTCGGAAACCATAATCTCTAGCCCACCTGGGTCGGTGCTGAAGGTTAGTACAGTGTGCTTTCTGGACAGGGGCCCACTCTAACTATCACAAGGCAACACACGCACGAACACACACAGTCATAGTACGGCTGTATAGATGATATTATGTATAAATATTGTATATGGCATTTTATACTCTGCATTATCTTCATTATATATGAACACGAAGAAAAATAACATAGGTTGTAGTTACGAAAGTATGAATGGAAATAAACACTTCCAAACCACCCAGTGACTCCACACAACGATAACAGCACTTGTGTGTGTGTGTGAACCAGACCACGATGCTTCCCATCATTCCCATAACTATATGAAAAATCGTGTTTAATTTAACTACATATTTCAAAATCCTTAAATTACATGTGGATCAGTCACTCCTCATTTGACACACTTATAGTGTAATACTTTGACCATCCCACTTGGGCACATGGAGGCCCACGGTAACTCTCACGGGGCAACTTATTTACGAACACACAAGTTATGATATGAACCCTTCCAGGCTTCACTATCATTATCATGTTATGTTCATCGTGCTCTGTATCTTGGTAACTAGTCATAGTATCAATACATGACAGTGTTATTAGTATAATATTGTAACTTTTACCCTACAGTTATTGTTGTAAATCATGGACAGGAAGGATACATAAATTGTAATATGAAGTGTATGGCTCGCTCAAAGCCACCCCAAGTCAGACAAAGCGTCACATAAAGTTACACTGTGTGTGTGTGTGTGTGTGTGTTCTGCAACATTAAGCTTCATCCTTAGTAGGTAAGATATTTCATAAAGAGGTTTCTCCCATTCGTCATTGTGAGCATCGTCCCAGAGCACATTGTTTCCATCAAAACCATGGTTCATCCTTATTTCCCTTCTTCCGTGTAACTATATCCATATGGCTAAGTTCTTACTTTTCATTTCTTTATTTACCAAAATAATGTGGATCAGTTACTCATTATTTAACACATACATGCACTTAGAGCATCAAGATTGTTTTGTAGGCATGACTATTGGTTAATTGAAACCCCAAAAATATTTTTCACATTTATTATGCATAAACATTGTAAACATATCTATGTGATTATTGTAGTATATAACATGCATTTAATGTCTGGACAGATTCCGAAGAGTTATGCATATTAATGCATAGATTTTGTAAGCATATTTATGCGAAGTGACGTAAAACCACATAGTAAAATACCTGGACAAATTCCCGAGAGTTAGGAAACGAAGTCTATGTGGCCCCAACGAGGTTACACCAGAGAGCTAACTCCCCCGCCACCCCCTACAAGGCACCGTCGTGGGCGGAGATTTAATTCTTGACCACAGGTTAATACCGTGTCCAACCTCCATCTGCTGCTATAACTTCATGCAATCTGGTGGGCATGGAATCTACCAGATTGTTGCAGATTTTCGGCCTCCTCCTTATTCCCTCCCACATAAGATTTTCTATTGGATTACAATCGGCTCCTTTAGGGGGCCAGTCCAATAGAATAATCTGCGGGTGCGCCTCAAACCAACGCTTGACTGCCCGACTTGTATGTATTGGACTGTGGTCTTGCACCATACATATAGGCTGTGGGTCTAGGATGGCATATGAGCTGCCAGTTTGTACAGGCATGTACAAACTGGACAATTTTGTAATTTAGAAGATTTGTAACCAGGTGAGAAGGTTGGGTCACCTTACCCTCTGACCTGACTACCGTCAGTTGCGGTGCTATTTAAAGATTAGTAGGGTCATTACCTAATACCTGACCATTGTGGACCTGGTCTCACCCTCCTCTGTATATATACACCTTGTTTTGTACTTCTCTTTAGTCTGTACTCACCCCTGAAGATGTGAATTACACGAAAGCACTTGGGAACTTCGTGTTTTCTTCTTTCCTTGTGGTTATTATATATTTCATATATTTCATGTTATTATATATATATATATATATATATATATGTATATATATATATATATATATATATATATATATATATATATATATATATATATATATATATATATATATATATATATATATATATATATATATATATATATATATATATATATATATATATATATATATATATATATATATATATATATATATATATATATATATATATATATGTAACCGGTCGGAATTTACTGGACTTTAATTTCTCACTTGACTTGGGGTTTATTAAAGATTGATAGATGGTAATTGCAGTGGAAGCGCCCCTTTGAGAAAAATCCCGAACCAGCACAAGAACACTTAAATCTACTCGTCCGTGACCCGTGGAAGGATAGCGTCTGTGACTGGGATGAATGAGACACACTGTAAAATTTACACTTATATTCCCTCCAACACTACAAACACAATCAAATAATGGTGCACCAATATGCTCACTTCTTAACTTGAACTTAAAACACTACTCTGGGGAATAAAAGTTATTCATGATATTGAAATTATTAGAAACTCAGGCAACAATAAATTTAAAGTATTAAGAAATGTTGCTTGCACACATGAAACAGGCCTTAAGGGCTTTCAACAAAATTATATCACCCCAACAGATGCACAATTCCTAACCTAACTTAAACACTACTCTGGGGAACAAAGGTTATACCTGAGATCGGAATTATAAAGAAAAATTAAATGCATTAAAGGAATTAAATCAATTAAGAACTATTACTACACACGTCAAGATAATATCAGTAACTGAAGAAATGGTACTAACTACACGCAAAAATATTGTCACTATTATTGCGATGTTACTGGGTCCACCAATACCAGTGAACCATGCTCCACCCAACTCAACATACACCCATAATAAGGGAGATAAAATGTTCCTCTAGGTAACCCCTAGACTCATGGTCTCAGTGTGTGACCATTAATTTACTCAGATAGCCTCAGTGTACTCCCAGTGCGTCCATCGGCAGGAAGAGAGAACGCCAGCAGGTGTCTATGGCCAGTAGGTAACACCTTGGTAACGCCTTGGAGAGACGCGACGCTGGCTGGTCCTCAGTCACGTGGAACCATTCTGTCCAGCAAGACGTCCCTGCGCGTCCGTCACAGAAATAGTCACGTGGCCTAGTCACCTGTGCTGCACTATTGCAGTATAACAAGTAAGTCTCATTCGATCTCAGACAGGGTTTAGATAGGGCAGTGATAAAGTTAACAAGAGCTAACAGTGAGTTCATTTCAGGGTTTCCGTCAGAACCCACTTGACTGCGAGAAATTGACTGCGAGAGTGATGACTGCGAGAGATTGACTGCCGTTTGAGACTGCCGTTCATGATTGAGGGTGGCGATTGTCGCCATTGGACCGATCAGTGTAGGCTTGTCACTGTTTAGCGGGGTATCAAAGGATCTCTTGAGTGAATCTAGCCGTCTGGGTGCCCAGCTGATGACGGGACGATCGTTGGGGTCATCAGCTCTCCTCTACCTCGGCTCACAATACCACATGTCTCAAGCAGCTTAGTGAAACCCTCTTGCTAACGGGAAGCTAAAGCTTCTCTCAACTGTACAAGGTCTGATTCGCTCACTCCCTTCCGCTTCATGGATGGACTGGGGGTAAAGTGAAGCTAGCTGAGTGATACAGGGTCGCACACTGGGGCCAAGAGTCAGTGGAGTTTAGAGGTACACTTTTCAAGGTGGAGAAAGGCTGATTTGGGCCTTCAACTACGGGTGCCTGTTGGTTGTGCCTTAAGCGACTACGGAGTGCAGGTGGAATCTGTGTGTGTGTTAGGTTAGGGAGCATGGTTCACGGGTATTGGACTCAGTAACGTCTTTATAATAGTGACAATATTTTTGTGTGTAGTTACTACTATTTTTTCAGTTACTAATGTATGCTGTGTGCATTTAATATTTCTTTATAGTTTCAATCTCAGATATAACCTTTGTTCCCCAGAGTAGTGTTTAAGTTAGGTTAGGAGGTGTGCATCTGTTGGTGTAACATAATTATATTGAGTGCCCTTAAGGCCTATTCATTGTAGAGTTATAAATTTCTTATTTTTGAATACCATTTTCTCAGTGCTTGATATAATTTTGTTGAGTGCCCTTAGGGCCTATTCATTGTAGAGTTATTAATTTCTCATTTTTTGATACCATTTTCTCAGTGATTGATATTATTTTGTTGAAAACCCTTAAGGCCTGCATCTGTTGGTGTAACATAATTATATTGAGTGCCCTTTAGGCCTATTCATGGTGGAATAAATAATTTCTTATTTTTATACCACTTCCGCAGTGGTGGATATTATTCTGTGAAAACCCTAAAGGCCTGTTTCATGTGTGCAAGCAACATGTCTTAATACTTTAAATTTATTGTTGCCGGAGTTTCTAATAATTTCAAAATCAATGTATAACTTTTATTCCCCAGAGTAGTGTTTTAAGTTCAAGTTAAGAGGTGCGCATATTGGTGTACCATTATTTGATTGTGTTTGTAGTGTTGGAGGGAATATAAGTGTCTAAATTTTACAGTGTGTCTCATTCATCCCAGTCACAGACGCTATCCTTCCACGGGTCACGGACAATTCATTTTGTTAGTAAATTTAAGTGCTCTTGTGCTGGTTCGGGATTTCTCATTAAGGGGCGCTTCCACTGCCATTACCATCTAATAATCTTTAATAAACCCCAAGTCAAGTGAGAAAATAAAGTCCAGTAAATTCCGACCGGTTACATAAAAAAAAAAAAAAAAAAAAATATATATATATATATATATATATATATATATATATATATATATATATATATATATATATATATATATATATATATATATATATATATATATATATATATATATAGAGAGAGGGGTGAGATCAAGTCCACAATGGTCAGGTATTGGGTAATGACACTACTAATCTCCAAGAAGCAACGCAGCAATCGGTAGTCAGGTGAGAGGGTAAGCTGACCCAACCTTGTCACCTGGTTACACATCTTCTTAATTAAGAAATTATCCAGCATATACCTCGATCAGGCGTCAGCTTTTCGAAGGGCCCAAGAGGCACAAATAGCTAACAACTAATCATCGATTTCTCCCGGTGAAAATACGTGGATCATGGCCGCTTATGGAGAAAATTTTGATTCATATTGAAGAGTTGGAGGCATGTAAGGCAATAAAAAATTGTGATATAATAATAAAAATGATTTTATATATGGTAGTATATTGGATAGGACCTAAAACAAAGCGTAAGGCATGAAAGAATTTAAAAGGATTGCGCCTCGTTGAAACCTGCTTCGGCTTCGTCATTTTTACATGGGTGCTGTCTGATTTCACTAGCCGTTGTGACTTTGGTGTATCAGTATTGATAACTACTCAATTATGATTAAAACTTTAATATCATTACTCATAAGATACTTTAAATAAGGGTGAACAAATTGATTACAGTTCTGTAAGTGCAAAAATTAAGACTTAAGCGAACCTGAAATTCGTCGTATTACGTGCACAAATATGTGAACACAGCCACGAGAAAAGAAGCTTAGAGCAGAGCTGCTCTCTGGTTGTTTCTTGTGCTTTCCGAGTCCTTTACAACGGGCCCGATTTTTTTGTTATTCTAATTTATTGTTGACTGATTGACTTTTTTTCTTTTTTTTCTTTGTTTCCATAATTTTCTATATATTTTTTTTCCACTATTTCTTTCCGTATTGTGTCCTAATAATAGATCTCCTAGTTTTATTATTTTTTGAAGACTGTGTTGTACAACAGTTATTCCAAGACGGGGTACAATGTCGTCTTTCTTAATGACAGACCAAGAAAACTAACGCGTTAGCTATTCCGTAAATCTTAAAACGTCTTACAATAAACTCCTATAGATTACGGTGCATGCTCAAGTGTACTCTTATTAGGTCGACCTACTAACACCGATCTCTCAGGAGTTTCTGGTGTCCAGCTGGCTTACGGGAGTGGTAACAGTGCTTCTACATTTTTCTAGACGTAGTAAACCATTTCCGCCAGTGTGTTACGGCTTAATTGGTTTTCCAACATTTAAACGCAACATGATATATGTCCAGCCAAGTCAGCATGTTGGTGGCGTTACGCATCATGCGAGGCACAATATTGTTCCATTGATCACCACCAGGGTGAATGTTTTATCAAACGTTCCTTCTTCGAGGAAGGTGGATATAGAGTCCCACCGTGTCCCAGACCCTACCGACTCATTTACCCAGTGTAATATTAGCAGCAAAAATTGGATAGTAGTAACTGCAGTTTAAACAGGTGCTTTGCTTTTTCAGAATGAGGAAACATTCAGGGCCACTGTTCGCTTACCTGATGTTTTCACTAGGACTGATGTAGCCTGACTTACGAAACTTCCAGGGTTAAAGATCTTTCATGTGAATTTGCATTGAGTGCGATTCGTCCTGGTGGTTTAACAGATCTTCTCGTTCTGCATAAACCAGGCGCTCCCTGAATATTGAAACAGGGGTGTTGCTTGTGTAATTACTTATCTGGTTTACCATACTAGTGTTGTTTTACAGCCTACACAGTTCCCAATTGGTAGTGCCACACATACACTTACATAAACCAGACAGAAGAGGATAGATCAAACAGTACCGCGTTAACGTAAGTGATCACATTCAAGGCAAGACTAGGATCCTCGAGTTACTTGTCGACTACAAAAATTTTTTTAGCTTTACCTGGCAATCTGCTAGGTTGGACGAGTTTCACTTCACATCACATATCTTTAAAAACTGGATACAAACCTGATTTACATCCCAGCTTACAGACTACCGCATAGCCAATGCGCTGTATAGTTCAAAACATGGTCAAGATATGCTGGAACAAAACTTGTCACACATTTATAGTTCCTATTGAATTGCCCATTGTTTTTAGTCCTGACGAAGTGTGGAGTTGGCCCCCAGTCATTGATATTCAGCAAGTTAATTAAGGAACTCCGGATAGGTACTAAATGCCTATTCTGAGCGATATTTTTCTATATTTAATTAAAGATAATACTACTTTTAGCAATCCTTTGGGCCATTTTGAATTGTTACGTATGCCTATCGGCCTTCGATATGCACCATTAACTTTTCAAAGGATGATCAACACACTGTTTGGTGATTTAATAGGCAACACCGTATGTGCCAAGCTCAATGAAGTTTCCAGAAACTTTCCACAGCGGGACTTAAAAGTTAAACTTTCTGACTGTCAAATTTTAAAATCAAGAAAACAATTCCTTTGTCATGTAGTCTACGGAGATGGCATTCATACAGTTGACAGCAAACTCAAAGCCTTTATACACTTCCCACGTCCTACAACCGTTGATATCGTGTGTAATTTTCTAGATTTATCAAGATATTATCGTTCTTTTATAAATTAATATGTGACGTTATCATCGTTGCTGACTTAATTACTCAAGAAGGGCGCCATATTTGTCTGGAATGTTGAGCAGGAGACAAGTTTTATTGTACTGAAGACGGTATTTCCAAATGCGCCTGTTTTGGCATTTCCTGGCTACACTCACCCATTTACTCTGTGTACTGACGCCTCAAGGCAAGTTGTTGTTGTTGTTGTATAGATTGTCGGACCGTAGTCCGACACGGGCCTTTGCCTATAGGCTGCCCGTTTGGTGGTTCCGGCTGGAGCTCCAGGAGCAGCCAGACCGGATTGGGATTGGAGGTGGTCCCACCTGCAGATTGGAGGGATACTGCAGGTTGCAAGTGTGAGCGGACCCCCGATCAGTGGACGCTTACCACCGGCCCCCACTCTTGGACGTGGTCAGCCTTCGGAGTGGCGCGCCCCCCGAACTGGGGTCCGCACTTGCTGGGAGAGGATGCTTTCTAAGCTATCTGGGTGGTGGGTATCGTGTGATGACCCGGAGTAGGTGGTGAATGTGGTCTGTATGGGCCTTTCGGGTTAGAGTGGCCGCTGGTGTTGTGTGTGTTTCTTGGGAGATTTGAGTTCTGTTTCGGAGGCTTTGTGTGACCTCGCAATCGAGGAGATAGTGTTCAAGTGGGTTGGCTGCTGGCTCCTGACAGTAGGTGCATTCCGTGACGTCATTTCCGATCATCTGCCAGGAGCACTTGTACCCTAGTCGTAGTCGGTGAAGGCTGACTTGGGTTTGTCTTGGAGTTTTCTTGTCTGCGAAAGGTGGTTTCAAGGCAAGAGCTCGGCGATGTACTCATGCAGCTGGACACATGTGGGAAATATAGAGTGATTGGTTAAGCCAGTCACAAACTTAATGACGCAGAAACACGCTATTCAGTAATGCATCTGGAAACATTAGCTCAAATTAATAGAGTTATGCGTTAATGACTATTTTTAGAGAAAATGGAAAGTTTTACAAACAAATATTTGGCATGAGCATGGGTAATTTCTGCTCCTTTAGCCTATATTTACATGGGGTATATGGAGTTTTTTAAAGCTTGATTACTACCTCTAGCGTATTGCCAGATACCCAAAGAATGTTCTATACTACTGAGGGTATATACAAACACTTGTTGTCTTTAAAAGTAGGTTCTATTCTCGCACGGGAGATATAATTACAGTAGGACGCGGAAGCCTGTGGGCACGCCACCAGGACTCAGTCTTAACTACCTCTACATCTATCTATGTATTACTACGCGCTGGCCTGTACAGATGCCAGCATTCACAAGCTGAATACATAAAGTATAAATGTGATAATTTATATACATAATATGGTGCACAATAAATAGAATATTACATAGAATTAATACATGTTCTGTAATACTTTACTATACATAATTAATAATAGTAATATAACAATATACAGCTGAAGGTACTACTTTGTGTCCATATATATCATACACTACCCAACCTGGGTGATTTTATTCCTCCATGGTATAGATATGTAGATGATGTTCTTTGTCTTTGGCCAAGGAAACAGGGATCCACTGGAATTTTTAGACAAACTTAATGTTATTGTCCTTAGTATTACCTTAAAAATGGAAAGATAAATGCATGAATCCTTTTCATGGCTAGTGCTATTCGTCAATAATGGCTAGTGCCTACAAGAGAGCTCAGCCATGTTAATATTATGATTTTTAAATCGACTCTGTATCTGTGTTCTTCTGGCTAATAAACTGTTTCAATATCAATTCAATATCAATGTTGATTGTGAGCAGGTCTGTGCGCTTCTGAGGGCCGAGTTAGTGACCGAGTTAGTGAAGCACAGGGAAGAAAACTTGAAATTAAAGGAAGCGATTGCGAAGATGAAGGAGGAAGGCACGGGACAAGGAAAGCCCTTGTCTGGCGAAGACACAGGCCATTGGAGGGTTGTGAGGAGAGGAACAACCAAACTGGTGTTGAAAAAAGTCTCTTTTAGTCCTTTGATAGACGATTTGGACGTTAGCATAGTCAGGAACAGGGCTGATAAGGAAGGTACGAAAACCTTAAATGTTGGTGATTCCCAGGTACGGTACCTGGATAAGGTTTTCTGTGGTAAAAATCAAATATAAGATGAGAGTGTGTTTGCCAGGAACTGGGGTGAGGGCTATAGTTGACAGGATGGACAATATCTTGCATGGTAATAGGAACAAACCCATTATCTGCCTCAGTGCAGGAGGCAGCGATCTTGGCCTGTGTAGGAGTGAGGAGCTCCTTGATATGTTCATGACAGCTATAGAGCGTATTAGGGTGAAGGGAGGGATCCCTCTCATATGTGGTGTCCTACCTAGGAGAGTTGGCAATGAATCGTTGTCAAGGGCAGTTGCTGTCAACGTCCGTCTTGACAGATATTGCAAGTCAATATCGGTCCTCATGTGTCCAGCTGCACGAGTACATCGCCGAGCTCTTGCCTTGAGGCGTCGGTACACAGAGTAAATGGATGAGTGTAGCCAGGAAATGCCAAAACAGGCGCATTTGAAAATACCGTCTTCAGTGCAATAAAACTAGTCTCCTGATCAACATTCCAGACAAATAAGGCGCCCTTCTTGAGTAATTAAGTCAGGAGCGATGCTGACGTCACATATAGATTTATAAAAGAACAATAATATCTAGATAAATAAAGAAAATTAAACACGATATCAACAGTTGTAGTACGTGGGAAGTGTATAAAGGCTTTGAATTGCCTTGAGTGTGACCACTTACCTTAATGCGGTACTATTTGATCCATCCTCTTCTGTCTGTTTTATGTAAGGGTATGTGTGGCACTACCAATTGGGAACTGTGTAGGTTGTAAAACAACTGTAGTATGGTAAACCAGATAATTAATTACACAAGCAACACCCCTGTTTCAATATTCAGGGAGCGCCTGGTTTAGGTACAACGAGTACATCTGTTAAACCACCAGGACGAATCGTACTCAATGCAAATTCTCATGAAAGATCTTTAACCCTGGAAGTTTCGTAAGTCAGGCTACGTCAGTCCCAGTGAAAACCATCAGGTAAGCGAACAGTGGCCCTGATTGTTTCCTCATTTTGAAAAAAACAGAGCACCTGTTTAAACTGCAGTAACTATTATCCAATTTTTGCTGCTAATATCACACTGGGTAAATGAGTTGGTAGGGTCTGGGACACGGTGGGACTCGGGAACCATCTTCCTCGAAGAAGGAACGTTTGATAAAACATTCACTCTTGTGGTGATAAATGGAACAATATTGTGCCTGGCATGATGCGTCACGCCACCAACAGTGATAATATGCAGACTTGGCTGGACATATATCATGTTGCGTTTAAATGTTGGAAAACCAATTAAGCCGTCAGCTGGTAAGTTAAAGTCTTTGACTATGTAACACACTGGCGGAAATGGTTTACTACTTCTAGAAAAATTTAGAAGCACTGGTACCACTCCCGTAATCCAGCTGGCACCGGAAACTCCTGAGAGATCGGTGTCAGTAGGTCGACCTTATGAGAGTACGCTTGTGCTTGCACCCTTATCTATAGGCGTTTATTGTAAGACGTTTTAAGATTTACGGAATAGCTAACGCGTTAGCTTTCTTGGACTGTCATTAAGAAATGCGACATTATACCACGTCTTGGGAATAACTGTTGTACAACACAGTCTTCAGAAAAATATAAAACTAGGAGATCTATTATTTGAATACAATATGGAAATAAATAGTGAAGAAATATATAGAAAATTATAGAAAAAAGACAAAAAAGGAAAAAAAATCAATCAGTCAACAATAAATAAGAATAACAATAAAATCGGGCCCGTTGTAAAGGACTAGGAAAGCAGAAGAAACAACCAGAGAGTAGCTCTGCTCTACCCTTCTTCTCTCGCGGCTGTGTTCACATATTTGTGCACGAAATACGACGAATTTCAGGTTCGCTTAAGTCTTAATTTTTGCACTTACATAACTGTAATCAATTTGTTCACCCGTATTTAAAGTATCTTATGAGTAATGATATTAAAGTTTTAATCATATTTGAGTAGTTATCAATATTGATACACCAAAGTCACAACGGCTAAGCAGGTTTCAACGAGGCGCAATCCTTTTAAATTCTTTCATGCCTTACGCTTTGTTTTAGGTCCTATCCAATATACTAACGTATATAGAATTATTTGTATTATTATATCACAATTTTTTATTGCCTTACATGCCTCCAACTCTTCAATATGAATCAAAATTTTCTCTATAAGCGGCCATGATCCACGTATTTTCACCGGGAGAAATCGATAATTAGTTGTTAGCTATTCGTGTCTCTTGTGCCCTGCGAAAGGCCTGATCGACGTGTTAGCTTTTCCCTCTGAAAGTGTCATGTGCACAAATTAACAGCAGCCTCTGCGCGGACAGAATAGCTAACGCGTTAGCTATTCCGTGCATCTAAAACGTCTAACAATAAATGCCTTATATCTAGGGAAAGTACGTTGGTACCCACTCTTACTAGAACAGAACACACTTCTGTTTTCTTCAACGTCTCGATTAATGAAGCCGCGTGAGAAGTGTTGCTTTGCATTGTTACGGCTGTACTTCTCCCGCGCCTTGTAGAAGAAGGAGGTGTTCTTTCCCCGACTGCTTATAATATATCAGTATTGTTCCAGTAAGAGTGCTGCCCTCTTGTGGTCTGCGTACGAATGAGTTGTGAATGAGATAGTCTCATGCTTCATTGTACTATAGTGAATGATTTAGTCTCATGCTTCATTGCACTATAGTGAATGAGAGTGTTTCCATTCCTTATATGTATTGTAGTAGTTGACTTGTTTGTTAGATAATATACGGAAGTCATTCTGATTCCTGCTGTCACCTGTACAAGTTCCTCAACAACTGCAATTCTTCAAGTACGTGTTTACTTACCCCACCATGAGCGAAGAGAAACCAAACAATCTGATTAGGGAAATGAATTCTATTAACCTTAGTGATAGTCAGTACAAAACTGATAGTATGTTACATAAATTTGTCAGTGGCCCAAGGATAAAAATGCTTTGAAAGCATTTGAGGTAGATGTGGGATAGATGATTAGTGGGTCTCAAGCTCTTCTTTCGTGTGAGGCAGAGTTGGTGTGTGGATTAGTGGATCCCATGTTATTAACCTAACCTGATATTATTGAAAGATTTTTTATCTCCAATTTCTATATAATACCATGAAAAGCTCATTGAAGAAAATAATACCAAGGATAAGCTCATTGGGGAAAATTAATACCAATGACAAGCTAATTGAAGAGAATTAATACCAATGACAAGCTCATTGAAGAGAATTAATACCAATGACAAGCTCATTAGGGAAAAATATTATCAAAGACAAGCTCATTGAAGAAAATTAATACCAATGACAAGCTCATTGAAGAAAATTAATACCAATGACAAACTCATTGAAGAAAATTAATACCAATGACAAACTCATTGAAGAAAATCAATACCAATGACAAGCTCAATGAGGAAAATTAATACCAATGACAAGCTCATTGAAGAAAATTACTACCAATGACAAGCCCATTGCTGCTTTAATTAACACGGATTTAAAATCCGTGGATGCCCACCTCTTGCTTGTACAGACTCTTTATTTAACCCCTAATTTGCATGGCACAATTCTGTGATTTTTCTCCTTTAACTAGAAGTAGTGCTACCGTATACTCTACTTCTATTTTTATTCACAGTCCAATGTTCTCACCTCATGACAAATGGAACCTTTCCCAATATATGTAATTACACACTTTTGACCCTGGATAAACAAACTGAGCATTATTTGTACCTGATCACTTCTCAATTGTTTTAGTAGCGGATGATCCAAAGGTGACGTCACAGTGTAAATAATCATATCTGTGTTTGTATGTATGTCCGGCCTATGCATTCATGTTTATTCCTGCTGCAATCTGGTACAGTACTTTATACAAACAACATAGGTAGTAGGTGATAGGTAGTTGGCCATAGGTAGTAGGATAGTAGGCAGCTACCAAACAGGGAGGTACTACCACCTGGGAAGATATTGGAAGCAGAATGTATTGTCTAATGGTAGACCCTGTTGCCATATAAGAACATAAGAACATAGAAAATAAGGAGTCTGCAATGGGCCGGTTGGCCTGTGCATTGCAACTCCTGTCGAGAGTTATTACCACTCTCTATCATCCATGAAACTATCTAGCCTCCTTTTAAAACTTTCCAGCGTTCCAGCACTTACTGCAAAGTTGCTAAGCTTCTTCCACTCGTCTACTACCCTATTTGTGAACCAGTTCCTTCCTATCTACCCCCTAAATCTATGGCGTCACGAAATTTGTGACCAAGTCCCACGTTGCTGATCTGACTTTCTGCCTCATATAAACACAATTGCAGGGAATCAATTGTTTCTCTTACTATTGACAACACAACATACATATATTGTTTCTCACTTTTGATCGTTTTTTTATTTCTTTTTATTATTATTATTATTATTATTATTATTATTATTATTATTATTATTATTATTATTATTATTATTTTTACAGTGTAATCATCATTATTATTATTATCATTATTAATTTATTATTTCATGTTATTTTTGTATTTTGTATTATAAGTTTTATTTACTATGAATAATTATTATTATTATTATTAGTAGTAGTAGTAGTAGTAGAAAGTAGTAGTAGTGTTACATTTTCGCCCCCCAGGCTCCGATGTGGGTCATTGACCTGTGCCAGGGTGGGCTAATCCCCGTAAAAAAAAAAATGCTCGCACAGTGCTTACATAATATGTTTATGCACATAGTTCCACGAAAATGGTATTTCATGCACATCTTAATAATGTGTGATATTTTTTTTTCATGACCAACCCAGTGTCATTTTTCTTATATGGCTTCAGAATATTGTGAACCTTGCCAGCCCATCCTCATTTTTTGCCTTTAATTTGATTTTAACTTCAGATTTGATATATTTATTGTTTTAAATGTTAATATTGCTCCTGGCAAACTCAATCTAGTTTATGACAATTTAACATTATATACTTATCTCAATAAAATGCAAACCCCTTCATTTGAAGATATTTTTCTATATTATTTTTCTTCAGGTTTTATGATTCCCAGTTTTGCCATACCAACTTACAATCTCATTTTATCAGTTTTATGCAATTGTATATTCTTAAGCCCTGGCATGTTAGGCATTTAAGGCTAGGAAATCAGCACCTCAACCCCCAGTTGTAGATTCCTCAGTTTAGCTACAGCATATTTTATATTTCATAACATGGATAGGCATCCATAAGTATTATTTTATACTATGTGGTTAGTTTAAAACTCATAGAACTCGGAGGGTGGTAGCCGAGGAATTTATTAGCACCTGTCTAACAGAGAGTAATACTTATATAAATGTGGGTTACATAAATTAGGTTTATATAATTACATCACCCATGATAACTTTCCTATTAGACGTGAATAGTCATCAATTGAGCGCAGAATAATCAATTAAGTAGCCGGCTATCGGCAGTTTCATTCTCATCTCTAAGCCACTGAGATGTGTGCTTTAAGAAGCTAGTTTTACCTAAGCGTCCTCCCTTATTAATGCTTTTCAGCTCATAGCATTAATTACAGTAATATTTTAGGTATTGTGCAAATTGGAGAAAAGACAATTTGGGTTTGAAAATGCAACCCATAAACATTTATGAATGTTGCTTCCAGTTCGACTCTATTCAGTGATTCCAACAAGTAACCGAATTCGGCAACACCATGGATGGTCCAATAAAATCTGCAAAAGATTCTAAAATATGATGATTTAAAAAATGCAAATTATTTAGTCATTACAACGTTCACCTTTGATCTATTACAGCCACATTAACTACGAGTATGTCGCACCCAGTTGAGTCTTCACAATTAGTTCTTGAAGTGAGTTTTATTTGTTTCGTATTTACACAAGTTTTTTTTAAATCCATTTAATTTTGTCAAAATCACCATTTAAACATCATTTACTTGAGAAACTCAACGCATAGAAAATTAGTTTTACGAGCACTTTAAAGTTTATGTCGAGGTGTATAAAGAGATCAATAAAAGTATTTGATGAGTACTGCCCGAATGCAACTTGCGTATATATGTTGTTGAATTAACTCTTAGACGTGCTCTGGTGGAAGGAGTGCAACGTACTAATAGTGTTGATGATTGCACGAGTTATCATATTTTTAGTTCAAAATTATGAAGCCAAAGACTTCTGAGAGAAATCCCTCCTCCTCCAATCACCAGCCATCATCTAATATAAAAAACACGGCTGGCAAGAAACCCCTACAAGGCACACATAATTATTATACGAAATATAAGGGGAATTGAATTTCAGTTTGACCAGTGATGCCCTCTAAGTCTAATCTGTTTTACCCTCACAGTCTCCTGGAATGGCCCAAAGGAACTCGGTAGATAAGCAGTCCTCAAACTTGTCACATTTGAAATCACAACTCACAAAACGCCCTTTGCTCCACTATATATATATATATATATATATATATATATATATATATATATATATATATATATATATATATATATATATATATATATATATATATATACTAGCAGAAACGCCGCCCTCCTGGCGGTTCATTCACTAGGCCACGGTAGGACGCCACCCTCCGGGAGGCTCCACATTGTCTCACTGTTCAGTCCCCAAAACTTCTTCTTCCATCAATAGTTCATTAACGGTGTATGTAAGTTCCACCATGTTTTTCACTACAACGGTACAGCAAAATAATTTTTGTTTAGCATTAAACTGTTATTATTGTATTGTCTAATCATCACTACATATAACACCACCCATCATCACTACATATAGCATCATCCATCATCACTACATATAACACCATCTATCATCACTACATATAACACCATCCATCATCACTACATATAACACCACCCATCATCACTACGTGTAACAACATCCATGATCACTACATATAACATCATTCATCATCACTACATATAACACCATTCATCATCACTACATATAATACCATCCATCATCACTGCAGATCGGTAAAGTAGTTTCCGAGATTCTCGTGCGGACACACAAACAAACACACCACACACAAACAGACATACTTCTTTGTTTTATATAGATAGATATATATGTAATATTCAGAAATTTCGGGGTGATATTTAGAGACGTTAGTAAGTAAATACTAATATGGCGATACGCTGAGTCATTCAAGCCACGCAACAGGTTGACTGAGCGAGGGTGGCTCCCACGCCTAGACGTAGTGAGCGTATCTGGAACTAGGCCTATACAATATTAAATGTAATTTACCGAATTGTTATGGACGCGAATCATGAAATTAAATGACATTTATTAAATTTAAAATTATTTTAGATCGTTTCTCAGTCTAAATATGTTACGTGTGTCCCAACAAAGCTATTAGTTATGCGGGAAAATATGTCACATAGGCCCAAGCCTTGGGAAAACACGATGCTGGCTGGTCCTCAGTCAGACAATAGCTGTTCGTCCAGACGGACGTCCTCTGCGCGTCCGGCCAGGAAAAACAACCACGTGGCCTAGTCTCGTTGCGTGCACAGCTTCATCAGTGTTGCAAGTAAGTTTATTCGATCTCAGACAAGGTTTAGATAGGGCGGAGAAGAAGTTAACAATAGCTAACAGAGGGTTTATTGCAGGGATTCTGTAGAGCTCACGCGGTCGAGTTGAGCAGTTTGAGGGGTGGAGCGGAGTGAGCTGTCTGTGTTGACCACTAGTTAGCGAAGTTTTAGCTGGGACATCCCGAAGGAACGAGTGTTGCTGACACCTAACTACGTGGGACCAGCGTCCGCCCTCGGTTGACGATCGTTTGTGGTCACCAGATCTCCCCCACCTTGGTTCACAACACCACATATCTTCAGTCAGTTTATTGAAAACCTTTTACTAAGGGGAAAATAGAACCCACCTCAGCTGGGCAGGTTTCAATGGCTGACTGGCCCTCGCTCTCTTCCGGTTCATGGATGTACCGAGTGTAAAACTGAGGCAGTCTGAGTGAATGAACGGTCACATACTGAGATCAGGAGTCTAGTGGGTACTTAGAGACATTTTATCTCCTCAGTGTGGGTGTGTTCTGAGCTTGTGTGATGTATGTTACGGAAAATGGTGATAAGGTGTATTTAAAATTTTCCAAGTCCAGGTGTGAAAACAGCACTCTTCATGGTTGATTTTCACACGTGAGATGTAAGAATTCCTATCCAGAGTTGTGAAGGGCTTGTTAGGGCCTTAAAAATACGGGTGCATAGGGAACCTATGTGTGAGATTAAGGAGCATGCTTTACGGGTATTGGTAGAGAAAAACATTCATGACTCCTGAGATTTTAGAGAAAGTACTGACAAAAATCCGCGGAGCACCCGCCTGCCTAATGGGTCATGAGTGATTTTCTCGGGTTTCTTGTAAATGCCGGCCTCCTTGGCAGGCTAGTAGTTACACCTTTCGGGTTATTGGGCAGTTAGGATTGTAGTAGTTGTGGATCATCCCAGACAGGCTATGATTGATCCATGTGTGGAGTTAATAATTTCTTAATATGTTTTATACCATTTCTCAGTGAACGATATTATTTTGTTGAATGCCCTTAAGGCCTGTTCATGGTGGAGTTAATAATTTCTTAATATTTTTTATGCCATTTCTCAGTGACTGATATTATATTGTTGAATGCCCTTAAGGCCTGTTCATGGTGGAGTTAATAATTTCTTAATATTTTTTATACCATTCTCTCAGTGACTGATATTCATGTGTGTAAGCAACATTTCTTATTAATTTGATACTATTGTTTTCTAATGTTTATGTACATGCCATTACTCAAATTCATGTTAACGGATTCGTTATGTTTGATGAGACTAGATTCTATAATGTTCCTACTGTCAATTGAATTACAAGGTAATATTGAGGAGGCATTATCCCAGTCAATGCAATGCTTGTTATCCCTCAAATGAACAAACAGAGCATTGGATTCCTGGCATGTCCTAACACTATATTTATGTTGTTTAAGTCTAGTTACAAGCTCTTTACCTGTCTGGCCTAAGTAAAACATATTACATTCCTTGCAAGGGACTTTATAAATGCAGCCATTTGTATTGTTAGGGGAGTTCTTGATTAACATTTGTTTAACAGTGCATGTGTTTTTAAATGCCACATTGACATTCCAGGTTTTTAGTTGTAAAGGAATTTGAGAGAATTTTTGTGAAATGGTAATACTAAGAGATTCTTATGGTCATGGGTGGGCTTGGGGTCAGTTCTATAAAAAAAATTCTTAGTAATGTTCACACATTTGTCTATGAAAGATCTAGGGTATTTAAGGTTTGAGCCAATATTATAGATATATTTATATTCCTCATCAATGAATTCCGGGCTGCAAATTCTCAAAGCATGTAAAAACATTGTTGAAAATACTGACTGTTTGACTCTATTATGGTGGGCAGAATAATAATGAATGTATGAACACACATTAGTAGGTTTTCTATAATTACTGAACTTAAAGATGTTACCCATTCTGTGGATCAGACAGTCTACGAAAGGCAATTTACAGTCATGCTCTAATTCCACAGTGAATTTGATCGAGGGGGCTAAGTTATTAAGTTGTGGCAGGAAAGCTTTTAGGTCCTCATTACTTGGTCAGAGACATAATACATCATCTACATATCTAAACCAGACTGCTGAATGTGGTAAGATATTACTTAATAGTTTCTTTTCAAAGAATTCCATATATAGGATGCTTAATACAGGTGAGAGTGGATTACCCATTGCCATATCATTTTTTTGAGCATAATATTCTCCATTGAATTCAAATTTACAATCCTTAATACATAGTTTGATGAGTTCAATGAAGTCATCTTTCGAGACAGGCAATGAAATATTATCCAGGGAATATATGAGGAACTCCAGTAAATCATCAACTGGGACCTTTGTAAAGAGTGATGTTACATCAAAACTGACCAGTTTAAAATCATAATTAATGTGTAAGTTATTGAGTTTATCAACCAGATCCATATGATTCTTATTATTAGAGTTAGAAATGTTGCCAACTAGGGGATTTAGTGAAGATTAGTAGGGTCATTACCTATACTTGACCTCTGTGGACCTGATCTTCCCCTCCTCTGTATATATAACTTGTTCTGCACTTCTACTTAGTTTGTACTCACCCCTGAAGATGTGAATTACACGAAAGCGCTTGGGAACTTCGTGTTTTCTTTTTCCTTGTGGTTATCATATATATATATATATATATATATATATATATATATATATATATATATATATATATATTTTTTTTTTTTTTTTTTTTTCCTATATATATATATATATATATATATATATATATATATATATATATATATATATATATATATATATATATATATATATATATATATATATATGTATATTACAGTCAAAGTGAGTAATTAGTCATTTCATATATAATTAAACCTAAAACATGAAGTAACATAGCTCCAAAAACTCAGTAAGACAAATAAAATTTAATAGTGCAATAAGTACATTAATTGCCTCACGAAATAGAAGTAGCACTTCTTCAAAACAAAGAACACCTTTTTTTACGACAATTTAAAGAAAACTAACTTATACAGAATTGACCACCGAGTTCCAGCTTTTCATACCTGTCTAATACAAAAAAAAAAAAACTAATAGCTCTTTTAATTTTCAGCGATTACAGATTTTGTTCAAATTATTGCAAATTCCATCTTGAATTACAATCCCCGAGAAAAACATTACATTACAATAGCTTTCCACCTATATTTATTGATATTTGCATTTTGCATAGGGACTGAACGCCCTAAACTACCCAACTCTCACATCCAGTCAGCCATTACAAGAATTGCTATAGATTATTTCCCAAAAGATTACCAAGGTTCTTATAGCTTTACCTTTAGGAACAAACTGGCCAAGATGTTACGATAATTTTATCCGTAAGTTTCAAAGGTTATTTATTTTAATAGATCGAGTCCCTGAAGAAAAACAATCCTCAGAACATTTGTAATAGCATACCTAGTTGTATTAGACACTGCGTCAATACGTCATGACACAGTGGTGGTGTCGCACTATATATTGATATTCAGTATAACGCTTCTGTAAGAGATGATTTAAAGGTTCAGGAGGAGTTTATGGTAGGAATAATCAACAGAAGACCCCACAGAAGGAAATTTTGCTACATTATAGGAGATTTCAACCTTGATCTACTAAAATACGAGACGGACACTTCAGTAATAGACCCTGTCGCTAAGCTCTTCAACACAATAACCAAACCCACTAGAGTAGCTGCCACCTCTGCCACTGTTATAGATCATATCTGGATTAACAACACTCCTAAGAATCTTGCAAGTGGATTATTTATACAATATCTCAGATCACTTCCCATTTTTTGCTTTGTATAAAAGAGCCGCACGATCTGAAAGGTCTAGCAAAGTCACAATAAAATACAGAGACTACTACGCCTACAGTATGCTCCTTTTTGACAACAATGAATGCTAAGTGGGATCTTGTCTGTGCCTCCGACAACCATAACGTAATCTGCTGCAACTTTTCTTGTATCTTCAATGCTTGCTTTGATAAATGTTTACCCCTAAAGACTACGTTAGTAAAAACTGCATCTGTCTCTAAACCCTTTATTACAAGTGAAATCAAGGCAAACGATAAAAGAAAAACACAGACTCAAAAATTCTAGTACATACAGGCTCATATCTTTCAGTTATTCTTTCCGAGGTATCCGAAATAGAGTAATTCAAGCAGTTAGAAATGCCAGACGTAGCTACTGTACAAATATGTTACAGTCAGCATCGGGCAACAGTCAGAAAAACTGTAATATCGTCCATTCTATTCGGAACAGAAGCACTCAACTTACTGCTCCCCACTGAGCTTTTATGATAAATTATTCATTTGTGACGGAACCGTCCCTCATTACCAACCACTTCAATGACTAATTTATCAATGTTGGCAAAAATCTTGCAGATAGCATCCCTAATCACCATGAGGAATTTGGAGCCTTCCTGTAAAGCAGACAGCATAAAAACGTCCAAAGATGTAACAGCAGGAGACTACAGTATACCAATAAGCATCATTAAGAAAGTAGCCCACTTATTATTACCAATTCTCCAACACATTTGTAACTCGTCCTTCTCTAGTGGTGTTTTTCCGGATAAACTCAAAATTTCAAAGAATTATCGCCCCATATCAGTCCGCCGAGCCTTAAGTAAGATACTGGAGAAGATAGCATGTAATAGACCAAACTCCTTGTGTAGTGTCAATAACATCCTTACAGACTCTCGGTTTGGATTTAGAGCTAGATGGTCAACTGAGAATACTCTGCTATCCTTTACTAATGACATCTTGAACTCCTTTGATATCAGTCATTTCACAGTCGGAATATTCCTGGACCTCGAATTTAGGAAAGCCTTCGACCCACGAAAGACTAATACGTAAAGTTGAGGCTCATGGAATTGGAGGAGATATTCTAAAATGGATTAGGGCGTACAGTGACAGGTTAGAGTGAGGGGCGATATGATCGAGGTGTATAAATGAAAGTCAGTGCTAAACAAAGGTGATATAACAAAGGTACTCAAACTATCCAATCAGAAACGAACTCGTAGCAATGGTTTCAAATTGGACAAATTTAGATTTGGGCGCGAGATAGGTAAACATTGGTTTGGAAATAGAGTAGTGGATGAGTGGAATAAGTTACCAAACATCATCATTAACTCGAATACGCTGGATAGCTTCAAACATAGGTTGGATGGATATATGAGCGATAGGGGTTAGGTGTAAACGGGACTGTCCAGTATGGGCAGTATGGGGGTCGGGGAAAAACGTGGGCCAATTCAGCAGTGACGTCTGTGATAATGCAGCCACCCCACTGTGCCGGAGTCGCCCTAAGGAAAACAGTTATTTTTTTTTATTTTTTTTTATACTGAAGGATCTCTTATAACCTTCGTACATCACATATTCATGTAAAAAGGAAGAATTAAAACCTGTACCTAAGGGGTGGTTCCCAGACACCCCAACCATGCCCCCTGGGAATTGCCACACCAAGGGCCCCTCTGCTCGTTCAGTCATGGACAAGCAGAGGCGGGATGTGAAACAAAATGATCTAAGACTGCCTAGACCACGTACAGACAGAGACCAGAAACCAACCACGGACAAAAACAACCCGCAAAGACGGGAAATCGAAATGAAACCGTAGAACGCCAGAGTAATAAATTTTCGGATTGTTAACACGTCTACTTCGTTTGATAAAATTAATGGCCGTATTATCCAGAAAGCCATTAAAGATCAGATAAGGGACATGGAGAAATCCCGAAAATGAGAAATGGCCAACTTTAAGTCAGTTACAGACGAAAAGCAGATGAAAGACGCCTTGAACCTTAAAACATTCCAATCAATAAAAGTATATCCCACCCTTTCCTTTGGTTTGGCTTGGCTTGTTTGGAGATTACTGGCCATCTCGCCTTAAGGCTATTTCGGCCGAAGCTGTTTTTTTTCCTTAGTCGTTTTGTTTGGACTTCTTCCTTTTGTTCTTTTTGCTTTTCATTTTCTATTCTTCTTCTTCGTCTTGTTCTGGTATATTCTCTAGAAACGCTGATGATTTTAATGTTATTAAATCTGTCTTTTCTGTCTTTTCTTCGGTCTTGCTTAATTTTGGCTTCTTTTCTGTGGTGTTCTTGGGGTCTTGATTCTTCTTTTCTTCGGTCTTCACTACAAGGAGAGCCTCCTTGTCGGAGGAGGAGTGAGGGCCACCACAAGCTGCGCATTTATTGGCGGCCGCCGAGTAGGTGGTGTGCTGGTGCCCGGGTGTCCCGCAACTGCAACAGACCTCCCGAGCTCGACACTTCCCTGTCAGATGGCCGTACCTCTGGCATTTGTAATACCTTGTTGGTCTTCTTTCATACGGTCTTACTGGGATGTTCTCCCATCCCACCAATACGGTGCTTGGTAGATTCTTTGGGTAACCAACCAGTGCAGTTTCGCTGGTCACCTTCCGTATTATTGAGAGCTGGTCTCCGATCAGCTCGGCCAGTTCTTCTTTTTCAAGGTGTTCTATCTCGGTGTGGGAGATGACTTCCAACACCAAGTCATCCTCTGTGTGAGCTTCCACTAGTATCTTGATCCCGTTAATTTCTGTTATGTTGTTTCACTTACTATTAACAACACAACATACATATACAGTATTGTTTCTCACTTTTGATCTTTTTTTCATTTTTGTATTTCTTTATGGTTCTTCATTATTACTGTATTATTATTATTATTATTATTATTATTATTATTATTATTATTATTATTACTATTATTATTATTATTATTATTATTTATTATTTATTATTATTATTATTATTATTATTATTATTATTATTATTATTATTATTATTATTATTATTATTATTATTATTATTATTATTATTATTATTATTATATTTTCGCCCCCTAGGCCCTGAAGTGGGTCAGTGACCTGTGCCCGGGTGGGCTAATCCCCGTAAAAAAAAAATATGAGAGATTAAGGAGTCGTCGATCCCTTCGTCTTTAACAGGACAATTAATTACGGAGAAAGGAAACGATCTATTATAGCTGTACTGACATTTGCAGAACTTGTTAGACCTATCCATTGATTGGTTTCTATTCACTCATGGCGGGGTAAGTAAACACTTATGAACTTGAAGAATTGCTTTGTTGAGACACTTGTACAGGTGACGGCAAGATTCAAAGTGACTACCGGTACCGTAAATCATCTAACAAACAAGTCAACTCCTACAATACATAAAGGAAAGGAAACTGTCTCATTCACTACAGTGCAATGAAGCACGAGACTATCTCATTCACGACTTATTTGCACACAGACCACAAGAGGGCAGCACTCGTACCGGAACAAGTCTGACACACACACATGTACGCACGTACACCTAGCGGACATCACACACCCATTTCTTGGTAGGATATGAAAGAATACAAACAAACACCTCTGTACCTTTTCCCATGCAATGTTTCAATTGTCAAAGGTTTGCACACAGTGGTAAGGCATGCCACATTATACCTAGGTATGCTGCCAATGTGCTCAGAGACGGAGAAAAAATGCTACCTCTGTTTAGGTCTCCATGCTGCCTCAGACAGGAGATGCCCTTCCAACCTGAAGGAGTGAGATTTACAAGGCAGAGACTAATTTTGGGTACAAGAATGCTAGGAAGATGGTGGAGGAGTCACAACAAACTCCAACACCTGGAACGCCCTTCACTTCCGCTTTATCCTAAACTACCCCATCTCTAAAAAAAGTGCAACGCTGGGATGCAGACAGACACCGGGTCAATTAAAACACAAACAGACTCTACGATCACCGGCTATTAAAACAATGACTCAAACAACAAACAAACAAAGAAAACTACGACTAACAACCAAACGGAATACAAAAACAAGGCAGCTACCAAAGAGGGAGGTACTACCGCCTGGGACGATATTGGAAGCATAATGTATTGTCTAATGATAGACCCTGCTGCCATATGGCAACACAAAAATTTTGACCAAGTCCTGTTTGCTGATCTTTCTTTCTGCCTCGTTTACACACAATTGTTGGGTCTCAATTCTCTCTCTCTCTAACTCTTTTTTTTACGGGGAAAAAGCCCACCCAGGCAGAGGTCATTAACCCACAACGGGGCCTAGGGGGCGAACAAATAAGAGTAAAAATAAATTAAAAATGGAAAAGAAAAAGACCATTTTAATCTACACTACGAAGATCCCGGAAAACCAGCTTTATGAAGTGAGACAGATTGTGAGAGTATGGAAACACAGAAGAAGGCAGAATGTTCCACAGTTTAGCTGTGTAAGGCAAGAAGGATGTACTATAACGGGTTATTCTAGTGTGACCGACAGCCACAGAGAAACTATGGGCACCGAGGGCAAGACGAGCTCTACGAGCCCACGGCCTTGCCCGTTAAAGTACCTGTAAAAGAGAAAGAGTAAAGCAACATTGCGGCGAAGAGAAAGGGAAGAAAGATTATCAACTAAAGGAGGAGAGTCAATTAGACGAAATGCCTTTGATTCCACCCTATCTAACAGTTGGACAAAAGAAGAGCAAACCCAGATAAGAGAGCAGTTCTCCAAGATAGGACGAATGAATCCCTTATAAACTTGAAGCAATTGCTTAGGAGTGAAGTAGCTACGGCATCTGTACAGCATTTCCAGCTTTCGGGAGGCAGCTTTAGCAATGTTGTGGATGTGTGGCTTCCATGACATATTAGAGAAAATGGTAAGACCTAGCATAATTATTTCAGAACTTGGCAGAATGATTACGTCCTGAAATGTGATTGGTGGGAGATCATCTAATTTGGAAAGTGTAATTGGTAAATACTGAGTTGCATTACTATTGAAATTAGCCAAATTTCTACCTCCCCATTCGGAGATGCTGCACAGCTCCGCATTGATAGATGAAATGATATCAGCTCTAGAAATAGATCAAGTTTGATAATTAAGGGAAAGGGAAAAATGTGAAGAAAAGTGAAGAGTAGAATCAGTAGCGTAAGAATAGATAGAATTAGTGTCAGTGTGAAGTAAATAATTTTTAAAAAGAATGGATAGAGTAGGTGAAAGAACAGAACCCTGTGGGACACCACTATTGGTAGAGAAAGAGCGAGAGATCGTTCCCTCGACAACAACTGCCTTGGATCGGTTCTCAGGGAAGCTAAAAATTAGAGAACAAAGTGGGGGAGAAAAACCAAAAGAGGGAAGTTTAGAGTTTAGAAAGCAAAGACTTGTGGCATACCCTGTCAAATGCTTTGGAGATGTCGAGGGCCACGATGAAAGTTTCCCTATAATCCCTAAGAGATTATGACCAAAGAATAGTGCAATAGGAGAGCAGATCGCAAGTAGATCTCGCCTGGCGAAAGCCATACTGGTGACCCGACAAAAGAGAAAAGCGTTCAAGGTGGCGGAGAAAATGAGAGTTTAAGATAGTTTAGAAAATCTTAGAGAGCGATAGTTAGAAGGATTAGAATGGTCACACTTCTTCGGGATGGCTAAACCAAGGCACGCTTCCAAGAAGAAGGAAAAGTTTGGGTTTTGAGGCAAAGGCGATAGAGGCGAGCAAGTACAGCGACTACAATTTCAGCACACTCCCTCTGATCACGGGGGGGTATTCCGTCCGGTTCATGCGCCTTACTCACATCCAACCAGGATAACACAACAGCAACCCTACGAATGGAGATTATGCTATTGACACCACAACATATACTGTATAAATTTACTTACTTTTGATCCGTTAATTTCTTTCTATTTTTTTTATTCTCCTGTGAAATCAGATAACAATAATATTAAAGCGGGGCCTTATCTGGTTGTTCCCACTGGTCGGGAAGGTTGTGGACCCCAGGGCCGACCTGATCATCATCAAACTACTGGAGCCTCAATTGAGGTAACCGCGGTTGCCAGAGGATCGGCTTTTTTCTCACTTAATTTTTCCAACATTCGCGGCATAAGATTCAATTCTTCTTCTGTGGAGCACCATCTATTAACCTCTTCCCCCGACCTCTTACTACTATCTGAACTTCAACTGACCAAAGCAGCTTCACCCAAACCTTTTCAAATCTCCTTTATACCTGTTTCCGTTCCATGGGAGGTGTATGGCAACACACGTACACCTATACCTCGACTCACGGATCTTGATCTTCTCTTTATGATGTCATCTGGCTGAAAATATCTCTTTCAATTATGACTATTCTTCTTTGTTTCCTATACTGTTATCCCAACTCTACCAACTATTTGGAACTCTTTGACTCTTTCACGTCTTGCCATGATTCGTTGCTATCCACACATCCCAACACCGAGATCCTCTACGTAGGTGACTTTAATGTACATCACAGAGAGTGGCTTGGCTCTGCAAGGGATGACCCAGGTGGAGCTGAGGCACTCTCTTCTTCCTCACTTAGTGATCAGGAAAATATAATTAAACACTCTACACGTGTTCCTGATCGACACGATCAACTTGCTAACATTTTATATCTTTGTTTTACCTCTAACCCCTCACACTATTCATACTCGAATTTCTGCGCCCTTAGGGTCTTTTGATCACAATCTTATTTCTATTAAATCAAACTAGACACGACCACCTCCCCCACCCAGCTTTAAACTCCAACTATGGCACTATCGGAGGGCAAACTGGCAATCCTTGCGAGAATTCTTTTCCGCCTTTCCTTGGGATGAATGTTGCTTTTCTACTCGAGACGTCTCGGTATGTGCTGACAGCATTGCTGGGGTTATACAGGGTGGTATGAGTCCATTTATCCTATCTTCTACCAAAACTTTCACTTTAAAATCAATGGTTTGATCGCTCCTGTGCTCTTGCATGAAGGGAGAGAGATAGGGCGTATCAAGTTATTAAACTCTCTCCTCCTGTTACACACTCCTTTTGCATTACTTCTACTGTAGGAATCGTTGTAAGGTTACTCTTCGTAGGGCAAAGCGGAATTTTATAAAAAGAAAGATTGCTGACCTGACTAATTCTTCTTCTAGTAAATCCTTCTGGTTCTTAACCAAAAGCATATGTAATAACTTCCTCCTCTCTTCCGACCAGATAACTCTATAGCCAGCTGTCCACCTGATAAAGCCAATCACTTTGGCTCCTTATTCTACTGTAACTCCACCTTAGACGATTCCAACACTACCCCTCCTACTCCTGCTCCTCCTACTGAACCTGTGCACTTTCCCATCTCTACTCGTAGGGTTACTGGTGTGTTACACAAATTGGATGTAAATAAAGCGCAGGTACCGGACGGAATACCCCCTCCTGTTCTGAGGGAGTGTGCTAAAATTCTGGCCCCTGTGCCTGGTCGCCTCTTTCTCATTTGCCTCAAAACCAAAACTTTTCCTTCTTCTTGGAAGCAATCCTCTTTTCAGCCCATGCCGAAGAGGGTGACCATTCTAATCCCTCTAACTATCGCTCCATTGCCCTAACTTCATCCCTCTCTAAGATTTCCGAAAGTATCTTAAACTCTCATTTTCTCCGTCACCGTGAACGTTTTTCTCTTTCGTCCAATCACCAGTATGGCTTTCGCCAGGCGAGATTTACTCGTGATCTGCTTTATTATTGCACCCATCTTTGGTCATCCTCTCTTAGGGATTATGGGGAAACTTTTCTCGTCGCCCTCGACTTCTCCAAAGCAATTTACAGGGCATGGCACAAGTCTTTGCTTTCTAAACTTCCCTCTTATGGTTTCGCTCCCTCACTTTGTTCTCTAATTTCTTGCTTCCTTGAGAACCGATCCATGGCAGTTGTTGTCGAAGGATCGATCTCTCGCTCTTTCTCCACCAATAGTGGTGTCCCACAGGGTTCTGTTCTTTCACCTACTCTCTTCCTTCTTTTTATCGATGATTTACTTCACACTACGACTAATTCTATCCATTCTCACGTTGATGAGTCTACTCCTTACTCTTCTTCACAATTTTCCCTTTCCCCTAATTCTGAAATTAGATCTGTTCTAGAGGTGATATTATTTCATCTATCCTTGCGGATCTGTGCAACATCTCCGAATGGGGAGGTAGAAACTTGGTTAAATTCAGTATTAATGAAATGCAGTGTTTACCAATTACACTTTCCAAAATAGAATATCTCCTACCAATGACATTTCAGGACGCATTCATTATGCCAAATTCTAAAATAGATAAACCGGGCCTCACCATTTTCTCTTTTTTTTCTTCTTATTTTAGGTTACGGTGGGTAATGAATTGAAGGCATGCTGGGGCTCAAGGCACAGCCAGACATGAGGGATAGAGAAGTCACAACATATAGTCGTAGGGAAAAAAGGTTGGAAAATAAGTTTAATGAGTTAAACAGAGGGGGACGACACCCCTTGTTGCACAATGGTTATTTTAGTAGACAATGACTAGATTGATTTTACAATTTCCAAGTTTATTAAAATCTTATACTGTATTATGTTATGCACTCACAAGATTGTGACTTGTTAAATGTAAATTTATATCATTTAAGTGTTAATCTAAGGTGGATCACTGTGGCGGACATAGATGGGTCGCGGGTTGGGTTGTTGTAGTGCGGGCAGACTCCGGGGCCACCAGGCGTGGGGTCGCCCTCCGTTGATGTTTTCCCCTCGTAGGTGGTCTGGGCTGTCAGGGTTGTCCAGGAGCTTGTCCCAAACCTTCTTCCGTAGGCGATGGAAACTGAAGTTGAGGGCCTGTGTTTTATTTCTTAGGTGGATGGTTTCCACTGTCTCCTGGTAGGGTGGCTCTTGGCCACTGGCTGATCTCAAACACTTGTTTTGGAAACTCTGTAGTTGTTGTAGTCTAGTCTTCCCGAGTGTGACGAGTGGTATATGTGGGTACTCCAACACAGGCCTCACCAGCGCCTTGTACAGGTGAACTTGTATCTTCTCAGGCATCAGTTTAAAACGTTTTAATTTGACTGCGGCGACTTTGGCTTTATTTAGTCTGTCCTTCACGTGGGGTTAATGATACCCGTCCGAGAGATGATGAGGCCGAGCAACCTGCCTTGTTTAGAGTACTCAATCTCTTCGTCGTCGATCATCAATAGCGCCGGCTTGAATTTAGCTATGGGTATGACCTCGAATTTCGTTTTGTTTGTTTTTATTTTCCATTTATTTTCATACTCCGAGATACCCTCTATTGCCCGAGCAGTGAGTCGCGCCATCCTTGTTGTGGACCTTCCTGGTCAGGTGACGATCTGTGTTACATCGTCGGCATACATGACATACTCGCTGCCAACGATTGGGGGTGGCAGGTCAGCCGTGTAGAGCGTGTAAAGGGTTGGTGAGAGACAAGAGCCCTGAGGCACGCTGCTCGAGAGTGAGAATTCTTCTCCAAAATGTTCTTGCATCTTGATTTTGGCTTTGCGGTCCGTAATGAAATTGCACAGCAGGCGCGTCAGGTTTTCGGGTAGCCCCAGTTGTATGATCTTATACTGCAGCCCCGCGTGCCAAACTTTGTCAAACGCTTTCCTGACGTCCCTCAGTACTATATTGCATTGCAGGCGGCCAGTCATGGCATTGGCGATCTGCTCGTAGGCCTGGGCTATGGCGGTGGATGTGCCTCGGTACTGGCGGAAGCCGAACTGGCGGGGATTATGCACGTCTTCGTCGTCCAGATGCATCGGCAACCGCTTGTTTACTATTTTTTCGAAGAGTTTGGCAGGTACCTCTAGCAGCGATATTGGTCGAAAGTTTTCGACTTTGTTTGGAGGCTTCCCTGCTTTTGGTATGAGGCGAATAACGGCGATTTTGAACATCTTAGGGAAGTATCCAGAGGCGAGGCAGGCTTTGCATATATGAGCAAGCCTTTCGATCATGTTGTCGGGTAGTTGAGCTAGGATCTTCTTGTTAATGTGTTTTTGACCAGGTGATTTGTTTTTAAACCCTTTTATGACGGCTGACACATCTGCAGGAACTATGCGCTCCGTCAGGTAGCTTCCGTCCACCAGTCTAGTGAAGTCAGTCCGTGGGAGCGGCTGGAGCAGGTGCTGATGGTCCTGCAACTGACCTAAAATGTCCTCCTCAAACTTCCTGTCCAAGCCCTCGTTCTCCTGTTCACTAATGGTAAAGATCTTCCGTAAATATCGCTGATGTAGTTGTTCTTGGTTTTCCCCTCGAATATTTTCACGTTGTTTTGGTCAAGCAGGTAAGGGACCGTGCTAGAGGTGGAACCCATCAGTCGCTTGATCCCTTTCCAGAATGCAGCAGAATCGCGGTAATTGTTGGCTGCCTCCCACACCAAGGCGGCCCACTTTTGTTCATGTAGACGTTTGCTCTCGGTACCGGTCTCTCAGCTCTTGCGTCCACCTGCGGATACTGGTTAGCTGTCTCACGTGATCATACTGGACACTGAGCTGCCTCAGCTGGTGACTAGTGTGAGGATGGGGAATGGTCCTGTGAGTGGTGGTCGGGATGTTGTTGTCCATCTCCGTCCACATCCGTGTACCATTGTTTGACCGCGTCGTCGATGTCATTGGGGCTGGCTTCTTCCAGGTTTCTCCCCTGCTTGAGACTGAGAGACTCCTTGAAGGAGTCCCAGTCTACCCGTTTGAGGTTTGACCTGATGTTGGCGGGGATCACAATGGAATTGGATGAGAGCGTCACGACGACTGGCAGGTGATCGCTGGTACTGATGGGTCCGGCGGTAACGTGCCTGTTCAGGACGGCCTCGTTGTTAGAGAGGATTATGTCGGGTGTTGTGGCACTGGCACGTCTGATCAATGTCTGGAAATCTGGCCCGAGGTGTTGCAGTTTTCCCTTTCTGATGTTGTCATACAGCGCCACACCGACGTTGTTCTCATTACCGTGTCCGAGTATGGTTTGGCGCGCACATAAGTCCCCTATGATGTATGTTGGTTTTCTGTGGCGTAGCAACTGGTTGAGGTCTTGTTCGGGTAAGTAAGGACGTCTGGGAGGTAAGTACATTGTGCATATGATAACAGGTCCCCTAGTTGTCTCCACCTGCACTCCCAGAACTGAATCCTCGAAGTCTGACAACACTCTGCGACTCAGCCGTGACCTGATGGCCACAGCGACACCATCGTTCTGCTCACCTGTCATGATCCTCTGTTATACAGTGTAGCCAAAAATTTTCAGCTTACTTTCGTCTTTTATGCCAGTACTGTTTAACAGAAGTATGTCTGGGTCTAAATGATAGTATAAGTTAGACAGTTCGTTTCGTCTATTAAGGGACCAGTGTAGGACATTGTGTTGGACAATTTTCATCCTGCTAACGACTGCCATTTCGGAGACTGTAGCTTGGGGCGTCGCTTGAAGTGTTTGCTCGGCTTCTGCCATTTCTAGGGGGACGGAACTTCTTAGCAGAACCTTCGGACATCTGCTTGTCAGTCAATGGCGGGTCCTCGAACTTCTCGTCACCCGTGTACAGGAAGGTGTTCAGGTCCTGGGCCTGCGTGTCGAAGTAATCAACTGACGCTGCAGCTCGAGGGTCTTGTTCCTCTGTGGATTGCACTCCGATGGTCACTGTCGTCGCTGGGAGTACATTTATTGGGGTCGCGGGCATTTACGGTGTCGTTGGAGCTGTGATCCCAGGGGGACTGACTGGCCACGTCGGGGCTACGGTTATACTGACTTCTGCCAAAGTCAGGGAGGTCATGGTCTATTTCTGGCGTGGGTTGAGGTCGTCGATAAGTCATTGAGTGGGTTACTGCCTTAAGGATTTCTTTTGAAGGGACTTTGTCGCTTATTTCAACAGGTGCAATGTTGTTCCTGGTTGGTGTCTCGTTGAGGTGTTTCGAGAATGAACCTGGATGAACCATTTTCATTCGATGGGCATGCAGGTAAGACAAGTATATAGTGGTGGCTTTGGACTCGTCCAGCTGTGGAGAGGAGACGCTCCTGATGTTCTCTGCCACTGCGTCCCTCATGGCGCCCAGTGACTCAGTAACTGCCTGTTTTATTGAGTCCTTGATGGTTCTTATCTCTGATTGCAAGACTTCCATGGTCTCGCTGACATTGTTGAGCTTTTGGGAGTCTGCTTGAGTTTCTTTCAGAGCGTCTTTTAGGGTTTGGCTGTAAGCCATGATCGTCGACTGAGTGGTCCTTTCTATGGTGTTAGAAATTTCCCTGGTTTCTTTTTGTTTGGTTATTTCGGTCAGTTTCTTCTCTGTTTCTTGAAGTACCTGTTTCCTGACCAGGCAGGTGGCACAGAAGGTCCTGTGGCCACCCTCGCAGACGACACACTTTTTTATGGTGCTACGGCAGTCTTTGTAGAAGTGCTGATCAGATGAACGCCCAGAGCATATGACCCCTTGCATGGGGCAGTTCTTGGTCATGTGGTCATTGTATTTATCGTACTTCATACATTGTTGGATGGGCATATACTTTTCATATTCTATTTGGTGTGATGAGATGGAAGTGCCATATGAATAGAGTCCCTTCTCCTTCATCCTTTTTGCATCCGTTGTGTCTGCAAAGCGTACCTTGATTATATTATGGGCATACATAGGATACACCTCCACAACCTTGACATTGTTTTGCTTTTCTATTCCATCTCTTATTTCTTCTGCATTATTTTCCACTACATCTTTGTCTAACTTCTTACATACAAGGGTGAGCTTGGCGCCGTATTCCTGTCGGACAATAACCTCGTAACCGTTAGTTTTCTTTTGTCCATGGCACTAGACTTAAGTCGTTTATCAGCCTCTTCATCTGTTTCTGTGAGGATGATGTAACCATCTCTCAGATCCACAATTATATTTATTCTCACCCTTAGGTCACCCAATAGTTTTTTAGCCCTATCCGAGACCCCTGGGTCGGGGTTCCGGAGATCTTCACTCTCACTTTGGCTATGGTCAGTAACATACATGAAAATCCTACCTAATCTGTCCACCTCAGCTAAACCCAATGGATGCAGCTCCTTCTGTCCGCTTGCTGGGCGAGTAAAGACGGGTCTAGGTGTAGGGTGAATAGACAATCCCCTGACAGGGGCCTAGCCAAGCCCTAACACCTAACAGTGACAGGTTATGAAGCACTGCCGAATCCCTAACAGAAAATGTTGCCACCCTTACTGTCTTGACTCAGCCGCCCTCTGAGGGCCCCCCTTGTGGCTCTGCCTGCAGGGTTCGCGTCGTTACCAAACAGCAGGGACTTTAGGCGAAAGGATAGGATAGGGAAGAAGCGCAGTGTATAAGAATAATAATATCCATATACAACTACAAGGTAATGTATAATATGGACACGAAGTAGTACCTTAAGCTGTGTATTCTTATATTACTCTATTAATTATGTATAGTAAAGTATTACAGAACATGTATTAATCCTATGTAATATTTCCATTTATTATGCGCAATGTTATTATGTATGTGAATTATCATATTTACATAATATGTATTCAACTTGTGAATGCTGGCATCTGTACATGCCAGCGCGGAGTGATACAGAGAGTTGAGATAGCTAGTCCTTATGGTGTGGAAGCCGACTGTCTATTAGTTCCTCTGTATATCTCCCGTACGAGAATGAGAACCTATTTTCAAGAAAACAAGTGTTTGCGTATACCCTCAGTAGTGTAGAACATTTTGGGGGTATCAAAGACAAACATAGATGGCGCAGTGAGATTTCTCAGTGAGATTCAGAGTGAACTTAGCCTTCATGCCGGACTGTGTTAATGGCGTCTCGTCTTCAGCTTCGCCAAGGATTTACAGCCAGACTACAAGCCTCAGGACTTACAGTGTTGTGAAGTGCTATGCTATGTACACTGCTGTGCTGTGAAGTGAAGTGTTCGGTGAAGTGCTGTGTTGTGTATTTTAATCAGAATTGTCTGTGCAAACTGCAGTCAGATGACTGAGGGAGCTGCCCAGCAGTACATCCCTTCCTGCCTATGGTCATTGGGTAACTGAGCAGCGCAACATTAAGACAACTTCGGTTCAGTTACGACTTGTGCCCAGCTGCCTCTACATCTGGCAGCACGCCAAGCCTCCCGGCAACGAGCCATACACACACACACGCACTCACAGGCCCACAATATATTAAATTCTTGCGTATTACTTTAAACTTCTGTAATTCTGTGCATGGATTACGAGGGGTTGACCTGGTCTCTTGCATAGAAAGAGTACAGAAGCTGTCGGCATGTCACACAGGGATCAAAATGATACCCTGGACGATGGGGTTATGAGTTTAAGCTTGGGAGACCTCTCCCCACCCACACTCAGGCTCCACGCTCCCCACAGTGACAACGCTCAATCACCCACAGAATCTCCTCGTTCGTCGCGAGCAAGCTCTCCTGCGGTGCCTGCGTCCAAAGATCTCCTTCAACTGATTAAGTGGATGGAAACTTCTCGACGCCAGGACTGTGTTGCAAGGAGAGAAGAGGAAGAAATTCGGTACAGAGAATCTGAAAGACGACGCCACGAAGATGAACAAGGACGCAGAGAACTAGAAGATATACGTAGAAGTGAGGATGAGCTGAGAAGAAGAGAGGATCAAGCCAGATTTGAAGCCTTGATTTCTCTGTTAGCCTCCCCACAACGATCTACTCTACAATATCCTTCTGCTACTACTTATGCTGATACGACTAGAGGTACTGGTACCTCATTTCCCAGAGTCGGTTCAAAAATTCCTCAAAAGGCTGCAGCACAAACGCCTCCCTCTCTGAAGTCTGACGCTTCTTATCAGATATTTCGGGAATGGCGTCGACGTTGGCAAGACTATGCAACAATGGTTGACCTGTCAAGTTTACCACAGCCTAAACAGATAATACAGCTTCGTATGTGTTTGTCCTTAGAGACACAACGTACTCTCGAGCACACACTTCAAGTGCCTCCTACGACAACTCTGACTGTAGAGGCCGTGCTTGACAAGTTACAGGAACATGCTAAGGGACAGCGCAACGAAGCACTTAGAAGAAGAGAACTCCTCCAATGTAAGCAGCTTGATGGAGAATCTTTTGATGCATTTTTTGTAAGACTGAAATGATGTTCAGAGGAAGTTGATGTTTGTCCTGGAAATTCTCAAGTTTGTGAAGAGACACAACTCAAAACAATCATTTTAACGGGTATTCGAGATGAAGAGCTAGTTCAGCGTCTCATTTCACTTGACCCCACTTCCTCCCTTCAAGATGTTGTTACAATATGTCGAGCGTACGAGGCCGCCAGGTGTGCGACTTCAGCTTTACGTTCACAACCTGACCAGGTGAGGGCGGTGTCTTCCTACAGAAAGGGTAAGAAGCAGCAAGGTAACCCCATCCCTCACCCTCCAGCTACACCTTCAGCAGCAGCTTTGTGTAACAGCTGCGCGAGACAGCATGATGCCTCCCAGTGCCCAGCTGCTCAAAGCGTGTGCAGAAGTTGCGACCGCCAGGGTCACTGGGCTTACACAGTCAAGTGCCCTGCTAGCAAAGTTCAGTGGAGACTTTGTGGTCGTGTGGGCCATTATGACAAATGTTGTCGTAAGAACACATAGAAAAGACACCACCAAGGATCCAAGAAGTCATCCTCAGTTAGTGCTGGCACGCCCGCTCCTTCTGGCAAGCATCAGGGCGCTGTGTCCAGTCGTTCCTGCTGTCGTGTACATTGTTCCACAGACACGACGCCCCAGCACATCAGTGTCGTCATTTCTCACAGTAACTTGTCATCCAGTCTTCAGATGTTACCTGACACCGGTGCTGACGTCTCAGTAATTGGTCCACAACACTTAGCAAGTTTGGGAATACCCCTGAGCAACCTACAGCCCCCTCCTCAGACAATGAAACTGACAGCTGATGGTTCCAAGATGGCTCCAGCTTTGGGATCTTTCTGGGCTACTCTTACCTTTGGTAAGCAGTCTTGGTCAGCCCGGATTGATGTTCATGATGGGATCCCGACTCTGCTTTTATCATATGGCCATTGTCAAGAGTTGGCCATTATTTCAAAGGAATTCCCCAAACCTATTTTGAAGGTCACCCATGTCAACAGGTTGAAGGAACTCCCTATCTCTACTAACACGTCCCCTTCTGATGCAAGAGCTTACCTTCTCAAGGAGTTTGCTGACGTGTATGTTACGAAGAAATCTTTGGGATCCACACCACTCAAGCCGATGGTGGGTTCACCTATGAAGATTCATCTTAAGGGTGGTGCCACACCTTTTGCCATCCACACCCCTTGTTTGATTCCTCACGCCTACAAGGAGCTAGTTAGACAAGAGCTTGACTCCATGGTTGCTCAGGGAATCATCAAGCCGGCTGGAGACGAACCTTCACCTTGGTGCCACCCTCTAGTCCCCGTCGCCAAACCTCATGGTGGAGTACGGATCACCACCGATCTGTCAAAACTTAACCAGCAAGTTTCCCGTCCAGCCCACCCTTCACCCACACCCTTCGCAGCTGTTCGAAATGTGGACCCGAAGGCGAAGTTTTTTACAACGATGGACGCCTTATGTGGTTATTGGCAAATCGAGTTGGCCGAAGAAGACCAGCATTTGACTACATTCATCACACCATATGGAAGATATCAGTATTGCAGAGGCCCCATGGGATTTGCTGCTACGGGCGATGCATTCTGTCAACGTGGTGACGCAGCCCTTCGAGGAGTCACAAATTGTGTCAAGGTGGTTGATGATATTTTACTCCATGACGAAGACTACTGTGCCCACCTCTCCCAAATATATGAAGTTCTCACCAGATGTTGAAAGTACGGGATTACCCTCAACGCTGACAAGTTTGTAGTCGCCGCACCATCAGTGAACTTCTGTGGGTACACTCTCTCAGCTTCAGGTATCGCAGCTGACCCGGAGAAATTAAGTGGAATCAGGGATTTTCCAACCCCTGCCAACCTGACAGACCACCATTCTTTTTTGTGTCTGGTCAATCAGCTGGCTGAATTTTCACCTGACATCTCCGCCGCAGCCCAGCCGTTACGCCCCCTGCTGAGCCCCAGGAGGACATTCCTGTGGACCCCAGATCATCAAGAGGCCTTCCAGCGAGTCATGCAGGCCCTCTTAAGTCCACCTGTCCTCCCTGTTACGACCCAGCCCTACCCACCTTCCTCCCGACTGACGCCTCCAGACTCTACGGCGTTGGTTACGCCCTTCTGCAGGACCATGGCGGTGGACAACTCTACTTAATTCAGTGTGGATCCCGGTTCCTGACGGACGCCGAGACCCGATATGCCACGATTGAGCTGGAGATGTTGGCTGTTGCCTGGGCGATGGCGAAGTGCCGCTTCTACCTGATTGGACTTCAGCGCTTCACCCTCTTCACGGATCATCGCCCTCTTGTACCTATTATCAATCACTACTCTTTGGATGCAGTAGAGAACCCTCACCTTCAACATTTGAAAGAGAAGCTCTCGCCTTATCTCTTCACGACTGTGTGACGTGCGGGTAAGCTGGTGTGCATCCCGGATCCTCTGTCCCGCGCCCCTGTCAGTCGCCCCACCCCAGAGGACGAGATGTTGTGTTCTACAGCTGCCGCATCCCTCAAGTCAGTAGTTTCATTGAAGGCCGTCTTCACATCAGAAGAGTCTACAGCACCGGATGCAGACAAGACCCTTGAAGATCTCTGCACCGCAGCCCTGGCCGACCCTTCCTACATCCGGCTCGTCGACTGTGTGTTCCAGGGGTTTCCATCTAACCGATACGACCTTCATGAATCGCTACTCCCGTACTAGAAGATACGCAAGGACCTCCATTGTGACGGAGACCTCGTCTTGTATGGTCCACGAGTAGTCATTCCTGCTGCCCTACGCCGCCGTACCTTGACCCGCCTTCACGACAGCCATCGAGGAGTGGAGGCCACCAAGCGACGGGCGAAACAGACTGTATTTTGGCCCGGAATCGACGCTGACGTTGCAAGTACCGTCCGTCCCTGTGAGCCGTGCCAGATTCTGCAACCCAGCCAGCAAGAGGAACCTTTATTGTGCGACGATAACCCTTCAAGACCCTTCGAGTCTGTGTCGGCCGACTTCTTTGCAGTGGCAGGGAAGTCCTTCCTCGTCATTGCCGTCCGATTGTCTGGATGGCCTGTTGTCGTCCCCTGTGGTAGTGATACAACGGCTACTGCTACCATCCGGAATTTCAGACATTACTTCAGAGAAGTTGGTGTTCCCCTCCGCCTCAGGACTGATGGAGGACCCCAGTTCACCAGCCACGAGTTCCGGGACTTCATGGACCGTTGGGGAGTCCGTCATGTTGTGACCTCGCCCCACTACCCCCAGGCGAATGGACACGTTAAAGCCGCAGTCAAGACTGTTAAACATCTGATCCTTAAGGTGTCACCCTCAGGAAATATCGACTGCGAGGATTTCGATCGAGGTTTGCTAGAGTTACGCAACACCCCGAACTTCACCGGACGCTCACCAGCCTAGGTTCTCTATATGGATATCATCTCAGGTCTTGTGTTCCTGCCCACCCGAAGTCTTTTTCTCAAGAATGGCAAGCCAAGACTGAAGAATGTGACCGACGTGCAGCAGAACGAGCCGCAGATGTCGCTGCTCGGTACGACTGTCATGCCCGCCCCCTTCCCAGGTTGAGTATCGGCCAGCAGGTCAGGATTCAAGATCCGGTATCTCACCGCTGGGACAAGGTTGGGGTTGTCATGGGTATTGGCCGGTGCAGGGACTACCAAGTGCGTCTTCCTAGTGGTAGAGTATGGTGGAGGAACCGTCGTTTCCTCCGACCTGTGGAGCTGCCTAGTGTTGACCCTTCCCCAGTTGAGTCCCCTAATGTTGATGTCTTTAAAGTAAATCCATCCCCACCTTGTGTTTCTGCCCCAGTACTCCGCAGGTCCGAGCGACTCAGAAACAAAAGGTCCGCTCAAGATGAAACTATGAGCGTATAGGGGGGAGGGAGGTGTATGATATGGACACGAAGTAGTACCTTAAGCTGTGTATTCTTATATTACTCTATTAATTATGTATAGTAAAGTATTACAGAACATGTATTAATCCTATGTAATATTTCCATTTATTATGCACCATGTTATGTATGTGAATTATCATATTTACATATTATGTATTCAGCTTGTGAATGCTGGCATCTGTACATGCCAGCGCGGAGTGATACAGAGAGTTGAGATCGCTAGTCCTTATGGTGTGGAAGCCGACTGTCTATTAGTTCTTCTGTATATCTCCCGTACGAGAATAAGAACCTATTTTCAAGATAACAAGTGTTTGCGTATACCCTCACTAGTGTAGAACATAGACAAACATAGAGGTAAAGCAGACAGAGCGGACCCAACATGAAAAACAAGGCAGACATTCGTAACGGTCAGCAATTTGAACTGAGCAGGGAGCGCGCTCTCTATGAAGGTTGGGCGCGCTCTGACCATTTTCTCTAATATGTCATGGAAGCCACACGTCCACAACATTGCTAAAGCTGCATTCCGAAAGCTGGGAATGCTGTATAGATGCCGTAGTTACTTCATTCCTGAGCAATTGTTTCAAGTTTATAAGGGATTGATTCGTCCTAACTTGGAGTACTGCTCTCATATCTGGGGTGGCTCTTCTCCTGTCCAACTGTTAGTCAGGGCAGAATGAAAGGCATTTCGTCTTATTAACTTCACTCTTTTACAGGTACTTTTATGGGCATTGTTCGGTGGATTTGGCCCACGGCCCGCCACGTAGGCCGTGGGCAGGGCCGTCCCTAGGAGGGGGCAACTCAGCCACTGCGTCCCCCCCCCCGAAAAAAAAAATACATATATATATATATATATATATATATATATATATATATATATATATATATATATATATATATATATATATATATATATATATATATATATATATATATATATATATATATATATATATGAGGTTAAAAAACCACACATCATGGAGACTTAAAGTTTATTTTAAAAACCAGTACAGCTTCGGCTCATCGAAAGCCCTTCTCAGTTGGTAAGAACATAAGAAAATATGGAGTCTGCAATAGGCCGGTTATCTGTGCATGGCAGCTCCTGTCGAGAGTTACTACAACTCTCTATCACCCATGAATCCATCCAGCCTCCTTTTGAAACTTTCCAGAGTTCCCGCACTTACTACAAAGTTGCTAAGCTTGTTCCACTCGTCCACCACCCTATTTGTGAAGCAGTTTCTTCCTATCTCCCTCCTAAACCTAAACTTATCCAACTTGAATCCTGCTCGGATATTATAAGAACTTTATCTATATCCCCTTTATTGATTCCTTTCACCCACTTAAATACTTCTATCATATCTCCCCGCACTCTTCGTCCTTCTAGGGAATGCAAGTTAAGTTTCTTTAACCTATCCTGATATGGAAGATTTCTAAGTCCCTGCATTATTTTCGTCATTCTTCGCTGCACCGACTCTAGTGAATTTATATCCATTCTATAATACGGGCACCAGAACTGAACCGCATAATCGAGGTGCGGCCTGACTAGAGCAAGATATAGTTGCAATACGACCCCTGCACTCTTGTTACTTACACTTCAAGATATAAAACCCAATACTCTGTTTGCCTTATTTCGAACATTATCGCACTGTTTTCTAGGCCGTAGGTCCGGGCTTACAAGTACCCCTAGGTCTCTTTCACAAGTCGACTTCTCTAGGTTGATGTTGTTAAGGCTGTATACATTATCAGTATTTGTTCTTCCAATATTAAGTACGCTGCACTTGCTGGTGTTGTATTTCATTTGCCATTTTTCAGACCACCCCTGTAGTTTATTTAGATCCTCTTGTAATGCATTTGCATCCTGCCCTGAATTAATCTGCCGCACTATTTTGGTGTCATCAGCAAACTTGCTTATGTCACTGCTGATCCCAGTAGCTAGATCGTTTATGTAGATTATGAACAAGAGTGGGCCTAGTACTGACCCCTGGGGAACTCCACTGGTTACACGGCCCCACTCAGATTTAACACCATCTACGCTGACCCTCTGCGTTCTATCTGTGAGCCATGATTTTATCCAATTTAAAACTTTCCTTTCGATACCGTGAGCCTTAATTTTTCTCAGAAGCCTCTGATGCGGTACTCCGTCAAATGCTTTGCTAAAGTTTAAGTAAATAACATCGTAATTTTCGTCATTATCTACTACCTCGAAGACTTTCCTAAAAAACGTCAGCAGATTTGTTAGACAAGATTTTCCCTTTCTAAACCCATGTTGAGAGTCGTAGATTAACTTGCTTTTCTCTAGATGCGATCGGATGGTATCTGCTATAATTGATTCAAGATATTTCCCCACTACTGACATCAAACTGATCGGCCGGTAATTTGACGCTGATGCTCTGTCTCCCTTTTTGAATATGGGTACTACATTTGCCTGTTTCCACAAGTCTGGCACAACTCCGGTGACTAATGATTTTCTAAATAAGTTTACGAGGGATCCTCTAATCTGTTCCCTACACTCCTTCAAGACTCGAGGGAAAATTTCATCCGGCCCTGGGGATTTTGTCTTCTTTAGTTTATTTATCTTCTTAAGAACATCCACTTTTCTGATAGTGTTATTCTTTAATTTCTCTTCTTCCTTTCCCTTAATTATCAGTTCCACCTCTGGAATTTCATCGTGAATTTCTTCTGTGAAAAATGATAAGAAGTAGCTGTTCAATGCTTTGCTTATTTCTTCACTGCCATTTATCACTTCTCCCCTCCCTGACTTTAAAGGCCCAACTTTGTCCTTGACCTTTGTTCTATATACCTGGAGAAATCCCTTGGGATTCGCCTTAGATTCTCTTGCTATTTTGATTTCATAGTCTCTCTTTGCTTTCCTTACATTTTTCTTAACATTCTTAGATAGTTCATTATACCTATTTCTGAGCTGCTCCTCCCCTCCCTTTAATTTTTTATATATTCCTTTCTTTATTCCTATGTCATGTTTAATTTTTCTGGTCATCCACCTTCGCTCATTCTTATTTGACCTAATTTTTCTGTATGGTATATTTTGTTCTTCTGCTTTATGTAGTATACTAGTCAATATATTATACTCATGATCAATTGTTGTGTCATCTATGACCTCACCCCTTCCTACTGGGGACTGACGTGACTGTTCCCAGGTGACCTCACCTAGGTACCTTCTTAACCCCTGATAATCGGCCAACCGAAAGTTTGGGACTCTGACCTTATTGTCATTGTTTTTCGTTTCCCAATTTAGGGTGAACATTATTTCTCTCTGATCACTGTTACCTGGTTCTTCCCCTACTGTGATATCTCTGATAATATATTGTCACTTCTAATAGGTTCTGTAATTAGTTGTTTAAAAAAATTGTCCTGTACTGCGTCTAGGAAGTCTTCAGATTCATAGTCACCTACAATGTTGTTCCTGTCAATATTAACATAAGAACATAAGAATGGAGGAAACTGCAGCGGGCCTATTGGCCCATACTGGGCAGTCCCGTTTACACCCAACCCCTATTGCTCATATGAGCATCCAACCTATGTTTGAAGCAATTCAGCATATTCGAGTTAATGATGATATTTGGTAACTTGTTCCGTTCATCCACTACTCTGTTTCCAAACCAGTGTTTACCTATTTCACGCCTAAATCTAAATTTGTCTAATTTAAAACCATTGTTACGAGTTCGTTCCTGGTTGGATAGTTTGAGTACCTTTGTAATGTCCCCTTTGTTTAGCCCTGCCTTCCACTTATACACCTCTATCAGGTCGCCCCTCGCTCTACATCTCTCAAGGGAGTGCAAATTAAGATGCTTTAACCTGTCTCTATACTCAAGGTTCCTAATGCCCGGGATTAGTCTTGTCATTCTCCTCTGAATTCTTTCCAAGGATTCTATATCCATTCTGTAATACGGTGACCAGAACTGAACTGCATAATCCAGGTGTGGTCTCACAAGAGCAAGATACAGTTTTAGGATGACCTCGCTAGTCTTGTAACTAACACTCCTTTGTATGAACCCAAGTACTTTATTAGCCTTGTTACGAGCAAAAACACATTGTTTACTTGGCTTAAGGTTCCTACTTATCATTACTCCTAAATCTCTCTCGCAGTCGGATTCCTCTATGGCATCGTTGTTCATCTGGTATCTGGTTTCCCTGTTTACATCTCCTATACTGAGTACTTTACATTTGTCGACGTTGAATTTCATCTGCCATTTTTCAGACCATTCGAAAAATTTGTTTAGATCTTCCTGTAGTTTTGCCGAGTCCTCGTCAGATTTGATAACACGTCCTATTTTAGTGTCATCAGCAAATTTACTTATGTTACTGTCAATGCCGATATCTATGTCGTTTATGTATATAATAAATAATAATGGTCCAAGTACTGAGCCTTGGGGAACTCCACTTGTGACGTTGCTACAATGGGACTTAGTGCCGTTAATGCTCACTCACTGTTTCCTGTCCTGTAGCCACGCCCTAATCCATTTAAGGATGTCACCTTTGATGCCATGAGCTTCTACCTTTCTAATTAGTCTTTCGTGGGGGACTCTGTCGAAGGCTTTGCTAAAGTCGAGATATACCACATCATAATTGTGCCCCTCGTCCACCGATTCGAAAACTGATGAAAAGAATGTTAATAGATTAGTTAGGCAAGAACGTCCGCTTGTGAAGCCATGCTGGGAATCATTGATCAATTGGTGCTTCTCCAGGTGATTTCGAATAGAGTTTGAAATGATTGCTTCCAGTAATTTGCCTACTATTGATGTTAGACTGATTGGGCGGTAGTTAGAGGATAGTGATCTATCCCCCTCTTGAAAATCGGTATTACATTCGCTATCCTCCAGGATTCTGGTACTACACCTGTTTTTAATGACATGTTAAACAACTTTGCTAAGGGCATACTAAGCTCTTCCTTACATTCCTTTAATACTCTGGCAAATATCTCATCGGGACCAGGTGACTTATTATGCTTTAGTTTGTCTATTTGCTTACTAACATCGTTACTAGTCACTACTATCTCACTCAATTTGTTTTCTTCACTATCTCTGAATAGAGTCGGTGCCTCGGGTATCATGTTTAAATTTTCGGTGGTGAAAACTGTTGAAAAATATTTATTCAAATTATTGCTCATTTCCCCGTCGTTATCAGTGAGCTCGCCGAAGTCTGACCGTATTGGTCCAATCTTTTCTCGTGTTTTAGTTTGATACATTTGGTAGAATCCTTTGGGGTTTGTCTTCGCCTCCCTTGCTATCCTTACCTCATTATTCCTCTTTGCCTTCCTTATCTCGGTTTTAACCCTACTCGCCAATACCCTATAATAGTCCCGGAGGTGAATTTCGCCACGATTTATCCTTCTACCTATAGCCTTCCTTTGGCCAATGATGTTCTTTAAATAATTATTTATCCATTTAGGGTCATTGTTGTCTGATCTGAGTTTTTCTGAAGTTGAAATCCTCCATGATGCACAGGTTGTTATATTTTGCTGCCCTACTCATTTCCTGCCATATGGGCTGAGCTGCTTCCTTCCCAAGACTTGGGGGTCTGTAAATCACTCCCATAATTAGTTTTTCTCTTCCTTCCGTGATTTATACCCATACAGACTCGGTTCCTATTTCACCCTTTATTGAATTATTAATACAACATTTTAATGTATCCTTGACGAAGAGTGCCACTCCTCCCCCTCCCCACGTCGAGGCTGACTGACCTGATCTCACTGGTTAAAGAAACTAAACTTGCATTCACTAGAAAGACGAAGACTGCTGGGAGATATGATAGAAGTATTTAGGTGGGTGAAAGGAATCAATAAAGGCGATATAGATAAAGTTCTTATAATATGCGAGCAAGATACGACTCGTAGCAACGGATTTAAGTTGGATAAGTTTAGGTTTAGGTGTTTAGGAGAGAGATAGGAAGGAACTGGCTCACAAATAGGGTGGTGGACGAGTGGAACAAGCTTAGCAACTTTGTAGTAAGTGATGGAATGCTGGAGAGTTTTGAAAGGAGGCTAGATAGATTCATGGATATAGAGAGTGGTAGTAACTCTAGACAGGAGCTGCCATGCACAGTCCAACCGGCCTATTGCAGGCTCCTTATTTGCTTATGTTCTTATGTTACTGACCCTGGTGGACTGGCTGTGTGGAGTGGAGTGCAATGGATTATGGAGTCAGATTATGCGGTCAGAGAAACCCACCCCCACCAACCCCCATGGTACTGTCGCTATGGATGGTAAGGTCACGGTTGCGATGGTGGCGTAAGCCGTCAGGTCAGATTAACCAGTCAGCAGGTAATGTGTCCGAAGTCACTGGGTCTAGTGCTGGGCCCCGCGGGGCCCCCACACGCTCGGGGCCCCGGGCGGTCGCCTCTGTTCGCACCTCCTAAAGGACGGGCCTGGCCGTGGGCTCGTAACACTCGAATTGCTCGCGGTGCCCACCTTTTGTGTCGGTCACATTAGAATAACCCGTTATAGTACACCATTCTTTCCTCACACAGCCAATTTGTGAAATGCTCTGCCTTCCTCTGTGTTTCCATACTTTTACAATTTGTCTCACTTCACGAAGCTGGTTTTCCAGCATCTTCGTGGTCTAGATTAATATAATCTTTTTATCTTTTATCTGTAATTTCTTTTTACTCCTATTTTTCGCCCCCGGGCCCCGTTCTTGGTCAGTGTCCTGTGCCCGGTTGGGCTTTTCCCCAGAAAAAAGAAAATAAATACAAATTGTTTGCCCTACCACACTCCTTTCAGCTTAAGGCAGGGGTCACCAAACTACGGCCCGCTGGCCGGATCCCAAGTCCTTCCCCGGCTCGTGGTAGCTCCGCCTACGCTCTGACGTTACCAGAGCTTTCGTTCTGGCTTGCAAGTATTGAACAGAATGATTATGCGGCCCGCGCTCGTCATTCTTTCAGTTATCCGGCCCACTGTGAAAAAGTTTGGTGACCCCTGGCTTAAGGTGAGGAGAAGTTACCAATTTGTCGACAGCACACAAAAAGACCTCAAAGGGTACCCAGTGTTTCACTTTGATTAGGGAACACTCTGGGGGCTGGGAACCCTCTCCGAGCAGAAAGTTTGCTCAAACGAGCCAAGGGACTGCTCAAGTAATAGGACGGGACGATCGCCGACAGAATTGTGCCCCGCCCCCCGGGGACGCAAAATAATGAAGAATAAAATCCAAAACGCTGACCATATTACCTCCCAGACCTAAAATTCAATATCACGCCGTGGAACTGCAGAAATGCTAGGAATAAGAATGCTGAATTCCACTTACTAAAGTCATTATTTCGGCCAAACGTTTTTTGCTGACAAGAGACGTTACTCGAGGGTCATAACGACCCACTTGTATTCGACAACTACTGTACATGCCATACAGGAGATAACCTAAGGGGGTGGGTAGCCTGATATACTAGGAGAGATTTCGCCCAACAAAGAGTTGACTTTCATGTGAATCTGCAGGCCGGAGCGTGCAGAATCAAGTTTCGGTCTACTTATGTAACTCACTATACTGTCTGCCGGGTGGGCCTTTTGCTGGCGTTGAGCTTGAGTAGCTACTAAACCAACTCACCTTCTGCGGTAGGGAAGCGTCCGGAATGACGGGAAGGGTAAGCAGGTGATTGCAACCATATTCTATTCCAACTTGACCCTCCTGAATGACGGTAGTGCGACTCGGGTAGACGAGCGATTTAGTTCGGCGTCAGCTATAGATTTCTCTATAGTTAACGCTTCCTTGTTATTAAATTTTCAAAATTTCTTCATACGACGACTCCCTGGGAAGCGACCAATTTCCGATCTGCTTTTCCTATGCGGCCACTTCCGAGGGGCGTTACAACCTTAAGAGAGCAGATTGAGGTGCCTATTCAATAGCCGGTCGTATGACACTTTTGGAGAAGACATTAACACAAAAATAACACACATTAACAAGCTATAATACACGCAGCAGTTTTAACAATTGATATGACTTCTGCAACTACCCACAGGACTGAAGTTCCATGGTGGACACCAGATTGCCGACGAGTGATTTTTGAGCACAATAGGAGGTGCCGTGTTTTCAACAGAGCTCCACCTATGGAAGACCTCAAAGAATATAAGAAAGCAAGAGCTACAGCTAGGAAAGTTATCAAGGAGTGCAAGAGAGAGTCTTGGCGGGCGTTCGTCTCCACTATTAACAAGGATACACCTTCTTCTGAGGTATGGTCGGCCATAAACCGGATCAGTTCAAACAGAAGAAGGACCTATATCCTACAGCTATTGCCAACGCCCTAGTTAAAAAATTCGCAGATGCCAGTAGCTCTACAAATCAGGATCCAAGTTTTGGCACGATCCGTGATCGTGCTAAGCTCGGGCATCTCCACTTCCAGAACGGGATGAACAAGACTACAATCGAGCGTTCTCTCCATATGAACTTTCCTTAGCTTTAAAAAGGGCAAGGGCTCTACTCCTGGACCCGACAATATTCGATACAAGATAATTAAACACCTTGACCAGAGAAACCTGGACAAGTTGCTAGAAGTGTACATGTGTACAATGAGATCTGGACGTCCAGAACGGTACTTTGCCCATGTCGGACTGATCTCCCAAGAGGGATAGATGTCCTACGAACACCAACTCGTTCCGTCCGTTTACTCTCACAAATTGTATGTGTAAGGTCAAAATTAACAACTTATTGAATGACCGACAGCATGGCGTCCGCCAAGGTAGAAGCACACTAGACTATTTAATAAGTCTTGAAACAGACATATCAAAGGCCCTCTGCAGTAAAGAAACATTAATTGCAGTATTTTTAGACATCAAAAAAGCCTACCACATGACATGGTGAACTGGCCTCATGATGAAGCTCCAAGCCTTAGGTCTGAGAAGTAATTTACCCATTTAATTTAGAAATTTTTTGTAAGACATAACTTTTTCAGTCAAATTAACAAATAACGTAATGTCGGACACATTTGTCCAAGAAAACGGAGTCCCACAAGGCAGTGTCTTGGGTCCTGTACTATTTCTCATAAAGATTAATGTTTTCCTATCACCAGCACCCAGACTACTGTAAGTGACCTCAAATTCTCATTGTTTGCCGACGATTGCGTAATTTGGCGCTCCTCTTGAGTCGAAAGATGGTCTGCACAAAGGGTATAGGTCGGCCTAAAACCATCGGAAAAGCGGGCAATATAATGGGGATTTAGGTTCTCAGTTGAGAAGACAGTAGGAGTGATCTTCACCAAAAAAAACGTAACGGAAATAGCCCAATATTGAAATTAAATGGTACTCCAATTAAAATTCAGACGTCAATTAAAATTTTCGGCTTTCATTTTGACTGGAAATTAACGTAGAGAAACCACATTAATGATCTTGAAAGCAAATGCTTCAAAATCACAAACATCCTGAAAGTTTTATCAGGTACTACATGGGGAGCCGCTAGGAAATCTTTATTAATGGTGTATAAGACCCTGATCAGATCGAAATTCGATTATAGATGTCAGTTGTATGCATCGGCATGCGACACCACACTCGCAAAGCTGACCAGAATACAAAACCGATGCTTCCGTCTATGTCTGGATGCCTGCGGATGTACACGTATAAAAAGACTGGAGGTAGAGGCTCATGTCTTCCCCACTCCACACCAGGTGGGACATGTTGACGTTAAGGTACGGGTTGAGTGTGGCTAGGAGGCGCGAAACAGGGCACCCAGGTTGGTGAGCTGTCGCTAGCCCCTGCTACCTGCAGCTGCGTAAGTCCCATGCCTTGGCTGTCCTCCTCCAGACCCTGTGCCAGGGTGCTGGTATCCATTTAAAAGACGTTGATGGATATGTTCCACCGTTGTGTCCGCCAAGGGGAACCCCAACTTTCATGTGGGAACATCGTGGCCTCCAGGGGGGAAGAGGGACCTACATCCCGAGCTTCTAAAGCAACCTTTTTATAAATTTTTCTATTAACACTTACTGCTGTGCCCTCTTTGTTTACAATTCTATCAATCACTTGCTTGACAAAAATTATTTTCAGTTCCGGAATAATCAGAGATACAACTTAAGGCACCCAGAGCTACTAAGACCACCCCCCCCCCCTCCCATGTGCTCCTTTCAGTCCCAGACCTCCATAAAATATCATGGTGTGAAGGTGTGGAACAGCTTACCCCCACACATCCGAGCAAAGACTACGCTCCCTTCCTTTAAATCATCTCTAAAAAAATATCTATTGTCGAAGTATTAATATTTCTTGTAACACTTACTATATTTACAGTACCTGCTTTTATTGTACCATCAAAACCGTTTTCTCGGAAATTATCATGTAAATAAATAAGTAATTACCATTGCAATAAACATAATTGCTCTGTCCTCTTGTTCAACCTTATTACTGTGCAACCCAGGTTGTACTGCTCCCCATTATACTTATGTTTTTCAATTCCACTGTAATTTATGTGTGTATGTATGTGTATATGTATATATATACACAATCAACACCTCAACCCGCCAGGATTCGAACCCACGGCCCACGAGCCCATGACTGTGACCGAGGAACTCTACCTCTGGACCACCAGGATACTAAAAGCAGTCCTAGACTCTGTTATATTTCACACAAAGACTGTTCAACACAAAATATTGTAGAGTAACAGAACAGATGGTAACAACACACCTAACAGTAAATTCAGAGAAATGGCAACCACCAAGAACACTAGACCTCAACATACTAAACAGTGCAGACACATTAACCTCGCCAATTACCACAAAAGACATAACAAACGTAATAACCAGTTTTAAAGATAAAGCACCTGGACTAAGTCAGATAAACAAAACTGTTCTTCAAAACATACCCACAACACTGATAAAACAACTTACACAGATCTTTAACGCCTCACTAGCAACTGGACTCTTCCCCACGAGATTCAAAACAGCCAAAATAAGACTCATACCCAAACCCGAAAAAAAACAAGGCCGGAAAATTAAAGACCCATATCCCTATTAGAAGCACCAGGCAAAATACTAGAAAAAACTCAACAACAGACTAAGAAATTATCTAGAACAGGAAAACAAATAATATAACCGCAGACAACATGGATTCCGGAAGAACCGAGGCACAAACACGGCCATTGCATTAATTTGCGAAACTATAGCTAACGCCCTCAACAATAAAAAACAGTGTAATGTCGTTTTCAGAGATGTATCAAAAGCTTTCGATAAAGTGCGGCACGAAGGCCTCAAATATAAAATAATTAAACTTGACATGCCAAAAACATGACAACCCTTCTCTGCAACTTCTTAGACAACAGACAAGCCAAACTCATTATTGACAACTACACTGGACAAACCTTCAGCATACATAGTGGAGTCCCACAGGGCAGCAACATTTTACCCACACCATGCACAATATACACAGCAGACATGCCAGACCCAAGACATTCGGACTACATAGCATACGCTGATGACATCACGCAAATATTAAATATCCGGGGAGATATAAACAAATGATGTCTGGAAAAGAAATTGAAGCAATAAACAACTGTGAGAGAAAATGGAAAATCCAAACCAACATTCCAAAACTAAAGATTACATACATTGCAAAAATAAATCCATACCCAATCATAATCAATAATCAACAGTTACCAAATGCAGAAAATGGGAAAATACTGGGACTAAAAATTACCAGAAACGGTATACACCAACACATCAGGGAAAGATTGACAAAAGCCAAATCACAATTAACCAAATTCAGAAAACTAAACACCAAAACACAACTACATCTACTGTATACGAATCGCTTGTCAGACCACACCTTGAATACCCACCAATTCCACTCAACACTATAACTAAAACAAACAAACACAAGCTGCAAGCAGTCCAAAATACAGCACTAGGAAGAGCAGCAAAACATAGGCCGCCATGCAAGCAAAAAATACAAGACATACACATAGAACATAACATAGACACAATTAACACAAGAACACACAAACAAGCAAAAGCGGTATGGGATAAACTACAACGAACACAGGACCCTATTTTAAAGGAACTATTACAGGCAAACAACAATATATCACACAGCTGATTGCCAAGAAACATCAACATTAACACAATCTGCCCGGAACCATTATACGCGAAAGAATAACACCACTTATATAACCGTAAAGATGGGGACTATCTTGTCAGCTCACACAAGGACCTGGTGGGACCACCCCAATCACAAAAGATGAGGAACATCCCTTCAGTAACACCTTCAGCAGTTTGGTATAGATATGTAGATGATGGAATATGTCTTAATGTAATGTAATGAGGACTTAAAAGCCTTTCTACAACTACAACTTAACCCCCTCGATCAAATTCCCTGTGGAATTCGAAAGTGACTGCAAATTACTATTTCTAGACTGTCTGATCCAAAGAGTAAGTAACACCTTTAAGTTCAGTAATTATAGGAAACCTACTAATGTGTGTTCATATATTCATTATTATTCTGTCCACCAAAAAAGAGCCAAACACTCAGTATTCTCATCAATGTTTTTACGTGCTCTGCGAATATGCAGTCCGGAGTTCATTGATGAGGTATATAAATATGTCTATAATATTTGATTGAACTTAAAATATCCTACTTCTTTTATAAACAAATGCCTTAACATCGTTAAGAAATATTTTTTAGAGAACTGATCCCAAATCTCCCCACGACAGTAAGAATATCTTAATATTACCATTTAACAAACAATTATCTCAAATTCTTCTACAGCTGAACGCATGTGGTTGCGTTTAAAAGGTTCCTTGCAAAGAATATAATATGTTCTACTTAGGCCAGACGGGAAAAGATCTTATAACTAGACTTAAACAGTATAAAAAAAGGTGTTCGGACATGCCAAGAATCCAATGCCTTGTTCATTCATATGAGAGATAATAATCATTGTATTGACTGGGATTATGCCTCCTGAACATTACCGTGTTGTTCAATCGACAATAGGAACATTATAGAATCAAATCTCATTAAACATACCGAATCTGTCAACATGAATTTGAGTAATGGCATGTACAAATTGGACAATTTTATGATTAACAAGATTTGTAACCAGGTGAAAGGGTCGGACACCTGCTGTCCCTAGGGACTTATCTCGCTCTCCTTTACTGTATATATTAGTTACTCACCCCTGAAGATGTGAATTACACGAAAGCGCTTGGGAACTTCGGGGTTTTTTGTTTCCTATGTTGTTATCAGCACACACACACACACATATATATATATATATATATATATATATATATATATATATATATATATATATATATATATATATATATATATATATATATATATATATATATATATATATATATAGTGTGTGTTCCAGAAAATACAGGTAAAGCAGCTCTGAAGAATTTTATGTTGAACATACACTAAAGCAAACATAGATCGACAATCACAATATAAAAAGCAAGGGTGGCTTATAATCTATTTTGAGTGGCATCAACGTGGAAATGTCAAATATTTTCTGAGTGTCACACAGTGTTAAAAATAGTTGTATTGCTTATTGAACTTTTCCACATGATACGACAAGATAATGAAATGTCACGTCTCCACCACTCCTTACGAAACAATACCTCGCTGTTACAGTAGCTGACTATAATGAATTCATTCATAAATCTTCAATCATCAATAATTCTTTTTCATCATCTCACAGTTTTCATAGATCAAATCTATTATATATAATCGGGTAACAGTTTTAGGCTTATGCTCCTAATATCCTGAAATCTACTTTTAGTTGCTATTTCCTCCGTTATTAACCAAAACTTTTTTTTCTCAAGCCACATAGAAAGTATCGACACAAACGTAACTTCTACGAAACAAAACTATTATGGATTCTGCTGACCTTCAGTTTTATGAAGTTTGGAGAGCGGTGATAGAAGCAGTAACACTAACGAAATGTCTCGCCGCCACTCTCATCAGCGCCACTGACTACAAACAACTGCTGCCAGTCCCCAGGAAGACGTGTGATAACATGCCTTGCTCAAACCCCTGATAAGGACAGTTGTGTCATAATAACACATTTCAACTCAATATATTTTTTTAATAACGGAATATTTCATACGTGGTCATATATGGAAAGGTTATGATAACAGGCACACATATAACACGATTTCGCACACTTGCCCGAAACATAAGAACTTAAGAATGGAGGAAACTGCAGCGGGCCTATTGGCCCATACTGGACTGTCCCACTTACACCCAACCCATATTGCTCTTATATCCATCCAACCTATGTTTGAAGCAATCCAGCGTATTCGAGTTAATGATGACGTTGGGTAACTTGTTCCATCCATCCACTACTCTACTTCCAAACCAATATTTACCTATTTCGCGCCTAAATCTAAATTTGTCTAATTGTTACGAGTTCGTTCCTGGTTGGATAGTTTGAGTACCTTTGTAATTTCCCCTTTGTTTAGGCCTGAATTCCATTTATACACCTCTATCCTATCGTCCCTCATTCTACGTCTTTCGAGGGAGTGCAAGTTAAGGTGCTTTAACCTGTCTCTGTACTCAAGGTTCCTCTGAATTCTTTCTAGGGATTCTTTATTCATTCTGTAATACGGTGACCAGAATAGAACTGCGTAATCCAAGTGAGTTCTCACAAGCGCAAGATATAGTTTTAGGATAATCTCTCTAGCCTTGTAACTAACACTCCTTTGTATGAACCCAAGCACTTTATTAGCCTTGTTTCGAGCAAATACACATTGTTTACTTGACTTAAGTTTCCTAATTATCATTACTCCTAACTCTTTCTCACATTCAGATTTCTCTATAACATCGTTGTTCATCTAATATCTGGTTTCTCTGTTTACATCTCCTAGACTAAGTACTTTACATTTGTCCACATTGAATTTCATCTGCCATTTACAGACCATTCGAGATTAATTTTTAGATCATCCTGTACTTTTGTGGAGTCCTAGTCAGATTTGATTACACGCCCTATTTTAGTGTCATCAGTAAATTTCTTTATTTGGCTGTCTACGCCGACATCTGTGTCGTTTATGTATATAATAAATAATAATGGTCCAAGCACTGAGCCTTGGGGTACTCCACTAGTGACGTTACTCAAAACGGATGAAGTGCCGTTAATGCTCATTCGCTGTTTCCTTTCCTGTAACCATGCACTAATCCATTTTATATTATCTCCTCCAGTGCCATGAGCCTCGTCTTTTCTTATAAGTCTTTCGTGGGGGACTCTGTTGAAGGCTTTGCTTAAGTCAAGATATACCACATCATAGTCGTGCGGCTCGTGCCCCTCGTCCACTGATTCGAAAACAGCTGAAAAGAATGTTAATAGATTAGTTAGACATGAACGTCCGCTTGTGGAGCCATGTTGGGAATCATTGATCAACTTGTGGTTCTCCAGGTGATTTCGAATAGAGTTTGAAATTATTGCTTCCAGTAATTTGCCTGCATTTGATGTTAAGCTGATTGGACGGTAGTTAGAGGATAGTGATCTATATCCCTTCTTGAAAATCGGTATTACATTCGCTATCCTCCAGGATTCTGATACTACACCCGTTTTTAAGGACATGCTAAACAAATTTGCTAAGGCATACTAAGCTTTTCCTTACATTCCTTTAATAATCTAGCAGACCTAGCTTCAGTTGCTACCTGACCTAGCTTGGAGAAGGACATGCCCCTAAGTGCTCGCGTTAGTGACCAGAGAAAATGGCCGCCTTGGATCGTTGTGTTGTGGGGGAAGAGGAGCGAAGTATGAGGAAAGAAAAGACAACCTCCTGACCACTCTGTTAAGTCAGCTGGAGCAGTTGAGGAGTGAGACAGACGCTCTAAATGGGGAGAACGAAGCCCTCAGGACTGAACTCCTTCAGGTAGGTGTCCTGCCTAGCAGCCACCTGAGAAGGAGGAACAGGCGTGGAGAGTGCTTGTTTCCAAGGGGACTAGTGTCAGACTCAGGAAAGCTGACCAGGGTGTGGAGTGCAGTAACCCCTACCAGGAGTTGGAGGAAGCTGGCGGAGAAGAGAAGAGGAAGGACGAGGAAGAGAAGAGGCAGGACGGTGTGGTGCCAGGAGAGAAAAGGGCAGTTGCTCAAACCCTGCCCAGTGGTAAGGTCGTGGTAGTTGGGGACAGCCAGATGAGGTTTTTAGATAGGACTTTTTGTGCTACCTGACCCAGCTTGGAGAAGGACGTGTCCCCAAGTTCTTCCGTAGTGACCAAGGAAAATGGCCGCCTTGGATCGTTGTATCTTGGGGGAAGAGGATGGTAGTGTGGGGAAAGACCACCTCTTGGCCACTCTGCTAAGGCAGCTGGGGCAGGTGAGGAGTGAGGTTGACACTCTAAAGGGGGAAAATGAATCCCTCAGGACTGAACTCCTTCAGGTAAGTGTCCTGCCTAGCAGGACACCTGCGAAGGAGGAGCAGGCGTGGAGAGTGGTTGTCTCCAAGGGGACTAGGGTCAGGCTCAGGAAAGCTGACCAGGGTGTGGAATGTAGAAACCCCTACTAGGTGTTGGAGGAAGCTGGCGAGGAAGAGAAGAGGCAGGAAAGTGTGGTGCAGGTAGAGGAAAGGGCAGTTGTGCAAACCCTGCCCAGAGGTAAGGTCGTGGTAGTTGGGGACAGCCAGGTGAGGACTTTTTGTACAAGAGATAGGAAACGTAGGACTAGGGTGTGTTTTCCTGGGGCTGGGATAAGGCATGTAGCTGAGAGGTTAGACAGGGTTTTGTCAGGGGAGGGTACCAATCCAGTAGTGTGTCTTAGTGTGGGAGGAAACGACATAGGAAAGGTTAGGAGTGAGGAACTTTTCAAGAGGGAGGCGCTGGGGAAGATTAGAGATAGGGGACGGATCCCGATAGTATGTGGTGTCTTGCCTAGAAGAGGGGTTGGTCGTGAATGGCTGTCCAGGGCAATCGCTATAAATTGCCGACTGGAAAAACATTGTGCAAACAATGGTTGGGCATTCATTGACAGCTGCCAAAGATTCTATGGCAACGACTACCTGTACAGTCGTGACGGAGTACACTTGTCTCGTGCCGGGGTAAAGACGTTGTCTGCATCCCTGGAGCGTGAAATTGTCACTCCAAAGGGGGGGTTTCGCCAGTAGAGAGAGGTACGGGAAAGTGGGAGTCAAAAAACAAGCAGGTCCTGGGTAAAACAGGACCAGGGAAGGGTAGGCTTAAATGTATACTATACAAACAGTAGGAGCGTTAGAAATAGAATTGACCTGCTAAGAGCGGTTGTATGTACCGAGAATGTAGACGTCAAAGCAATCACCGAAACTTGGATGAATCTGGCGAGCAAAATTTTTTTATCAGAGTACCACATAGAAGGGTACAACCTTTTTCACAAGGACAGGGAAGGTAGGAGGGGGGAGGGGTCGCACTCTTCGTCAAGGATACATTAAAATTTTGTATTAATAATTCAATAAAGGGTGAAATGGGAACCGAGTCTGCATGGGTAGAAATGACGGAGTGATTTACAGAATCCAAGTCTGGGCAAAGAAGCAGCTCAGCCCATGTGGCAGGAAATGAGTAGGGCAGCATAATATAACAACCTTTGCATTATCGGGGATTTCAATTTCAGAAATATTGACTGGGACAACATTGTAGGTGACTATGAATCTGAAGACTTCCTAGACGCTGTACAGGACAAATTTTTGAAACAACTAATTACAGAACCTACTAGAGGTGACAATATATTAGACCTAGTATTAACAAATAAAGAAAATATTATCAGAGATATCACAGTAGGGGAAGAACTAGGTAAAGTGATCACAGAGAAATCAGGTTCACCCAAAATTGGGAAGCCAAAAACAATGACAATATGGTCAGAGTCCCAAACTTTCGGTTGGCGGATTATCAGGGATTAAGAAGGTACCTAGGTGAGGTCACCTGGGAACAGTCACGTCAGTCCCCGGTAGGAAGGGGTGAGGTCATAGATGACACAACAATCGATCATGACTATAATATATTCACGAGTATAGTACATAAAGCACAAGAACAAAATATACCGTACAGAAAAATTAGGTCAAATAAGAATGAGCCAAGGTGGATGACGAGAAAACTTAAACATGACATAGGAATAAAGAAAGGAATTTATAAGAAATTAAAGGGAGGGGAGGAGCAGCTCAGAAATAGGTATAATGAACTATCTAGGAATGTTAAGAAAAATGTAAGGAAAGCAAAGAGAGACTATGAGATCAGAATAGCAAGAGAATCCAAGGCGAATCCCAAGGGATGCTTCCAGGTATATAGAACATAGGTCAAGGACAAAGTTGGGCCTTTAAAGTCAGGGAGGGGGGGGGGTAGTGATCAATGACAGTGAGGAAATAAACAAAGCATTGAACAGCTACTTCTAATCAGTTTTCACAGAAGAATTCGTGAGGAATTTCCAGAGGTGGAACTGATATTTAGGGGAAAGGAAAAAAGAAATTAAAGAATATCACTATCAGAAAAGAGGATGTTCTAAAGAGTATAAATAAATTAAAGAAGACAAAATCCCCATGGCCGGATGAAATTTTCCCTCGAGTTTTGAAAGAGAGTAGGGAACAGATTAGCGGCCCCCTCGTAAATTTATTTACAAAATCTTTAGACACGGGAGTTGTGCCAGACTTGTGGAAACAGGCAAATGTTGTACCCATATTAAAAAAGGGAGACAGAGTATCAGCATCAAATTACCGACCGATCAGTTTGATGTCAGTAGTGGGGAAATTTCTTGAATCAATTATAGCAAATAGCATCCGATCGCATTTAGAGAAAAGCAAATTAATCTACGACTCTCAACATGGGTTTACAAAGTGAAAATCTTGTCTAACAAATCTGCTGACGTTTTTTAGGAAAGTGTTCGAGGTAGTAGATAATGACGAAAATTACGATGTTATTTACTTAGACTTTAGCAAAGCATTAGACGGAGTACTGCAACAGAGGCTTCTGAGAAAAGTTAAGGCTCATGGTATCGAGGGGAAAGTTTTAAATTGGATAAAATCATGGCTCACCGATAGAACGCAGAGGGTCAGCGTAGATGGTGTTAAATGTAAGTGGAGCTGTGCAACCAGTGGGGTTCCCCAGGGGTCAGTACTAGGCCCACTCTTGTTCATAATCTACATAAACGATCTAGATACTGGGATCAGCAGTGACATAAGCAAGTTTGCAGATGACACCAAAATAGGGCGGCACATTAATTTAGGGCAGGATGCAAATGCATACAGGAGGATTTAAATAAACTGCAGAAGTGGTCAGAAAAATGGCAAATGAAATTCAACACCAGCAAGTGTAGCATACTTAATATTGGAAGAACAAATACTATCAATGTATACAGCTTTAACAACATCAACCTAGAGAAATCGACTTATGAACAGACTTAGGGGTACTTGTAAGCCCGGACCTACGGCCTAGGAAACAGTGCGTGAATGTTCGAAATAAGGCAAACAGAGTATTGGGTTTTATATCTAGAAGTGTAAGTAATAAGAGTGCAAAGGTCTTATTGGAACTATATCTTGCGCTAGTCAGGCCGCACCTCGATTATGCGGTTCAGTTCTGGTGCCCTTATTATAGAATGGATATCATTTCACTGGAATCGGTGCAGCGAAGAATGACGAAAATGATTCCGGGAATTAGAAATCTTCCATATGAAGATAGGTTAAAGAAACTAAACTTGCATTCCCTAGAAAGACGAAGAGTGCGGGGAGATATGCTAGAAGTATTTAAGTGGGTGAAAGGAAGCAATAAAGGGGATATAGATAAAGTTCTTATAATATCCGAGCAGGATAGGACTCGTAGCAACGCATTAAGTTGGATAAGTTTAGGTTTAGGAGGGAGATAGGAAGGAACTGGTTTACAAATAGGGTGGTGGACGAGTAGAACAAGTTTAGCAACTTTATAGTAAGTGCTGGAATGCTGGAAAGTTTTAAAAGGAGGCTAGGTAGATTCATGGATGATAGAGAGTGGTAGTAACTCTCGACAGGAGCTGCCATGCACAGGCCAACCGGCCTATTGCAGACTCCTTATTTTCTTATGTTCTTATGTAAATATCTCATCAGGACCTGGCGATTTATTAGGCTTTAGCTTGTCTATTTGCTTACTAACATCGTTACTAGTTACTTATATCTCGCTTAATCTATTTTTTCATTATCTCAATATATAGTCGGTGGCTCAGGTATCCTTTTTATATTTTCAGTGTTGAAAACTGTTGAAAAATATTTATTCAGACTATTGCTCATTTCTCCGTCGTTATCAGTTAGCTCGCCGCTATCTGACTGTTTTGGTCCAATCTTTTCTTTTGTTTTAGTTTGATACATTTGAAAGAATCCCTTGGGGTTTGACTTCGCCTCCTTTGCTACCTTCATTTCATTACTCCTCTTTGCTTTTCTTATCTCGGTCATAACCCAACTGGCCAATACCTTATAATAATCTCGGAGGTAAACTTCACCACGATTTATTCTTCTACCTAGAGCCTTTCTTTGTCCAATAATATTCTTTAAATAATTATTTATCTATTTAGGGTCATAGTTGTCTGATCTGAGTTTTTGTATGGTATGGTCTGCCTTTGTGCATTAAGTAACTCATTATTTAAATTGTTGTGGAACTCGTCATCCTCAGATCTCGTGATCAGGTCATCCTCAACCTTCATATTTTGTGAGGATATCGTTGTCAGGTCTCCAGGTAAAGTGAGGATTGCCCTCTGTGGGTACAATGTGTAAGGTCATCTCACGTGGGGTCATGTAATCCATCCCCAAACGTGACACCACTTCTTTCAGCTGCCTTTTTAACCTATCAAAGTTTGCCCTTCTGTACTTGGGTATTTTTAGTTCAAACCAATATTTTAGATATATTTATATTCCTCATCAATGAATTCCGGACTGCATATCTGTAGAGCAAGTAAAAACATTGATGAGAATACTGACTGTTTGACTATTATGGTGGGCATAATAATTATGAATATATGAACACAATTTAGTAGGTTTCCTATAAATACTGAACTTAAAGGTGTTACCTACTCTGTGGATCAGACAGTCTAAGAATGGTAATTTGCAGTCACTTTCTAGTTCCACAGTGAATTTGATTGAGGGGGCTAAGTTGTTTCGTAGTTGTAGAAATGTTTTTAGGTTCTCAATACATGGCCAAAGACATATTACACCATCTGCATAATTATCTAAACCAAACTGCTGAAGGTGGTAAAATATTACTTAGTCGTTTCTTCTCAAAAAATTCCATAAATAAGTTGTTCAATACGGGTGAAAGCGGATTACCCTTCACCATGAACTTTGCATGCTTCCCAGATGGGCACTGTAAACGCTTCTGCACTTCACCTTGCACAGGATGTAAGGGGGTGCCCAATAAACTAGCCCTCTCCGGGCAATCTAAAAAATCTTATGATCACCTTCTCTGAATGGGAAGAGGCCAGGCAAGTGGCGGAAGTCAACGTCATCAACGACGACCCAATCGTGGTAAAAATACACGAAGAGGAATATTTGGTGATTGGAGTGATCTCCCACACAGAAATTCAGCGAACTACTTGGTAACCAGCTCCACTTTGTCAAAATCTGTCCAATATGGCGGCCCTGGTCGGCTACCTCAAGACCCTACCAAAAGAAGTACGACTGGGATGGGAAACCATCCCACGGTGCTGGGCTTGGGAGGTATGTATCCAATGTGGGACCATCGGGCACCAGCACACCGCATGCCCGAGCAAGAAGAAGAAATTTGCAGCTTGTGGTGTCCCACACTCCTCCCCCGACCGGGAGTGTCCCAAGTGGAGGGAGATGTATAAGGTAATCCAAGGTGCGACCCGAAAAGAAGAAGAGCTATGAAAAGGCCCTCATTGTAATCAAAACCAATTATAATCTGAGAAGATAAGTAACGATAAAACAAGAAACAGAACTTACTTAAGGCCAAGTGCAAGAAGCTCCGTGGTGTATACCATGCTGTAGTAACCCCATGGTTGTTCTGCAAAAAGCGTTCTGGGCTAAAAAAAAAATATATATATATGTAATATTCAGAAAATTCAGTGTAATTTCAAACGCCGCGCCATTGGCGATACTGAGTTTTCAAGGTCGTCTGAGGGAAGAGCGCGCTCCCCGCACATAACGAGAGGTTGTGGAACTAGGCCTATATGAGATTAAATGTAATTTGCCGAATTGATAATGATGCGATTCATGAAGTTAAGGGACTATTATTGAATTTGGAATTATTATAGATTGTTTATCAGTCTGAATAATGTTACGGGTGTCCCAAGGAGTTATTAGTTAGGCGGAAAATATGTCACGTAGGCCTAAGCTAACGCCTTGAGAGGACACGAGGCGGGCTAGGTCAGTCACGTGGAAGCATTCGGTCCAGCAAGACGTCCCTGCGCGTCCGTCACAGAAATAGTCACGTGGCCTAGTCACCTGCATTGCACTATTGCAGTATAACAAGTAAGTCTCATTCGATCTCAGACAGGGTTTAGATAGGGCAGTGATAAAGTTAACAAGAGCTAACAGTGAGTTCATTTCAGGGTTTCCGTCAGAACCCACTTGACTGAGAGAAATTGACTGCGAGACTGACTGCCGTTTGATGATTGAGGATTGGCGATTGTCGCCGTTGGACCGATCAGTGTAGGCCTGTCACTGTTTAGCGGGGTATCAAAGGATCTCTTGAGTGAATCTAGCCGTCTGGGTGCCCAGCTGACGACGTGACGATCGTTGGGGTCATCAGCACTCCTCTACCTCGGCTCACAATACCACATATATCTAGCAGCTTAGTGAAACCCTTTTGCTAACAGGAAGCTAAAGCTTCTCTCAACTGTACAAGGTCTGATTGGCTCACTCCCTTCCGCTTCATGGATGTACTGGGGGTAAAGTGAAGCCAGCTGAGTGATACAGGGCCGCACACTGGGGCCAAGAGTCAGTGGAGTTTAGAGGTACACTTTCCAAGGTGGAGAAAGGCTGATTTGGGCCTTAAATTACGGGTGCCTGTTGGTTGTGCCTTAAACGACTACGGAGTGCAGGTGGAGTCTGTGTGTGTGTTAGGTTAGGAAGCATGGTTCACGGGTATTGGTGGACTCAGTAACCTCTTAATAATAGTGACAATATTTTTGTGTGTAGTTAACCTATTTTTTCCAGTTACTAATGTATGCTATGCGCATTTAACATTTCTTTATAATCTCAATCTCAGGTATAACCTTTGTTCCCCAGAGTAGTGTTTAAGTAGGTTAGGAGGTGTGTATCTGTTGGGGTAATATAGTTTTGTTGAGCGCCCTGAAGGCCTATTCAGGGTGGAGTTAATAAGCTCTGATTTTTATACCATTTTCTCAGTGCTGGATATAATTTTGGTGAGTGCCCTTAAGGTCTATTCATTGTAGAGTTATTAATTTCTTATTTTTGTAATACCATTTTCTCAGTGTTTGATATTTTGTTGAAAGCCCTTAAGGCCTGGTTCATGTGTGCAAGCAACATTTCGTAATACTTTAAACTTATTATCCTCTAATGAGGCATTGCCTGAGTTTCTAATAATTTCAACATCATGTATAACTTTTATTCCCCAGAGTAGTATTTTAAGTTCAGGTTAAGAAGTGGGGATATTGGTGTACCATTATTTGATTGTGTTTGTAGTGTTGGAGGGAATATAAGTGTAAATTTTACAGTGTGTCTCATTCATCCCAGTCACAGACGCTATCCTTCCACGGGTCACGGACAATTTATTTTGTTATTTAAGTGCTCTTGTGCTGGTTCGGGATTTCTCACTAAGGGGCGCTTCCACTGCCATTACCATCTAATAATCTTTAATAAACCCCAAGTCAAGTGAGAAAATAAAGTACAGTAATTCCAACCGGTTACAAATGGTAGCAGAGCGTAGTTATTTTTATTTCGTGACTGATAGTTCTGTGGTTGGGATAATGGGCGGAATCATGGAGTGGATGGAAACGGTAGAGTGTGTGACCCCAGCTCTACTCATGCTCGCCGTAGGAATGGGTTTGATGGGGTTGACGGTGCGGGGTTACTCGGAGAAAAGGAGAGACAGCCCGGGTTTGGTACAGTTGAGAGAAGAGTTCGTAGAACGTATTGGGAAGCTAGAGGGGAAAATCCGGGGAGAGTACCAGGAACGATTGGAACAGTTAGAAGGGAAGATCAATGGGGAATGTCAGGCATGGGCGAACCAAATCAGGGGGGAGTATGGAGTATATGTGCAACAGTTAAGGGGGGAGTACCACACACAATTGCAACAGTTAGAGAAGGAACATCAACAACACCTAGTTCAGTTGGGGGATGCACTTGATAGGGTGTGTCATACGGAGGCGATTTTTTTTTTTTGAGTTTGAAAAATCGGCCCATGGTATTAATGATGTAGTTCTATGTGCAGAATCATGTGATATCTTCAGATTTGAAAAGTTTTCATTTTTTGCTAGGTAAATTTTAACTTGAAATCTTATGAAAATTCAGTATTCCCTTTTACCAACACCACTAAATAGCTTATTTAAAGTAAAGTAAATGTATCAGGTTAATTTATTAGGATGAAAATGATCCAGAATAGTGAAACGAATGATCTTGACACATTTATTAAATTTAATATTCCTTTAGAAAACAAAATCATCAAATACAAAAACCGGTTTTACTACTACGACCCGGTGTTGCTGCACACCATAGAGAACATGTCTTTCTTGCTTCTGTTTCTACTCATCACCTCCCTGCTGACCACCTGAGCTCGGATGTAGCCTTCCCTCCTCTCCTGGCTGTACACGTGACTGCTGGCCTCGCTCACTTGCTGTACACAACGCTCTATACTCTGGGTGTGCGAGGGCCAGGCAGGGACATGCATGGGGTTGTCCAGGAAAGCTCTGACTTGAACATTGGTGAGGCTGCAGGTAAGAGGGGCCTCACTGCCAGCCTGGATGTTATCCAGATCTATGAGATCAGTGAGGGTCTTGGCACCTAGATTGACTTCAGGAGTCTTCCTGACCCTGAAGGAATCGTCACCAACTGATTCGTCATGCCCAGATCCTCTCATAAGTCTCATATCCAAGATCTTTTTGACTGCCACTCTTCTCTCCTCCTCATCCTTACTGCAGAGCATTGTCTGCAGAACTGCCTCGGGATGAGCATACCAGGAAGATCTCCTCACAGTCTGCTCCACAATCTGAACAACCTTCCTTGGCTGACTCCTCAGGAGCTCAAGCTGGAAGAGAACATGCCTCGGACCTTCGGAGAACGATGACTTGACCTTGGTGTTGAACCAATTTGGCAAGTAGACACTCACGATGAATTGGACAATAAGTCTCAGGTTGTGAAGCTGGTTCCCTTTCAGTTTATGATGAGCGACCCAAATTCTGCAGAACCTGAGAGCCGTTGTGAGCCACCTAGAATGTGAGACTGGACCTATCTGCAGGTAAGCAAGTCTATCAGGCATGACCCCAGTTTTGATGGCACTGCAAATCATGTAACCATAGTACTGGTCAGTACTCAGGTCGTCAATGACAGTATGTGCAAGCTCAACGAGTGGAGGGCCAACTGTGATTTTTTCAAAGCTCGGATTTATTTCTAACTCAGTGGCAGAGTCCAGCATCTTGCCAAGAGGACCAGACCATCTGTTGTTTGAAAGAGTCTTGCCATCCAGCTCCTGGATCAGATGTCTGAGTGGCAACTCGTTGGTGTGGAGGTCACAAACAATCCAGACCAGCTTCCTCCCAATCTTCCGCTCTATCCACTGTATGACCCCCCTTGCCACCCTGTGTTCGTGTTGGTGCTGTCCCCTCCAATGGCCTGCAGGGTCTGGTCTACGTTCCTCTCTCTGAGCCAGTTCACAATGTTATCTGCCACTATCTCAGCTGGTTTCCTGATGTCATCTTTCTCTGGAGTGAAATGCCACAAATACTTCCCTCCTGGTTCACTGCAGCAGGAGTAGTGTTCCTCCTTCACCATGGCAGGGAACAACTTGTCAGAATCTCCAACTTTCATGAACACTTTAGTGTCATCCTTCTCCCATCAAAGAACAAACAATTGATTCCATTTTCTCTTATCCCCTTATCAAACTCCTCTTCTAGGTTACTGACAAGTTTCTCCTGAGCTCTCCTTACTTTGTTATGATCTATCACCAGGTGAACATCATCAGGTGTTATCAAACCACCGACAATCCAGGCAGCTGTTGCTATCTCTGCAGTTTCTCTGAGACCAGTGTGGTGTCGCATGCTGGCCAGAGCTATGCTCGGAATATCTTATGCCTGGAAGGTTTGGGATCATTATTTTCTGGGTTAGGGACAAAGTCACCATTCTCCTGGTCAGCTCTCGGATCAGCCATGGGGAAGTCATTAAACTCTGAATCAGCTTGACTCCAATCATCGGCCTTTTTTACCTCACCCTGGGCCTTCTCAAGTCTCTTTTCCTCGGCAACTCTTCTCCTCTTCTGTCTCTCTGGCAGCCTCCTGTCTCTTGGACTCCGAATATCTTGGCTAGAAATCATGAGAGCCCCTATGCTGCCAGTCTTCTCTCTCTGTGCTTTTGACAAATGCCAGTTCGATCACAGGAATCTTCAGTTCACGCTTGCAAATACAGGAGATGTGGGCCTCGGATTTACAGTCACGATCGCATCCAAACTCAGGACAGAGAACAATTGGGCACTTGCAAGTAATTATGTCAAATAACTGGTCCAGTTGCTTGGCAAAGCTGTCCTTAACTGCAAGTTTTCCTCTCCCAAGAGAGATATCTCTTGGGCTAGCAGTCTCTCACTAATCTTCTTCTGACTTGTTATGACTGGAGGCTTGAACTGAGCGTTATCCAGAGTGTACTGTGCCAAGACAGCTTTGGTCATATCACTGGCAATGTCTTTGTTTGTGTAAGTTCTTTGGTTCTTTTCACTGATTTGCCTGATTAAAACACCGTATCTCAAAGCATCTCTCAATGTAGGCAACTCCGACTTCAGGAGCTCTCTCCCAGACCCAAGATAGTGACTGAGATGGCTGGATTTTTGGTTCCTCGTCCTGACACAAGCAGCCATCGCAAATATTATCAACTTATAAATGCATCAGAATCTGAAACAGAAAAAAAATATTGTTAGTTGGGTTGTTAAAGAATGAAGTCAGAAAGCAATGTTCACTATTTAATTGTAATGCACTAATGCAGCTGTACGTTAGATTTTCGATAAATTTCACGCTAAAATTTACCTAGCAAAAGGTTGCAAAATATTGAAACTGAAATTATTTTCTGTTTATATACACTAAAATCTACCAAAAAAGTGATGGGCCATTAGTTTTAGCTGATCTTCCCTCCTATGACACACCCTACTAGATATGGTAAAGACACAGTATCAAATACAGCACGATGAGACAATGTGGGAGATGAGGAGACACAATAGTAGAGAGGGAACTAGTCTCGGGGCCGGGTTGACCATGTCTAAGTTCGACGGTAGGCCAGGAGTAAAGGTAGGGAAGTGGTTAAGAGAGGTTGACCGAACCCTCAAGCTGCTAGACGGATACGAAGTCAGTCGAATCCAATTCATAATAAGGCATCTTGCGGGGCCTGCGGCAGATCGCGTATACAATGCACGCAGAGACTGGGAAACCGTAGATGAATTAACTTGTTATTTGAAGCGGCAATACGGCGGGCAGACGGCCACGTACGACGCCATTCAGAAGGTGATGAATCGGAAACAACGGAGCAATGAGACGCTTCTTGAATATTATGATGCTATGCTCGATTTAAACGATGAGTTGAACCACCATGGACATAAATATGATAAGGCCCTGTTGGGAGATGCAATCACTCGGGGGCTCAAGGAGGAACAAAGCCGTATGTGGTTATTGGAGGAGATCCAAGAAGTATCCTCACCGTAGTCTAGATGAGTGGATCACGGGGCTGAGAGAGGCGGAACAAAAACGAGAGGTCTTGAGGGAGGTACCGCTGACTAAAGGAAGAGAGAACGAACCGCAGGCTGGGGGCTCGATTCTCCCGATGTGCTAGGCGTGTGGACAAGAGTGCCAACTCAGTTTCAATTGCACGAACAGGTCCGGACCAGGAGAGAGTGTCCCAAGGGGATACGTGGCCAATGGCCAGTATCGAGTTGGAAGTAACAATTGGAACTGGCGGTCGGGAAATGGTCAAGGCCAGGCAGTCCCCGCCAACCGTTCCTGGCCTCACCAATAGATTCCACCGGCGATGTTATGAACCAAGAGAGAGCGGACCCGTGGTCAAGCGTGGTCCGCATGACAAATTTAATCACGACAGAAGGTACCTTAAGGCTGAAAGCAGAGTGTCCTAAGGTTTCGGTGCTGGTAGAGGGTCGTGAAATGTGGGGTTTAGCAGATACTGGGGCAGAAGTGTAGTTAATTGATGAACTTTTCTACCGTCGGGAGCTGGAGCCTGCAGGCGTTGTGTTGCAGCCCACTCGAATAAGGGTAAACGGGGCGTCAGGGTTTCCAGTGCCTTGTGTGGGGTGTATTCGGGTCACTATGGTCGTATGTGGGGTGGAAGTCACTGATGTGGGACTGTTGGTTTGTCCAGGGATTGAGACCCAGGGTAAGGGGCAATCGCATGTTGGGTTGTTGGGGATGAATGTGCCAGGGGAGGTTGCGGAGATCTGGCCGCACATGTACCACTTGTGCAGGGAAGCCAGGAGCACCGCTCAGTGGAAAAATTGCTTGCATGAGGTTAGGCAGTTATGTGCAATAGAGGCCATCAGCCTGGTGTATTGTATGACGGAGATGAAGAAAAGTCCAACCACTCCTCCCCGGAGTACTCGGTTGCTGTCAGTATGTGTTCCCTCATTAAGCCAGGTAGCTAACAAAGAGGTAGTGATTGAACCTCTAACAATGGAGGATGAAGGTTGGATGCCTGAGGGTGTGCTAGTGTTGCCGACAGCTGTAAGAGTGGTGAGAAGCATGACCCAGGTGTTGGTGGCAAATCTGTCTGATCGTCGTAAGAACTTGAGGGGCAATTGGCGGATTGGGAAAGTGGCTTCTGGGACGGAAGTCGAGGCAGACATCAGTGAAGAGGTGTATGTGAGGACAGTTCAACCGGATGCCCGTACGGAGGTCAAAGTGCACCCGGAGAAAATGAATGAGGAACAAGAGCGTGCAGTTAGGTGTTTAATAGAAGAGTTTAGTGATATTTTTGAAGGGGAGGGCCAGCCCACAGGAAAGGCTATTGGGGTTCAGCATGTGATCCCAGTGACTACAGACAGGCCAGTTAGGGTGCCATATCGGAGGATCCCTCCAAACCAGGTACCAGAGGTGAAGCAGCACATTAGCCAGCTGTTCGATCTGGGAGTAATTCAGCATAGTGAGAGTCCGTACTCTGCCGCCATTGTAGTAGTGAGGAAAAAGGACGGGACGCTGAGGTTGTGCATTGACTATCGTGACTTAAATAAGGTCACGGTACGCGATGCGTTTCCTCTGCCTAGAATAAATGAAACTCTAGAATCTCTGACGGGGGCCCAGTTTTTCTCAACGTTTGATCTGGCAGCAGGATATCACCAGATCGAAGTAAAACCTTCAGACCGTCCAAAGACTGCCTTCAGCACAAGCTTCGGACACTTTGAGTACAGGCCACTGCCTATGGGATTGTCAAATAGTCCGGGAACCTTTCAGAGATACATGGAGCGGACTTTAGGGGACAAGATTTTCTCCTCGTTGCTTGTATACCTTGATGATGTGATGGTGTTTTCAAGTACAATAGATCAGCATATAGTCAGATTGAGGGAATTATTTTGCAGGATGAGGGAGAATAACTTAAGATTTAAACCTAAAAAGTGTGAAATAATGGCTTCCAAAATAAGATATTTAGGATATCAGGTGTCAGCTGAAGGCATCACAGCTGATCCTTAGAAGATTAGGGTAATAAGAGATTGGCCAGTCCCAAAGACGGTGAAAGATGTGCGGTCTTTTGTTGGGTTCGCATCATTTTATAGGAAATTTGTTAAAGGGTTTGCCCAAATAGCTGCTCCACTGCATGCTTCGCTTTGATGCATGGGAAATCTAAGGATTGGGTAGATATTGAGTGGGGAGAGGAACAGCAGCTGGCTTTTGAGAAACTGAAAGACAGGGTGACGCAGACACCGGTGTTGACTTGCCCAGATTTCACTCAGGAGTTTATATTAGAGACAGATGCAAGTTTTAGGGGGCTAGGTGCGGTGCTGTCCCAGCGGAAGGATGGCAGGTTGCATCCGGTGTGCTATGCAAGTCTGGGCCTGATGAAATCAGAACGTAACATTAACAACTATAGTTCTCGTAAGTTAGAGATGTTAGCACTCAAATGGGCAGTAGTGGATAAATTCATGGATTATTTGGCAGGGAAACATTTCACAGTCTATACAGATAACAACCCACTCAGTCACCGAGAGAAGGCTAAGCTAGGTGCCGTGGAAAGTAGGTGTAATGCGGATCTCGAGCAGTTCAACTTTACTATTGAGTACAAGCCGGGAAAAAACAACATTGTGGCGGATACTCTATCTAGAATCCCGACGGAACAGGAGGAAGATAGCGAAGAAGAGTACACAGCGATGCACGTACTAGAAGAGAACGGGGCAGGAAGGAAGGAACTGTGGACGATGGATGGGCTGCGTAAGGAGCAGGAAGGCATGGACTATATAACAAAACTGCGAAGATGGTTGGCGGGAGAGCTGCCGGAGGATGAGATACAGGTAGAGCTCCAAAATGATGACTTCCGCAAGATGTACCGAGCGAGGAAATCCCTGATCGTAAGAGAAGAGGTTGTCTGGCATAGAAGACCCGAAGGGAAGAATCTATGGAGGGAGGTGCCAGTGTTATCTCCAAACTTGCAGGAGGCTTTGACTAGAGCCTGCCACGACGAGTTTGGGCATCAGGGGCGAGATCGCACTCTGTCGCTGGTGCAGGAGCGAGGTTTCTGGCCAGGCATGGGAGAAACAGTGCGAGACTACATAGCCAGCTGCGAGAGGTGTGGAGTAGCAAAAGATGAAGTGCCGAAACCCCAGCTGTATTTAGGGACGATTGAAGCTGCCAAACCAATAGAGACACTGGCCGCAGATTTCACCTTGCTGGACAAGCGGCAAGGATTGGACAGTGTCCTGATAATGGTTGATATATACAGTCGTTACACTTGGGCCTTTCCCACCAAAGACCAGAAAGCCTCGACGATTGCAAAGATCCTGGTGAATCGGATCTTCCTGGCAGTGGGTGCACCTGAGCGACTGTTGACCGATCAGGGAAGAAATTTTGGCAGTGCATTGGTCCGACAAACTTGTGCCACCTTTGGGGTGAAGAAAATAAGGACGTCAGCATATCACCCACAGGGAAATAGTATGGTGGAACGGTTCAATCGAACCCTGCACGGTCTGCTGGCCACCCTCGAGGAAGAGGAAAAGAATAGGTGGCCAGAGCATCTGCAGGCAGTGGTGTCACAATATAACGCGACTCCGCATGCCACGACAGGGTTTTCCCCATTCCTGTTGTTTTACGGGAGAGAACCAAACCTGTCGTTTGACCTTAGGCCGGAAGTATACCCAGAGTCGGTAGATGAGTGGGTGATGGTGATTAGAGACCGGCAACGAAGATTGCAGGAAGCAGTGGAGATCAATGTGCGGAGACGTAAGGAAATAAACAGAAGGAAAAGAGAAGAGAAAGCCCACGAGAGTAGCTGGGAAGTGGGCCAGGAAGTTTTGCTGAGGAACAATGTAAGAATAGGCCGGTGTAAGCTCCAAAACCATTGGTTTGATACGAGATGGCACATTGTTGAGGTCCTAAATCCAAGGCCTGGTTTATACCGCATTGAGCCCAGTGGGGGAGAAGACCTGGAAGCGAGAGTGGAAAACCGGAGCAACTTGAAGGATGCTCCACCCCTAAGGCATCCGGGAGACCCAGCGATGGATGAATCTGAAGATGAAGACGAGGAGCCCCCACCCCAGATGAGCAAGATGAAGAGAAGTAGTTCAGAGAGGTCGATCGAGCCTCCAACTGAAAGACGAAGCCGACAAATTACAGTTTAGGTGCTCCTGTTAATGAGAAAATGCAGGTTGTCGAGGGTGAGTTGGAGGAGTCGTGAGTAGGGCAGAGGGGATTGGAGAGATGGTTAGGTCAGAGATGTGCGTTGAGTAGTGGTTGCTGTCATGAGCGGGATTGAGTTGCTGTCATGAGCGGGATTGAGAGTACGGTTGTAATGGCCAGGGCCTCACTAATATGGACTGGTACATTGTCAGAGGGTTGGTCTGCCGGCATGAGGTTCGGAGACGTGGATGAGAGTCACTGGTTCCTCTTAGAAGAGGCAAAGGAGAGCATGTTTGATTTGGACTGAGTATTGTTTGACATGGTTCTCTTAGTTCAAGGGCCAGGCCAAAGGAGAGTATGCAGGATGTGGATTTGGTATTATTTTTGACATTGGTTCTCTAGTTAAGGGCCAGGCAAAAGGGGAGCGTGATGTTCTGGTTGGTTTTGAGTTGGGCTAGGCAAGAAATGGAGTTGCTGGCTGCGAGTGGAATAGTACAGAGTTGAAGGTGGGTTCTAAGTTGTTCTCTCAGCACATGAGGGCAGTGCTGTTTTTTTTAGGGGGGTCGAGTGTTAGCGGGAGAGAGAAGGGAGAAGAGAAGACAGAAATGCTGCGTTTAGCACGTTAAAGGGGTGAGATGCAGTTTCTTAGAACAATTTTTTAGGGGGGTCGTATGCATGTTTTTCTCAGCACATGAGGACAGTGCTGTCTTTTTTTAGGGGGGTCGATTGTAATATTCAGAAATTTCAGAGTAATTTCAAATGCCGCGCCATTGGCGATACTGAGCTTTCAAGGTCGTCTGAGGGAAGAGAGCGCTCCCCGCACATAGCGAGAGTTTGTGGAACTAGGCCTATATGAGATTAAATGTTATTTGCCGAATTAATAATGATGAGATTCATGAAGTTAAGGGACTATTATTGAATTTGAAATTATTATAGATCGTTTATCAGTCTGAATAATGTTAAGGGTGTCCCAAGGAGTTATTAGTTAAGCGGAAAATATGTCACATAGGCCTAAGCTAACGCCTTGAGAGGACACGAGGCGGGCTAGGTCAGTCACGTGGAAGCATTTGGTCCAGCAAGACGTCCCTGCGCGTCCGTCACAGAATAGGTCACGTGGCCTAGTCACCTGTATTGCACTATTGCAGTATAACAAGTAAGTCTCATTCGATCTCAGATAGGGTTTAGAGAGGGCAGTGATAAAGTTAACAAGAGCTAACAGTGAGTTCACTTCAGGGTTTCCGTCAGAACCCACTTGACTGCGAGAAATTGACTGCGAGATTGACTGCCGTTTGATGATTGAGGATTGGCGATTGTCGCCGTTGGACCGATCAGTGTAGGCCTGTCACTGTTTAGCGGGGTATCAAAGGATCTCTTGAGTGAATCTAGCCGTCTGGGTGCCCAGCTGACGACGTGACGATCGTTGGGGTCATCAGCTCTCCTCTACCTCGGCTCACAATACCACATATCTCAAGCAGCTTAGTGAAACCCTTTTGCTAACGGGAAGCTAAAGCTTCTCTCAACTGTACAAGGTCTGATTGGCTCACTCCCTTCTGCTCCATGGATGTACTGGGGTTAAAGTGAAGCCAGCTGAGTGATACAGGGTCGCACACTGGGGCCAAGGGTCAGTGGAGTTTGGAAGTACACTTTCCAAGGTGGAGAAAGGCTGATTTGGGCCTTCAACTACGGGTGCCTGTTGGTTGTGTCTTAAACGACTACGGAGTGCAGGTGGAATCTGTGTGTGTGTTAGGTTAGGAAGCATGGTTTACGGGTATTGGTGGACTCAGTAACCTCTTAATAATAGTGACAATATTTTTGTGTGTAGTTAACACTATTTTTTCAGTTACTAATGTATGCTGTGCTCATTTAATATTTCTTTATAATCTCAATCTCAGGTATAACCTTTGTTCCCCAGAGTAGTGTTTAAGTAGGTTAGGAGGTGTGTATCTGTTGGGGTAATATAATTTTGTTGAGCGCCCTGAAGGCCTATTCAGGGTGGAGTTAATAAGCTCTGATTTTTATACCATTTTCTCAGTGCTGGATATAAATTTTGGTGAGTGCCCTTAAGGCCTATTCATTGTAGAGTTATTAATTTCTTATATTTTAATACCATTTTCTCAGTGACTGATATTTTGTTGAAAGCCCTTAAGGCCTGGTTCATGTGTGCAAGCAACATTTCGTAATACTTTAAGCTTATTATCCTCTAATGAGGCATTGCCTGCTTTTCTAATAATTTCAACATCATGTATAACTTTTATTCCCCAGAGTAGTATTTTAAGTTCAGGTGAAGAAGTGCGCATATTGGTGTACCATTATTTGATTGTGTTTGTAGTGTTGGAGGGAATATAAGTGTAAATTTTACAGTGTGTCTCATTCATCCCAGTCACAGACGCTATCCTTCCACGGGTCACAGACAATTCATTTTGTTAGTAAATTTAAGTGCTCTTGTGCTGGTTCGGGATTTCTCACTCAGGGGCGCTTCCACTGCCATTACCATCTAATAATCTTTAATAAACCCCAAGTCAAGTGAGAAAATAAAGTCCAGTAATTCCGACCGGTTACATATATATACGATTCCTTATTGAAACGTGGGAAAATTTTGTGGCACTCGCACCCCCGCCCGATGATCACTACGATAGAACTATATTTTGAAACCAAAGAAAAGAAATAGAATTGGATGCACATGAATTGTATAAATCTGCAAAGGGATAATATTTTTTATGAGATATCCTCCATATAAAACAGCACATGAAGAATTTTAGTGTTCTTTTTAAAAGAATTCCATGTTTGTTTAGGAACATCCGCCAGCCTCTACTTGACTCATCGCTGCTTATATCCTCCAAATTCTCCTAACCATCATAAAAGGTAAGCCTTTAAGATAACTATTCCAACTAATTTATGTGTAGAAATGTATGGAAATCAAATTAACCTAAAAAAAAAGTCATAAGTGGTCTATTTGAAGAGTGGTGAGAACTGCTCCCTCTGGGATGGTGAATGACGTCCTTTATCAGAATTAATATCGACCCAATTTTCGTAATGAGCGCAATTAATAACCGTCCAGCACTACCAAAATAATTAATTCCTTAGTATAAATACTTAATAGCCTAAATTTCATATTTTAATAAGTCCAAATATGCCAGGTAACCAGTGCCAGGTAGTTCGCAGGCATGTTTCATTTGTGTATCAGTTTAACCACAATTTGTTACTAATAAGATAAATTCAGTGACCTAAATTCATGTTTTATTTTTTCATTCCCTTAGTGACTCAATGTATTGCAAGAAAGAACTACTTAACGACTTTTGGGGCAGCAGTTGGGGTGGTGATATAAATTTACTTTGCCATTGAAAGTGGTAGAATCAAATGTAGATATATTGGTTTGTATGTCCAATATTTCAAGAAAAATGAATAAGTCCTTCTAAAGTAAGTGGAATTAATGATATTATTATCTTTTTGTCCATCCAGCAAATTTAATGATTTTAAGTTGACCGATTTTTGCCAGTTAAGTTAGGTTACGTTAGATTAGTTAAGTTGGGTTTGGTTAGGTTTGGTTACATTGAAATTATATTTTTTTCAAATGCCAAGTAGGTGGATGACCTAAACAATAATTTTTACCAAATTGATTATGTGTACATCAAAATCATTAGTTTTTTTTTTTTTTTTACAAATTCATACTCCGTAAAGTTCAAATGACAATCACTTGGTGATAGATGTTTCACGCTGTACACTAAAGCTACTTTATGTAAGAGGAAAATATTAGCATTAAATTGGATTGCTTAATACCAAAAGTAGTCATTAATGATAATATTTAATAATAATATTTCAGGTATTACATACTACAATTTCATCTTAAAACTCCATGTATCTTGCCTAACCCACCTTGCTGCTCCACTCAATTATAGCTAGATGTAATAATTGTAGAAAGTAATCACAGGTATAATTCCCTTTACCTTTAGTTGGTTTATTATTACAATTCTTGGATATTCAAAAGTTAATGAAATTATGAATCTTCAATAATGTGATATACATTCTAATGTTTTCAATAAAAATATGTCAGACTTGACTAATTAACTGTAACCAGAAATTAACCTAAGTGAATTTGTCCTTAATCCAACCTTTAAAATATGAAAGACAGTATACTTTATTTTATGATAGTTAAGTCAGTTTCCAGTTAGGTAGGTTAGGTTAACATTTTGATGTAGAACATTAAAATTTTAAAGGGCTTATAATTTTTGTTCTATGAATTCCTCCAAAAAGAGGGATCAAAGTTTAGGAATCACCATTAAAATCTACATTAAAAAAAAGATCAATTTTTTGAGTGTGTGTTGCATATCAAACCAAACAAATCTGAGTTTCCATAGGAATTTTTTATTTTTTTATTTTTTTTAACAGACAAAATTACCCACAATATGCAGATGTTGGAAACTTATAAATATTAACCCTCATAACTAAAGATGTTTCAGAATTTGCAAATTTAACAAACAATTTAATGACTTTATTTTCACTTATAGGTAAAGATACAGCTGACTATTCAACTTTCACCAATACTGAAGAAATAAATCTTGGTATCATGATTGATGGGGAATTTTTCTGGTTCCAGGGAAGATTTCGGAATTTGCTACCGATCCTAACCTCGGAATTGGTTCCCAGACTCGGAACTGAAAAATTTGGAGATTTTGCAAAACCCTCAAATTCTTCATAGACCAGAAAAAATGCAGTTTCTGGAATTTTCTGAAAATATGCCTTGGAGAAATCATAACATACTGCATGCCTTAATTATTTTTTTTAATGCTCTGCATACATACATGGATATTACGTATTAATATATTTGTGAAATTTGTGGATGACTTTTCTTTTAAAATACTTTACTCCTGATCGTTGATATATTATAACATATCCTGCTTTTAATAAAGGCTATATTCTGACATAAGCATTATCATTGTATTCTTATCCTTATTATTATTACAGTTTATATTAAACATTAAAAAATGCAGGACTAATTTGCAATTAACATTGCAGATTGTATTGAGGATATTTTTAAACCATTTAATTATCATCTTGTTCAATGTTTAACATTAGTTTGTAGAATTTCATGAATACACCTACTGTATATGGGTTCCATGACATTTGCTCACAAGATTTACCTAATCTAACCTAACATAACATGTCTTCATTTCCATAATAGTTGAGTATATGCCTTGTAAACAAATGTCTGCACACTAACTATATGAAGACTCTCTGGTGAGGATCCATATACAGTATTTACATGGAATATTTTTCCAAATAAAAGACCATTTAAACAGCAGATACTTTTCTCCAGCTGCTGGTTTAGTCCATGTCATTAGCATATTGTATACATTTTTACTCCTGACATTGGGAAAGTGTTCATGTCTTTCTTTTTTGAAAGGGTATTTATTGCATTACTATAATCAGGTGGGGACAAGTAGGAAACATTATCTCAAGTTTTCATATCTTGTAGATAACTGTGTAATGAGACAAAATCTCACATGAAGAGGTAAGTTAGGAGCTTATAGTAGTAGAGTATTATAGCGAGAGGAAATGGTAGCGTGTCTCGAGGGTGTGATGTCAACACTGTATATTAACACAGGCACAGTACAAGTGTAGTATATAAAACACCAATGCGTGTTACAGCTTTATTTTACTAGTTCAATAGGGGGGATTAATAGGGGGGTTCGTACACAATTTATGATAGACTATGGTATTCTCGTATAACCTAACCTCACAGCTAGAATGGGCACTTCACTAAGCCGATCGTTGGGGAGGTTCGGGATCACTGCACTTCCACAGACTACACAGCCAGCACTTACTGTTACACGTGGAGTTGACAGCACTTTGTCGATGGACCCGGGCTGAGACTTCGTTACACTTAGTGGCGGTCTTCTCTCGAGCGGGACTCGGGGACCTGGTAGCTGGCCCTTCCTGGTTACAGACACTCTCTGCGTGAGAGGAGCTCCAGCCCCTATATGTTGGTCGAGCCGGGGGGTGACCTCTCCTACTGAACTGGGTGTGTCTTGACCGGGTTGTTGGGTCAACAGGAGTGCTGGCTAATTAGCGGGTCCTTGAATTACTAAGGTCATGACGCCGGGTAGAGCTGATCGGGTGGTGGTGAGAATTCTGGTTCCCTAGTGTCAGGTCTGGACGGCTGTGTGCAGGTGTCGTCCTGCCCAGGTGTCTTGGTCAGGTGCGGTTGTAGGTCACCCTGCTAACTCAAGTCATTAGCGGACGAGGTCAAGTCCCTAGGGTCGACCTGAGGTGTGTCAACCCGGGATGTGGTGGTGCCACGAGGTCTGTAGTGTGCTTGCTGTTACATGTGACATAATTCTGGGCTGTAAGCTTTGGTCTGACAAACAATCATTACAACTGGCCTTTATACTTGTATAATATGAAAGTAAAAATTTTTGTTACAAAGATAATTTCCTGTTTGATAGAAAACTAACAGTTATGGCGATATTTTTTCAAGATTTTATCCCATTTCATCTGTACAGTGAGTTCAACACTGTTATAGCAAAATTATAATACCTAATACTGTACTTTGCTATATTCTACTGACTTTATCCACTGAACAGGCCATAGTTCTTTTTTTTTACAATCACCCAACCCCAAGTTCATGAAAAACTTATTACTTTATTGTTAGATTTAATAAGGATAAAGAAGAAAGGAACAGGTATTACACTCTATTCCTACGTTCTTATGGTTGTCAAAGGCTTTATTTACCTATATTCACTATAAATGAACGTATATCATTCCCAGAATTGGCTTATAATCCAAGAAAAAAGGAAAATGAGGTGCACCTTAGCTTAGGATTCAAGTTTTTTATTCTCGTAAATCGTGTAGCAAGAGTACACGTTTCGTGCCACTGACAACGTTTTGAGGGTGCAAGCATACCAATCCCTAAGTCTTCCGCTAGTTGGTACTCCTGACTACACTACGATGACGTAGTAACAACAAACGACGGTCGGGTACCACCATGGCCCATCTTGAAAAATCAAAAAAATTTACTCCATTGTATTACGACCGCCGGGATACCACAGCGTGGTGTTTACCACGGCTGATCTTGCAATTGGCCCTTACTCAGAAGGAAAGAAAAACAACAAGAAACATAGAACATTAGGCCTGACAGCATTTATAGACCTCTACGAAGATCAAGTTGGTGAACAAGAACAAAATATCTTTGATTAGGAAGAACAACGGTGGAATGTATAAAGGGAGAAGATCAAGAGGAAAAGAACATAAAACTAACAAGTGCTACGGCAGTAATAACCCTTTGACCCAAGCTGTCGACGGCCAGAAAAGATAATCACCAACAATAACCAGTTTGCCAGTAAAGATACAGCTCTCTAGTTCGTGGTCGGTCTCTTACGGCCAAGGTTTAATCATTTCAGTGTGTAACATTTATGTGTTGTACTTTACTATGTAGCATTCTCACAGTGATTCAGTTTCCTTTTGTTGTTATAATGTTATTACCGCACTTCAACAACTAAGATTGTTACCGCCACAGTAAGATAAGCTAGAAGAGAGAGAAAGAGAGGGATAACCATAATAAGATAAACTAGGCGAGAGAGAGAGAGAGAGAGAGAGAGAGAGGGGATGAGATGAGATAAGAGATATAGTGTTGACAACGAATTTGCTGACCAATCTGCTGAGGTGTTTCAATACGAAAACATATGGCCCTCGCCTCCGGGCTGAGATTGCCCTGGAGGGTAGTCTACTGATTTCTACAGGACAGACAACACGTTGGATCAGACCACTAGACCCTAAAACGTGAGTGATCGTGAAGTATTAGAATCTGCTAAGAAACTCTAAATAACTTTAATAAGTATATTTGTGTACTGCAATTTGATCATATTATACCAATTGTCTCCTGTATCAATAGTTATAACATGCGAGTTATATTTAAGATGTTAACAGGCTATGTACTGTATATTGATTGTATTATTCATATGATGTGTCCTGAGATAACAGTATTTGTTATATGAGAAATGTTCTTTAACAGGTTTTGACCGAATTATATGGTACGCGTCAACGTTGAGGGTTTATTTCTCCAGGAACAAACCAATAACGCTCCTATGAGCGTTAACAGTCAAAACGTATACGGGAGGACTGTCGAAGGACCAACGCCGGAGTTCAGCGTGGGACAGCATAGGCTCGTCGATCGCCCACCCACCCATAGTGGGTGGATCACCCACCCACCCACAGTGGGTGGATCACCCACCCACCCACAGTGGGTGGATCACCCACCCACCCACAGTGGGTGGATCACGTGCGTCGTCAGCAGCGAGGCAGTGAAAGCGAGTGCTCTGTGTTTGAGTGTCTTAAATACCTGGACAGTGTCGTAAAGCTTCGGTCTGCGCGTACGGGGCTGTGAGCGTTCATTTCCGAACAGGGAGGCCGGCACCTAGTGAGCTAAGGTTTCAGAACACCCGGACAGTGTCGTAATGTTTGGTCTGGGCGGACTGGTAGTTAGCGTTCGCTCGGACACGCACGCAAGTGATTATAACTAACAGCTGATCTTCCTATACCAGTGACACCATAGTATATCAAACAATGATGATAAGGAACCATGAAGAAGTACATAAATGAAAGGGATTTGTGGGTTAAGTGTGTTCAACATTCAGGTTATATGTACATGTATGTATATATGTATATATAAGTATGTGTGTGTGTAATTAAGAAATAACAACGAAGGTTGTGACAAGCCGTAACGTTGTACAAGTAAGGGCGCCGCAGTAGTGTTTGTGACATCAGTTGTGTAACGAGTCCCTACATTGATTGTGGATCTCTGTGGTTGTGTTAGTGTGACATCGTAGCTGGTGTGTGACATCGCTGTAGTCGTGTTTGTGTGACATCACTCGTGCGTATTGCACATCACGTGTTTGAGGGACATCGCTCGTGTGTGACATCACTGTGGCCATGTTAGTGTGACATCGTCGCTCGTGCGTGACATCACTGTGGTCGTGTTTGTGTGACATCACTCGTGCGTATTGCACGTCACGTGTTTGAGGGACCGTGTGACATCACTGTGGTCGTGTTTGTGTGACATCACTCATGCATATTGCACGTCACGTGTTTGAGGGACCGTGTGACATCACTCGTGCGCATTGCTCGTCACGTGTTTAGAGGGACTTCGCTCGTGTGTGACATCACTCGTGCGCATGGCACGCGTCTGTGTGACATCAATTCCAATTGTGTGATATCTGCGATCGTGGGCACCTGATACTAAGCGTTACTGCATACACTTATCGAGCAAGACAGATTACGCTTGCTGTTCGGGCAGTCATGGACGGGAAAGAGAATAAGTCAGAAGTGGGGAGCGTGTCCGGCGTAGAACAAGGAGACACTGTGGACAAAGAGACCGATGTCTCACCCACCTCGCCAAGGCAGCGTGAGATAAACCCGTCTACCGTAAACCTGTCTCCCGAGAAGAGAAAGGAACCACCTGTCAAAGGAATCGAAGGACAATTATGTGAGCAATACCAACAAATGCAGCAAATGTTCGCTCACATGACAGCGATGATGCAAAACGTCACCGAAGGTATGAATCAACTACAAGGCAAGGGCAGCACAGAAGATTGCGGAAAGGTGTTATCACCACCAGAGACTAAACTTTCCTCTGTAATTGAAACTAACGAAGAAACGTTATATACTCCAAGAGGACTCCCGGCGCTCACCTTAACCGCAGAGCCGGGAACATCTCACCAGGGGGAGCGCGGAAGTACTTCCGAACATCAAGCTAGTTCGCCGAAACCACTACCTTTGATGAAAGACAAAAGGGACGACCCACCGAGGTCCGAGGTTTGGGTGAGAGAACTGCTAGAGAATATGAGGTTCTCCCAAAGGCCAACGCCGAAGTTCAGCGGAGGAACTTGTAGTGAATACTGGGAGTTCAAGCGAGTCTTTCAGCGACACGTTGGGATGGCGCAGATACCTGATACCTTGAAATTAGAGACACTTCTCGCTGCCTACGCTGGGCCCGCTAAGGACGCTTTGCGGGGATATCTGCAAATTCAAGATCCCAATGCCGGGTACAAGGAAGCTTTGGACATATTAGAGAAACGTCACGGCAATAAGCACACTTACGTTTGCCAGCTAATAAAGAAGGCCCCGCGAGGTCCAACTGTGAGACTAAGTGACGCAAAGGGCCTCCAACAGTTCTCAGACGAACTGGGGAATTGCGTGAGGAACTTGAAGGTCTTGGGAGAATTACGTCAGATTGACACGTATGAATCAATAAGCACGTTAGCTGAGAGGTTCAAGGGAAAGATGAGGGACGACTACGTGGATAAGGCGCATAAACACAAAAGGAAGTGGGGAAAGCTTCCTGGGATCGAGTGGATGTTGGAATTCACAATGGATATGGTCGACAAGGCGGAGGAGGTCACAAAGGGACGAGGACAGGAAGAACCAAGCAAAATTTATGCAGACTCACGTCAATCCTCGTCGAGGAAGAGACTTGTGGGTCTGGTGACATTAGGAATAAAGACAACCAGAGAAATGGACGATGAACGCTGCTCGCTATGCCGTGGAGATCACCTTCTTCAGATGTGTCGGACATTCCTCAGCATGTCCACAGGAAAGCGAACTTCCCTTGTAAGGGAACAACGTCACTGCTATGCCTGCCTGGGTCATAATCACCGGATAACAGAGTGCAGCCAGAAGATGGTATGTGGTATAGATGGCTGCTCTGGAGTACACTCGAGGCTCCTGCACTTCACGGGAGCTCTGACGAGCAATGACAAGGTGCAACGGGGCGAAGTTGAGAAGGGAGAACACCAGACTAGCCTCCAAAGGGTGAAGAGAGCTACCACAGGGGGCGCCTACCAAATAGACATAGCACCTGACCACAAGCGACCTAGAATGAGTCAACGTAAAGCTATTATGCCACCACCGGAATCGGCATTTAGTAGAGCTAAATCATGGAAGGTCGAAGCCGGTACAAGCACCATGGGGAAAAGAAATCCGCATAAATGGGTCAGGGAAACCATAACCAACAATGGAATTGATGATCGGCGTGAAGAACCCAACGATTGCGAGTTGTGACTACAAAGTTCCAGCAGAGTCGCACTTCCAATAGTGAAAGTCAGGGTGGAAGAAAAGAACCTAGAGGCGAAAGAAGCAGTAGTCACCGGAGCTCTCTTGGATTCAGGCAGCAACCGATCATATTGTACGCGTAGTCTAGCTTACCGGCTGCAGGCAGAGGGAAGGCCAGTTTCCCTCTCCATTGGCACAATCATGAAAGAAAGTAATAGTGTAAACACCGAAGAAATCAGTGTGAGAGTGGCTAGCGTAGGAGTCAGAAAGAGCCGATCCATCATTATCCCCAAGGTCATCATTGTTGAGAATCTACCGTCTTCCCTGAAATCGTTGGTCGCAGACACCCAAGATGCCATCATGTGGGAACACCTACGAGGTACTGCGCTACGCCAAGCACCGAAAAGAGTGGATCTCCTGATAGGTCTAGACGTACCACAAGCACTAGCACCATTAGAAATAAGAACCGGGAAAGACGGAGAGCCGTTTGCAATACGCACCTTGCTAGGTTGGACTATAAATGGACCGCTTGGAGTGGCGATTCCGTGATTATGCCGTGATCAACCACTTTGTCAGAATGGCAACACTAAGAAACCGGAGACGAAAAGAGGCCTTCTGAGTATGGTCAGCTCCATATATGACCCACTGGGACTCATCGCTCTGAGTGTCATAAGAGCCAAAATCATATTCCAAGATGAGTGTAGACGAGGTGTTGGATGGGATGAACAAATCACTGAACAAAACAGGGTCGCATGGCAAAGATGGCTGGATGAACTACCTCACCTATCACGAGTTCACGTTCTACGGTGCTACCGACCAGAGGATATGAATCCAGTGACTACCGTGCAACTACATCACTTCTGCGACGCCTCCCAACGAGCGTATGGAGCTGTATCGTATCTGAGAACCACGTGTGAAGATGGAACTCACCATATTTCCTTCGTGTGTGGCAAAGCCAAGCTAGCCCCTCTGAAACAGCAGACCATACCTCGACTTGAGCTCTGCGCGGCAGTGCTGGCTGCTAAGGCAGACAAACAACTACGGCAAGAGCTTGAATTACATATAGACAGATCAGTGTTCTGGACAGACAGTACGGCAGTCCTTCAATGCATACGAAACACCGAAAGACGCTTCCAGTCTTTCGTGGCCAATCGAGTGGCAACGATACACGAGGACTCCAATGTAGAACAATGGCGCCACGTGACGTCGGCACTGAACCCGGCCGACGACGCTAGTCGTGGATTACATGGAGCAGAGCTCAACGAGGAGGGCAGGTGGATTCGGGGACCTGCTTTCCTCTTTTTGGAAGAAGACAGTTGGCCAAAGAGTCCATTGAGGATTCCAGACCTCACAGACGGAGACCCAGAGGTGAAGAAGGAAACCACGGTGCTGACGGCGAACGTTGACCAGGGGGAGGGTATCCTTGATAAGCTATGGGCCAGGTACTCATCGTGGCATCGACTTCTGAAGAACGTAGCGTGGATTAGAAGGTTTATAGAATGGTGGCTTGGGAAGCGAAAGAACAAACATCACCGAAAAAATCGGCTCCAGGTCAGCGAATTGGAAGAGGCGAAATTTGCTGTCTTAAGATTTATGCAAAGGAAAGGATTCCCTCGAGAACTAGGAATGTTACTACAGGGACAACCCGTGAGAGGTAGCGATATAAGGCGGCTGGAACCTCATCTAGACACAGACGGTTATGATCAGAGTAGGTGGCCGACTGAAGCACGCCGCTCTCCACCCAGACCAGGAGAATCCCATACTATTACCAAGGGACAACAGGATCACGGGGCTCATCGTGAGAGAGGTACACTCAACTAGAGCTGGACACTCAGGACGAGAACACACTCTTGCCATAATACGTGAGACGTACTGGATACCTAAGTGCCGAAAATTACTCGACCTCACAATACGGACGTGTGTGACTTGTCGAAGAAGCAACTGGAGGCCTACCCATCAACGCCAAGCCGACCTGCCAGAAGATCGAGTGCGCCCAGGAGGCCGGCCGTTCACCTACACTGGAATTGATTGCTTCGGCTCTTTTTTGGTTAAACAAGGACGAGCCCGGGCGAAGAGATGGGGATGCTTATTCACCTGCCTGACCACCAGAGCCATACACCTAGAAGTCCTCACCTCACTAGACACCGACTCGTTCCTCAATGCCCTAACAAGATTCACCTGCCGCAGGGGACCTCCCAAGCGAGTTCGGTCTGACAGGGGAACCAACATGATTGGAGTTAACCGAGAGTTATGAGAGGCGGTGAACGGCTGGAACAACAGTGACAAGGTCGGGAATGCCCTTCTACAGAAACAGATAGAATGGCAGTTCAACCCCCCGACAGCCTCTCACATGGGAGGAGTGTGGCAGCGACAAATCCGCACTGTAAGGAAGGTCCTCCAGGGAGTGGTGGGCACCCAGACACTAGACGATGAACGCCTCAGCACTGTGTTCTGTGCCGTAGAAGAGATCATCAACGGAAGGCCCATCACCCCGGTGTCTGACGACCCAAAGGATCTAGAAGCACTAACGCCGCTCCACATACTACAAATGAACCCGGAGACACTGTCCACCGGAGGCGATCGGTCCATGACAGAAGGGTACCGACGAAGATGGAAGCATGCCCAATTCATTGCGGACCAATTTTGGAAAAGGTGGGTAAAAGAATATCTCCCAACGTTACGTCAGCGACAAAGGTTCTTCAAAACTCGCCGTAATCTCCACGCTGGGGATATCGTGATCCTCTCTGGACAACCCCTTCCCAGGAGTCAGTGGATGCTAGGGAGAGTACTGGAAGTTCTACCGAGCAAAGATGGCCTGGTGCGAAGTGTTAAAGTGAAGACAAAGGACTCAGTGTTAATACGCCCAGTGACGAAACTCTGCCTGTTGGAAGGGGTGGGAGAGTGAATCTAATAATATGCCGTGATTTCGTGCGAAGCCCGACAGGGGGAGTGTTACCGCCACAGTAAGATAAGCTAGAAGAGAGAGAAAGAGAGGGATAACTATAATAAGATAAACTAGGCGAGAGAGAGAGAGAGAGAGGGGATGAGATGAGATAAGAGATATAGTGTTGACAACGAATTTGCTGACCAATCTGCTGAGGTGTTTCAATACGAAAACATAAGGCCCTCGCCTCCGGGCTGAGATTGCCCTGGAGGGTAGTCTACTGATTTCTACAGGACAGACAACACGTTGGTTCAGACCACTAGACCCTAAAACGTGAGTGATCGTGAAGTATTAGAATCTGCTAAGAAACTCTAAATAACTTTAATAAGTATATTTGTGTACTGCAATTTGATCATATTATACCAATTGTCTCCTGTATCAATAGTTATAACATGCGAGTTATATTTAAGATGTTAACAGGCTATGTACTGTATATTGATTGTATTATTCATATGATGTGTCCTGAGATAACAGCATTTGTTATATGAGAAATGTTCTTTAACAGGTTTTGACCGAATTATATGGTACGCGTCAACGTTGAGGGTTTATTTCTCCAGCAACAAACCAATAACGCTCCTATGAGCGTTAACAAAGATCTTAAGCGTAAATTAAGGTTGGTAATATACTATTCCGACATATAAAATATGAGAGATTTTATTTTGTTGTTGATATAATTTCATTACTGCGCTTCAACAGCGAAGGTCTATATAGACGATCTCAGTAATTGCCAGTGAGCTACTCCGCGCGCACTGCCGGGAGTCAACCGGGAGTTGGGACCTGTGTAGCATTCACTTTGCTCTTAGTGTAACCCCACAAGAAAAGTTATTATCAGGTGCAATTCACAATCAGAAATAACAGCCAAACCGAAACTGCAGTACATTGTGTCCATTTCCAAACACCCGGACCCAGGTGATCAGATAGTTGTTTTTTTGCGTGTGTGTGTGTGTGTGTACTACAGTTGTTGATGTATCCTGATGGACACATCTTCAACCATCACTCGCAAATAGTCCTCATGGAAACATGTCTATGTTTACCTGTCAGTCACTGGGGTAGCAGATGTGGACCACTAAGGTGGTCACCAAAAATCCCAGCCTGAACATTCATTGCAAATCGTATCTAATGAGATGTTCGAATAACTGTATGTAGATTTTCAGTAGACTCACTCATTTGTTACCACTTACTTTAAATAGAGTTTGTTGTTTTGCTTTTTGTCCATTGACTTGTTGCAGTCCTCCCCTAACAAATTTTGTGGTATAACTCCAAATGTATGGGGTATTGACACTTTGGTCATGGAGTAATTTATCTTTATGAAAGTCTCAGGAATACGTCCCCCCCCCCGGCATTATGATACGTATTTACGAAACACTGTGTATATAAACAGGCACACTCAGTAAATCTTCACAATCTACGGATTCGTATGTTCGTACATAGAGTATATCCCTGGAGACCTGTTTACCATCCACAATGCAACGCTTTATGCGTTAGATGCTTTTTTCAGTTGTGCCTCAGTCAGTTCTTCGTATACTCGGCGCACATCGCGGTCCAGTCCCCAGTTTAAAAGTAATAAATGGAAATAAAATACATGAAAACTCCATTACACTCTTAACTGTTAACCAAATTTATATTATATAAAAAATGAAGTCGACAGTGTTTGTCTTGTTATTACCGCTATTAGCATAAAACAAACAAAACCATCGAGGTGCTTTACGTAAAACTGCTAGTCATGAATGACCTAGTCTGCAGTTTCTGTTTCCTTACGTCTCTTCGTCCATTAGTTTAAGTAGTCTAGGTTGCTCTTAATGCCTTGCACTAACATATAACACTAACTTTTAGGAGAAAGTCTGTAATCACATAACTGTTCCAATATAATTATTCGTCAACTTGTCCTTCTCCAGGTGATTTCGAATATAGTTTGAAATTATTGCTTCCAGCAATTTGCCTACAATTGATGTTAAGCTGATTGGGCCGTAGTTAGAGGATAGTGATCAATCTCCCTTCTTAAAAATCGGTATCACATTCGCTATCCTCCAGGATTCTGGTACCACACCCATTTTTTAAGGACTAAGTTCTTCTTTACATTCCTTTAATACTCTGGCAAATATCTCATCGTGGACATGGCGACTTGTTAGGCTTTAGTTTCTCTATTTATTTACTAGTTACTACTATCTCTCTTAATCTATTTCTTCACTATCTCTGTATATAGTCTGTGCCTCAGGTAACATATTTAAATTTTCTGTGAAAACTGTTGAAAAATATCTGTTCAGATTATTGCTCATTTCTCCGTCGTTGACGGTATCTGACTATAATGGTCCAATCTTGTCTCGTGTTTTAGTTTGATACATTTCAAAGAATCTCTTGGGGTTTGACTTCGCCTTCCTTGCTACCTTCAGTTCATTATTCCTCTTTGCTTTTCTTATCTCGGTGTTAACCCTACTGGCCAATACTTTATAATCATCTCGGAGGTAAACTTCGCCACGATTTAATCTCCTACCTATAGCCCCCCCTTTGTCCATTAATATTCTTTCAATTATTATTTATCCATTTGGGGTCATTGTTATTTGATCTGAGTTTGCTGTATAGTATATTCTGCCTTTGTACAATAAATAACTCATTATTTTAATTGTTTGTTATGGAACTCGTCAACCTCAAATCTCGTGGTCAGGTCACCTCTCAACAATCATATTTTTTGAGGTTACCGTTATTATGTCACCAGGTAAAGTGAGGTCGCCCACTGTGTGTACATTGTGTGAGGTCAGGTAATTCACCCGCAACCTCCTCTTCCCATTAAATATTTTTTTTTTAGAATTCTAATAACTCCTCCAATAATGCCTGTTTCTCCAATACCTCTATAAGTTTCTTGTTCTAGCTTATCAAAAGCTTTTCAAAATCAACAAAGCAGAGACAAAAATTTGTTTGAAGTATAACCCCCTTTCACTCAAAATTCTCAGACCAAAAGATTTAGGAAAATACCCCCTCCCCCAAAAAAAATAAATAAATACAAAATAAAAATAAATAAATCTGAGTTCCGAAGGTCCATCTGTAATTTGTTGGAAAAAATTATCAACAGCATAAAATTCAATAATATAATCAAATGTGTTTGCAAATCTTAAATCTGTACGCTATATTACGAAACACATTCTCAAGCATCACTGTTTCTATCATAGCATCTGTCGCGACAATAAAATTCTGCAGAACTTGTAATCTTTATTTATTTGGTAAACTACAAACTTTACAGAGTCCTACTCAAAGAATTCCAATACTATTCAATGCGGAGATCGTGCTTCTTAGTGTCTGTTTCCACCATGTTCAGTCAAGTGATTTGTCCTAAACTCATAAACGTAAGCCCGAACGATGTTTGCATTATTACATGGATTTCTATCTTGTTAAAAGACAACAGTGTTGAGAATATCATCTGAACAAAGTGAGGCTCTAGATTCTTGTTACCATACTATCCGCAAAGAAGGAGATTTACAGAGACAGCGACGGTGCTTACGTCGGATCTTTCACCTGAAAAAATATAATGAAAATTTATTTAATCATATTATTACAGTTCCATTATGAATTTCCATTTTTTAGAGACATAAACTTTTTGGCCATCTTATATTTAAACGTCTAAATGGTGTATGTTTGAAAACCTACCGAACATAATTTAGGTCTTGTTCATTTTCAATCCTTCCATTTTTTTGCTTCACTTCGATTTGGTTTTGAGTTTGTAATTCTGGCAGTTTAAGTGTGAATATTTTAATGTTGTCAGTAAGAGGAAGGGCGCCATTCATATGTAAATCATGTTCACCCTAAGTGACTGACTAGAAAAATCTTTTCCGGAGAGACGATAACATGTTGGGGCTCTTCATGTTATTAGTATTATTTTTTACTATCTTTTTAGACTTAGCAATCTTAATTACATCACAACTAATATCAATATATTTTAATAAGTATTATTGAGTACATTGTCATTTCCATTGCTTTTCAAATTATTTACAGTGAAAATTATCCTTGTTAAATCGAAATTATAAAAATAGGTCATTGTATCACAGTGTCATATAAACTCTCCTAAAATTTACATGTTGGACAGGTTTCGTTTTCGTGAAATATTGCAAACTTAAAGATAGGTTCAACCCTCAAAAATAAGAATGATAAAATCAGAATTCGTCAATGTGTTCTTGTCAAAATTAATAATAACAACAAAATTATGAACTGACCTTCCATAGTATTTTGCAATCGAATGTCCAATTCTTCAAGGACGACTGAATGTAATATTTTGGGGCAAATTATGTGCTTATTTTTAATCAGGTGAACAATTCTCATTAACATCGATACTTTAGAGTTCATCTTCTTAAACATATCATGTTATTTATAGATGCTTGTGAGACATAAAGTATATCCAGTTACTTTTAAGACAAACATAAGAATCTTTAAGACCTGTATTTAAGCCTTGTAGACATGTGTTGCATTATTCATATCTCACTAATACAGCACTTTGCATTCTTGCGACAATAAGTACAACTGTTTGTCTTCGGTAGAGCGCTGTTCAGTGGGAGGCGTTCTACTGGCGTACTACTGGAGACAAAGCACAGGAAATGACGTAACAGATCTCTGATAGTGGCTCTGGCGGGCGGAGTTTCCGGTACGTTCCATATGCAGCACAAACTCGGTGATACTCTTATATTAATATCAAATCCTGACACTGCTTCCTGTATTTCATAACAGCAATTTTCCGATTGATATCATTAGCTTGACAGTAGCATGTCTCTTTTTTCCTGTTCCCCTAGTCCCAGTGCAGGGGAGGGGGGCACTTGGACACGTTTATGTGTTATTAAACCTTTTTTGTTTTGTACAGTTGTCGTCTATTAGTAATGTCTATATGGTAAAGTCTAGAGGTGCACAGTGCACACCCTGCCGGAAAATCCTGCGGGCGCCACTACCTCTACGTAAGGCCTAAAGCGATAACAGTCTTTTAGCATTTAAATGCCAAAAATGCTGACATATCTACAAATTCAACTTTCTCAGATCAAAGCTTGAGTAAACAGAGCCATTAGTAAAAATACATGCCACGGATTTAATATGATGTAAACTGAATGTCAGGATGAATAGCCAGTGTTTGGCGTAACAGCACTTTGCCATTTGTTTGGCGCCAACTCCTACAGGCGGAGGTTTGGTAGGCAGGCGGGGAGAGTGATCCAGCAGCCCGGCAGTCAGGCTACGACTGTTATACAAGTCAGGTCAGTGGCGCAAGCCAAACACCTTCCTTGATTTTTAATTTAGCGGCTGAGTGTGAAGTAGTATAGCATACCACGATCAAAAGTGTCCATAAACGGAGCAGCGAGGGCAGGCATGGTAGCGATTAAGGGCCAAATGCAAGAACTGCCGTCGCGTACACGATGCTGTGGTATCTCGGCGGTCGTAATACGATGGAAGAAAAGTTTTACGATTATTCGAGAATGGCCATGGTGGTTCCCGACCGTCGGGTGTTGTTACTACGTCATCGTAGTGTAGTTAGGGTTGCCATACGTCCGTATTTTCCCGGACATGTCCTCCATTTAGGTCTCGAAATCTTCATCCGGAAGGAATTTTTAAAATTCTTCAAAAGTCCGGAATTTCAGCTTCCATCATTTTCTCCACGGAAAAAACATGAAACTGTAATGACGAGAGAGAGAGGGAAGGTGGAAACCGTAGAGATCTCGTTCAGTTTTCGTCAGCTGATAAGTCACTTGTACGCCTGTACGGTGTTGTCAACTTAGCTGTCAAATATTTGATTGATAAGGGGGTAGAAGTTGATGATGTGCTTTGACCAAGTTAGTAACCTGAAGCAGTTTGTTTAAAATTACAAGAGTGATGAAGAATTTAGTAATCTGCCAACACATAAAAAGTGACCAGATACTTTGAAAAATCAAAGAACATTGAATGCCACTCAGAATTGCTAAGAATTGCACTATTCTTCTTTGCTATATCATCTCACAATGCAAATGTAGAAAGAGTTTTTTCACTGATGCAAAGTCAATGGACAAAGGAAAGGAACAAATTGAGTGTTGAAACAATGAAAGGCATTCTGAATGTACAGTACAACTTCCGAGAAACATCTTGCAGTGACTTCTATACCTTTCTAAAGAGCAATCAGCCAAAACTGAAAAAGATCTGATCTACAGAAAAGTATGCATGGGCACATAAAGTCACACACACAGTGGGGGAAGAAGACTGCAGCTAAGGGAATAAAGATGTTCAGCCTTAAGCAAAGATAATTTTTTTTTTAAGATTTCTATACCATGTGTGTTGTATATTAGCCTGTGGGGGGATGTCTTCAGGAGCGTCCTCTTTTTTGAATGTTCAGATATGGCAACCCTAAGTGTAGTGAGGTGTACCAGCTAGCGGAAGACTGGGAGGTTGGTACGCTGTGACCAACAAAACGGTGTCAGTGACACGAAACGTTTTCTCGTGCAGCACGATTTGCCTGCACGAAAACTTGAATCTCAAGCTAAGGTGCACCTTATTTTCCATTTTTTTATTATAAGCCAATTCTGGGTATGAAACACGATCACTTACAGTGACTATAGGTAAATAAAGCCTGTAACAACCATAAGAAGAAGGAATAGAGTGCAGTATCAGTTCCTTTCTTCTTTATCTTTATTAAATCTTTAACAAAAAAGTATTAAATTTGTCACAAACTTGGGGTTGGGTGAGTGTAAAAAAAAAGAACTATGGCCTGTTCTGTGGATGAAGTCAGCAGAATATAACAAAGTACAGTATTAGGTATTATAATTTTGCTATGACAGTTATGAACACACTGTATAGATGAATTGGGATAAAATCTTGAAAAATATCACCAGGAAATAACAAACAGGAAATTATCTTTGTACCAAAAATCTGTACCTCCATATTATACAAGTATAAGGACCAGTTTTCTACGAGATATGAAACCACGAGATAATGTTTTTTACTTGTCTCCACCTGATTTTAGTAATGCAATAAATACCCTAAGAACGACAACAAGACATGAACATTTTATCAGTGTCAGGAGTAAAAATGTATACAATATGTAAATAACATAGACTAAAACAGCAGTTGAAGAAAAGTATCCGCTGTTTAAATGGTCTTTTATTAGGAAAAATATTACATGTAAATCTATGGTTCCTCACCAGAGAGGCTTCATATAGGTGGTTTGCCAACACTTGCCCACGAGACAAAAACTCACAACATTAATGCAAAGGAAGACCCATATACAGTAGGCATATTCATGAAATTCTACCAACTAATCAGAGACTTAAAATGTTATACATAAAACAAGATGATAATTAAATGGTTTAAAAATATCCAGAATACAGTCTGCAATGTTAATACAAAATTATTTCTGAATTTCTTCATGTTCTTTATTAACTGTACTAATAATAAGGATAAGGATATAATGCTAATGCTAATGTCAGATTATAGCCATTATTAAAAGCAGGATATGCTATAATAAATGGATGATCAAGAGTACAGTATTTTAAACGAAAAATCATCCACAAATTTCACAAATATATTAACACAATATCCATGTATATATGTAAATTGTAAAATTAAAAATAAATATATTAATTAAGTCATATATTATGAGATTACAGTACTTTATTTCTGCCAGTACTGTATTAGGATTAACTCATTGTCAATGGAAAATACTATATTGTAAGGATTTTCACCTGAGCTTATAGGAAAAACATACCCTATTTGCCACTAAAGTAAGTGGCTTATGAATTCTGGAGAAGAATCAAAGAAACAATCCTTATGTTTTGTTTAAGGGAGTTATCAGCAGTGAGTCATCATTCCACCCATAGCTTAACATTGCCTGTCTTACATTACAAGAATAAACCCGACTTTACTTACATTACCTAAGCTCTGTAAATGCTATTTTGAAATTTACACCAAACTAGACATGAATCAAATTTTCATTGTATCCTTGTATTGCAGTCAAATTATATTTCTGTATATTCCTGTAAATACTGTAGTCAAATTGTTTTTGTAAGATGAGCTTCATCTTTATTCACCAAATAAATAATAAAGCATATGAATATGAAACAGGATATGGTTAAATGATTATTTCTTTGTATATCTATATATTTATTCTAAACTGATGGGAAATATAACAGATTGCCAATCTGGTTATATATGAAATTTAATTTTATATAACAAAATAACAAAACATGATGACAACTCTGTACATAGAAATGAATCAAGAAGGAATTTACAAAATCTAAAAAATAGAAGAAAAAAACAATGTAAAAATAAGCTTAATATTACAACAAAAGAAAAACAGAACTTACATGTCAATGAATACACCTTCTGCTAGTGCACATAAGTCATCTGCAATTTAAGTGCGCTAGAGTCAGGGATCTTGGAAACTTAACTGAAGTCAATTTCCGTTAGCCGTAACTCGCCAAGGCCTGGAATTGAAATTGGCTCAGATTTCTCCGATGAGTATTTTCTCAAAATTCCAGAAACTGCAATTTTTTCTGGTCTGTGAGCAAATTCCGAGGATAAAATAAAGATAATTCTGGGAAATTACTTAGTCTCCAATTTTTTTTGTTCTAGGTCTGGAAACTAATTCAGAGGTTAGGTTAGGTAGCCATTTCCAGAATCATCCCAGTAACCAGAAAAATTCCACATCATCCATGACACCAATAATTATTTCTTCATTTTCGGTGAAAGGTGAATAGTCAGCTGGATCTCCACCTGTAAGTGAAAATAAAGGCATCAATATTGTGTTAGTTAAATTTGTGAAATCTGAAACATCTTTATTTATGAGAATTAATATTTAGAAGTTTCCAACACCTACATAATGTTGGTATTTTTTTCTGTTAAAATAATAAAAAATAAATACAAATTCCGATGGAGATACTGTTTTTTTCGGTTTCATAATTCTAGTGTACTGTAAATTGTTATGGTGATTCCAAAACTGTGATCCTCTTTTTTGAGAAATTCATAAAAAAAAGTTATACCATTTTAAATTTTAATGTTCTTTATCGAAATGTTAACCTAACCTAACCTAACCTAACTAGTAAAAATCAGATAACTTAAAATCCTAAAATTTGCTGAATGACCGAAAAGATAATACCATAAATTTCTTTTATTTTGGTAGGCATTATTATTTTTTTTAATTATGGACATACAAGGCCAATATTTACAATTGATTATTCCATACTTGTAGTCAAAATATAGACTGGTTGTGTATCAACATTGCTATTAAACATATGAAACTCTTGATATTTGCAATCTATAATGAAAGTAAAATTTGCCAATGGCACAGTGAATTTTTACCACCACGCCAAATGTTGCAAAAAAAATGATAAGGTAGTTCTTTATTGCAATACATTGAGTCACTAAGGGAATTTAAAAAAAAACATATGTATTTATGTTATTAGTAACAAGTTATGGTTAAACTGATACACAAATTAAACAATCTTGATGTGTTAGGGCCTGGGCACTGGTTACCTAGTACTGTATATTTGGACTTGTTGAAATATGAAATTTATGTTACTAAGTCTTCATGCTAATACAATATCTATTTTGGTAGTGTTGGGCGATTATTTATTGCGCTCATTTCGGAAAATTGGGTCGATATTATTTCCGATAAGGAAGGTCATTCACCAACGCAGATGGAGCAGTTCTCACCAGTCTCCAATTAGGCCACTTACGATTTGTTTTTAGCTTAATTTGATTTCCATACAGTTCTACGCATAAATTATTTGAATTAGCTATCCTAAAGGCTTACCTATAATGAAAGTTAGGATAATTTGGAGGACATAAGCGGCAATGAGGCAAGTAGAGGCTACTTTTTTTTTTCTTCTTTTTTACGGGGATGAGCCCACCCGGGCATAGGTCACTGACGCACATCGGTCCTGGGAGGCAAAAAGTAATAATAATAATAATAATAATAATAATAATAATAATAATAATAATAATAATAATAATAATAATGATGATGATGATGATGATGATGATGATGATGATGATTCAAAAACTAAAAATAAATTAAAATAATAAAATAATAATGATAACAATAATAATAATAATAATAATAATAATAATAATAATAATAATAATAATAATAATAATAATAATAATAACAAAGAACCATAAAGAAAAAAATATCAAAAGTGAGAAACGATATGTCGTGTTGTCAAAGTAAAAGAAACAATTGAGACACTGCAATTGTGTGTAGATGAGGCAAAAAGTCAGATTAGCAACCTGGGACTTGGTCAAAATATTTTTGATGCCGTATGGCAGCAGGGTCTACCATTATACAGTACATTATGCTCCCAATATCTTCCCAAGCGGTCGTACCTCCCTGTTTGGTAGCTGCCTACTACCTACTACTGTAGGTTCCCACACAAACATGGAATTTTTTAAAAAGAACAATGCAATTCTTCATATGCTGTTTCATATGAAGGATATCTCATAAAAAATATTATTCCTTTGCATATTTCTACAAATTAGTGTGCATCCAATTCTATTTCTTTTCTTTTGGTTTCAAAATATAGTTCCATGCATCGGGCAGGGGTGAGAGCACGGAAATCGCCATTTTTTCTTGCAAAGCGACCATTGGGATAATGCACAGCACCGAAAACAAAACGGCAGTTCTTGCATTTGGCCTGAAGAGCAACGGAGGAGATTGGTGATAGAAAGTGACGAGCAGCTTGATGGCAATGGAAGGGATAGTGTGGAGTGGAAGTGATGGTTGGACGAGTAGGAGAAAAAGACACGGTAGTGGTTGGTAGTGAAAGTGGGCAGAGCAGTAACGGAAAGAACAGTGGCGATTGAAGGTAATGGTTAGAGGAACGGCGACGGAAGGGACAGGAAAATCTGGACGAATTCCGTGAAGAGATCAGAGTTGAAAATTGTAATGTGAAGGACTCTTGTCATACCATGTCCAGCTTCCCACACTTCCACCTGCTAGAGTCAGCTTTGTCAGTTATCGTTTCGGAGAGTTATGAACCACAGGAGTATGAACCAGCGTCCGAAGCATTCGCTCGTGACTTGAGTGGGGGACCGGGGTCTAGTAGGTGAGGAGGGTGACAGGCTAGAAGGGGGAGGGGGGTGAAGAGGGTAGGAGTGGAGATGGGTTACTAGAGGAATTGTGCCGCTAGCAAGACTGGATTTTTTTTATTATTTAGAAGCATATAATAAGTTAACCTGTCGCTTAATACCATGGATCACTCATACTGGCTGTGAGCTAATATTTAGTCATTCTTGTTTTGTGCACCACTGTCACCAGAACAGATCCTCACACAAACCATCACACCACACTAATGATAATGCCCAGCAATATTCACATGTTCTGTAACGCTTTTTACGATATCTGTGTAGCCTTCGCCTGCCCTGAATGCGGGGGCGGGGGTGAAATGGAAATTAGTCCGCCACGCTAATCATCAGAGGCCATGTAGCACTGCAATGGGAGGGGAGTATGCTACCCCTCCCACTTAGGGTGTGGCAGACTAGGGACGAAGGGGAGGCCACAGACCCTCCCCGTCTTGGGTCTAAAATCTAAATCTTAGCGGGTGTTATTTGCTTTAATGACCCGTGTGGCAGAGCCAAATTACATGGAGCTACTGATATTTGCTTAAATAATATACATAACATTGGCTGCACAGGTATAACCAAGTATGACAAGCAAATTAAAAGACGCTTAATTCATTTAATTGTCAAATTACAAAAAAATTTTGGTCCGAGGTGAAATATGGTTGTCATATGCTTAAGAAGCAATTGACTAATAGACATGACAGTCTACACTGGTGTATACCCGGTAGGTTAGCCAGTAGCCGGCCATGGCTAGACTCAGTTTTACTTATTCTCCATCATCCTCAACGCTTATTTCATGGTGTAAATAAACACTGAGAATATAAGTTGCCATATATACAAAACTTTTAAAATTTTCTAATTCATTCAAAGAGGCTAAGGCAGCCTATGCAAGCAGTGGCGTGTATAATTAGGAAGGATGGTATGCATTAATTACCCTATGGATTGGCTTGCATAATTATCTTTCTTGGTAAACGACTTCCCAATGATAGCATATTATTTGCTGAGATTTGGTGAGGAAGCTAATAAGCACTGATTCATATTACAATAACCACGATGAAACTTGTTTGTATAATAATTTAGAGGAAGCTTCCGAGAGCAACGTCTTAAGCGACTTTATTAAGCAGGGAAGGATTCCACTTAGATCTAATTACGCTGCTTTAGCTGGTATGGTTAACCGCTGCCAGACGTAGATGTTGCTTGCATTTGCACTCTATCCTATACCTAATACAGCTATTTAACACCAACCTATTTTTAAGTGAATTTCACAATTCATTAAGTTTACCCCCGTAGTATTGACTGGCCATATATTTTTTTCCAGGGTGCAATTTTGTGCACTACTTCCGGTATGGGTGGCCTGGTGATCAGCGTCGGTCATGCTTTTGGTTTTCATTCATGGATATATTTTGTTCTCTAATTTTTATACAATACATATTATATTTATTAAATACACACACGTGTGTATGTATAATTATTCCGAGAGTTCTGCTTTACCTGTAATGGCAATTTTGTCGTTACTCTAAGGGGGTTGACTTGCTATAAATGAAGAGAGTAATGTGCTAATTTTTAAATTAACCTCTAAAAACAATTTTCGTTTTTATGTTCACTTCCCCCCCCACCCCCCATCCTACACAGTGTGATTCAAACACTGCCAGCCTACTAGTTATCCATCATGTGTGATCATTACATAGTGGTAGAAAAATCAAGCCTTGTCATTTTCCTCCAGTCACTAAAGCAGTTGCTAATTTTTTCGGCCAATTTACAAATTTGTTGTCTAACATGCTGTTTAAGGGACCGTTCCATCCAGCTTCAAATAATCATTTAGTTTGATCATTATCACGTGTAATGCATAATTTACTTAGGTGTAGGGTAAACATACTCACGCATTACCTCAGTATTACGGTTAATAGTATTAGCATTTATTTCACATTTAATACATTGTCCATCCGCCCGCCTTCTCACTGACTGCCTGGAGTCTCTCAGGCATTGAAGAGACAAGGCTCCTAATGAGTTGCGGTTGTAGACGGAACATTTCTCAATGCATTCTCGTATGAGCCATCAGCTGTCTCACGCTCCCACGTATTAACCATTGCTTCCCATAGGTTTTCTATAGGATTACTGTTGCAGCCCTTGCTTGGTCACTCCATCAGAGCACATTCTCTTGCTGTTGAAACCAGTCCATGACTACTTTGGCCGTATGGATGGGGCAGCGATCGTGCATAAAATTGACTGGACCTGGTGGGAATGGGAAGTTTCGTTCTTGCAAGGAGGGAAGTCTGTGTTCGTCTTGATACCTCCAAAATGTTCTATACTACTGAAGGTATACACAAACACTTGTTATCTTAAAAGTAGGTTCTATTCTCGTACGGGAGATATATATACAGAGGGACCAAGAAGCTCACTTCCGCACTACAAGGACTAGCAGTCTTCACTCCATGTATTACTGCACGCTTGCAAGTACAGATGCCAGCATTCACAAGCTGAATACATAAAGTATAAATATGATAATTTATATACATAAAATGGTGCATAATAAATGGAGATATTACATAGAATTAATACATGTTCTGTAATACTTTACTATACATAATTAATAAGAGTAATATAAGAGTAATATAATAATATACAGCTGAAGGTACTACTTCGTGTCCATATCATACATCTCCCTCCCCCCTATACGCTCATAGTTTCATCTTGAGCGGACCTTTTGTTTCTGAGTCGCTCGGACCTGCCGTGTACTGGGGCAGAAACACAAGGTGGGGATGGATTTACTTTAAAGACATCAACATTAGGGGACTCAACTGGGGAAGGGTCAACACTAGGCAGCTCCACAGGTCGGAGGAAACGACGGTTCCTCCACCATACTCTACCACTAGGAAGACGCACTTGGTAGTCCCTGGACCGGCCAATACCCATGACAACCCCAACCTTGTCCCAGCGGTGAGATACCGGATCTTGAATCCTGACCTGCTGGCCGATACTCAACCTGGGAAGGGGGCGGGCATGACAGTCGTACCGAGCAGCGACATCTGCGGCTCGTTCTGCTGCACGGCGGTCACATTCCTCAGTCTTGGCCTGCCATTCTTGAGAAAAAGACTTCGGGTGGGCAGGAACACAAGACCTGAGATGATGTCCGTATAGAACCTGGGCTGGGGAGCGTCCGGTGAAGTTCGGGGTGTTGCGTAACTCCAACAAACCTCGATCGAAGTCCTCACAGTCGATATTTCCTGAGGGTGACACCTTAAGGATCAGGTGTTTCACAGTCTTGACTGCGGCTTCAGCGTGTCCATTCGCCTGAGGGTAGTGGGGCGAGGTCACGACATGACGGACTCCCCAACGGTCCATGCAGTCCCGGAACTCGTGGCTGGTGAACTGGGGTCCTCCATCAGTCCTGAGGCGGAGGGGAACACCAACTTCTCTAAAGTAATGCCTGAAATTCCGGATGGTAGCAGTAGCCGTTGTATCACTACCACAGGGGACGACAACAGGCCATCCAGACAATCGGTCGGCAATGACGTGGAAGGACTTCCCTGCCATTGCAAAGAAATCGGCCGACACAGACTCGAAGGGTCTTGAAGGGTTATCGTCGCACATTAAAGGTTCCTGTTGCTGGCTTGGTTGCAGAATCTGGCACGGCTCACAGGCACGGACGGTACTTGCAATGTCCGCGTCGATTCCGGGCCAAAATACAGTCTGCTTCGCCCGTCGCTTGGTAGCCTCCACTCCTCGATGACTGTCGTGAAGGCGGGTCAAGGGACGGCGGCGTAGGGCAGCAGGAATGACTACTCGTGGACCATACAAGACGAGGTCTCCGTCACAATAGAGGTCCTCGCATATCTTCCAGTATGGGAGGAGCGATTCGTGAAGGTCGTATCGGTTAGATGGAAATCCCTGAGACACACAGTCGATGAGCCGGATATAGGAAGGGTCGGCCCGGGCTGCGGTGTGGAGATCTTCAAAGGTCTTGTCTGCATCCGGTGCTGTAGACTTTTCTGATGTGAAGACGGCCTTCAATGAAACTACTGACTTGCGGGATGCAGCAGCTGTAGAACACAACATCTCGTCCTCTGGGGTGGGTCAATTGACAGGGGCGCGGGACAGGGCATCCGGGATGCACACCAGCTTACCCGCACGCCACACAGCCGTGAAGAGATAAGGCGAAAGCTTCTCTTTCAAACGTTGAAGGCGAGGATTCTCTGCTGCATCCAAAGAGTAGTGTTTGATTATAGGTATAAGAGGGCGATGGTCCACGAAGAATGTGAAGTGCTGAAGTCCTATCAGGTAGAAGCGGCACTTCACCATCGCCCAGACAACAGCCAACATCTCCAGCTCAATCGTGGCATAACGGGTCTTGGCGTCCGTCAGGAACCGGGATCCACACTGAATTAAGCGGAGTTGTCCACCGCCATAGTCCTGCAGAAGGGCGTAACCAACGCCGTAGAGTCTGGAGGCGTCAGTCTGGAGGATGGTGGGTAGGGCTGGGTCGTAACAGGCGAGGACAGGTGGACTTAAGAGGGCCTGCTTGACTCGCTGGAAGGCCTCTTGATGATCTGGGGTCCACAGGAATGTCCTCCTGGGGCTCAGCAGGGGGCGTAACGGCTGGGCTGCGGCGGAGATGTCATGTGTGAATTCAGCCAGCTGATTGACGAGACCCAAAAAAGAACGGAGGTCTGTCAGGTTGGCAGCGGTTGGAAAATCCCTGATTCCACTTAATTTCTCCGGGTCAGCTGCGATACCTGATGCTGAGAGAGTGTACCCACAGAAGTTCACTGATGGAGCGGCGACTACAAACTTGTCAGCGTTGAGGGTAATCCCGTACTTTCGACATCTGGTGAGAAGTTCATATACTCGGGAGAGGTGGGCATAGTAGTCTTCGTCATGGAGTAATATATCATCAACCACTTTGACACAATTCGTGACTCCTTGAAGGGCCGCGTCACCACGTTGACAGAATGCATCGCCCGTAGCGGCAAATCCCATGGGGCCTGTGCATTACTGATATCTTCCATATGGTGTGATGAATATAGTGAAGTGTTGGTCTTCTTCGGCCAACTCGATCTGCCAATAACCACATAAGGCGTCCATAGTTGTAAAAAACTTCGCCTTCGGGTCCACATTTCAAACAGCTGCGAAGGGTGTGGGTGAAGGGTGGGCTGGACGGGAAACTTGCTTGTTAAGTTTTGATAGATCTGTGGTGATCCGTACTCCACCACGAGGTTTGGCGACGGGGACGAGAGGGTGGCACCAAGGTGAAGGTTCGTCTCCGGCCGGCTTGATGATTCCCTGAGCAACCATGGAGTCAAGCTCTTGTCTAACTAGCTCCTTGTAGGCGTGAGGAATCAAACGAGGGGTGTGGATGGCAAAAGGTGTGGCACCATCCTTAAGATAAATCTTCATAGGTGGACCCACCATCGGCTTGAGTGGGGAATTCCTTGGAAATAATGGCCAACTCTTGACAATGGCCATATGATAAAAGCGAAGTCGAGATACCATCATGAACATCAATCCGGGCTGAGCATGACTGCTTACCAAAGGTAGGAGTAGCCCAGAAAGATCCCAAAGCTGGAGCCATCTTGGAACCATCAGCTGTCAGTTTCGTTGTCTGAGGAGGGGGCTGTAGGTTGCTCCCGGGTATTCCCAAACTTGCTAAGTGTTGTGGACCAATTACAGAGACGTCAGCACCGGTGTCAGGTAACATCTGAAGACTGGATGACGAGTTACCGTAAGAAATGACGACACTAATGTGCTGGGGCGTCGTGTCTGTGGAACAATGCACACAACGGCAGGAACGACTGGATACAGCGTCTTGATGCTTGCCAGAAGGAGGGGGCGCGCCAGCACTACCTGAGGATGACTTCTTGGATCCTAGGTGGTGTCCTTTCTATGTCTTCTTACGACAACATTTGTCATAATGGCCCACACGACCACAAAGTCTGCACTGAACTTTGCTAGCAGGCTACTTGACTGTGTAAGCCCAGTGACCCTGGCGGTCGCAACTTCTGCACACGCTTTGAGCAGCTGGGCACTGGGTGGCATCATGCTGTCTCGCAAAGCTGTTACACAAAGCTGCTGCTGAAGGTGTAGCTGGAGGGTGAGGGGTGGGGTTACCTTGCTGCTTCTTACCCTTTCTGTAGGACGACACCGCCTTCACCTGGTCGGGTTGTGAGCGTAAAGCTGAAGTCGCACACCTGGTGGCCTCGTACGCTCGACATTTTGTTACAACATTTTGAAGGGAGGAAGTGGGGTCGAGGGAAATGAGACACTGAACTAGCTCTTCATCTCGGACACCCGTTAAAATGATTGTCTTGAGTTGTGTCTCTTCACAGTTTTGAGAATGTCCAGGACAAACATCAACTTCCTCTGAACATCTCTTTAGCCTTACAAAAAATGCGTCAAAAGATTCTCCATCAAGCTGCTTACATTGGAGGAGTTCTCCTGAGTGCTTCATTGCGCTGTCCCTTAACATGTTCCTGTAACATGCCGAGCACGGCCTCTACCGTCAGAGTTGTCGTAGGAGGCAATTGAAGTGTGTGCTCAAGAGTACATTGTGTCTCTAAGGACAAGCACATACGAAGCTGGATCATCTGTTTCGGCTGTTTTAACTTGACAAGTCAACCATTGTTGCATAGTCTTGCCAACGTCGACGCCATTCCCGAAACATCTGATAAGAAGCGTCAGACATCAGAGAGGGAGGCGTCTGTACAGCAGCCTTTTGAGGTGTTGTTCCGACTCTGGGAAATGAGGTACCAGTACCACTAGTCGTATCAACATTAGTAGTAGCAGACGAATCTTGCACAGTAGATCGTTGTGGGGAGGCTAACAGAGAAATCAAGACTTCAAATCTGGCTTGATCTTCCCTTCTTCTCAGGTCATCCTCACTTCTACGTATGTCTTCGAGTTTTCTGCGTGTCTGTTCCTCTTCATGGCGCCGTTTTTCAGACTCTTTGTGCCGAATTTCTTCCTCATTTCTCCTTGCAATATCGTCCTGGCGTCGAGAAGTTTCCATCCACTTAATCAGTTGAAGGAGATCTGTGGACGCATGCATCGCAGGAGAGCTTGCTCGCGATGAGCGAGGAGATTCTGTGGGTGACTGGGCGTTGTCAATGTGGGGAACGTGGGGCCTGAGTGTGGGTGGAGAGAGGTCTCCCACATTAAAACTCATAATCCCATCGTCCAGGGTATCGTTTTGATCCCTGTGAGATATGCCGACAGCGTCTGTACTCTATCTGTGCAAAAGACCGGGTCAGCCCCTCGTAATCTATGCACAGAATTACAGAAGTTTGAAGTAACTCACAAGAATTTAATATAAGGTGAATCTGTGTGTGTGTCTATGGCTGGTTGCCTGGAGAGGCTTGGCGCGCTGCCAGACGTAGGAGCAACTGGGCAGCGTCGAGCGCTGGTTCCTCAGTTACCCTCAGACCAGGGACGAGAGAGCACGTACTGTCGGGCCGCTCCCTTAGTCATCTGACCGCATTTTGCACAGACAATTATGATTAAGATACACAACACAGCACTTCACTTCACAGCACCGCACTGTACACAGCATAGCACTTCACAACACTTTAAGTCTAGAGGCTTGTAGTAGTCTTGCTGTAAATCGGTGAAGCTGAAGACGAGACTCCATTAACACAGTCTGGACCGGAAGGCTTGTCCACTGTATCTCACTGAGAAATAATCACTGCGCCATCTGTATTCGTCTTGATACCTCCAAAATGTTCTATACTACTGAAGGTATACACAAACACTTGTTATCTTAAGAGTAGGTTCTATTCTCGTACGGGGGAGATATATATACAGAGGGGCCAAGAAGCTCACTTCCACACTACCAGGACTAGCAGTCTTCACTCCATGTATTACTGCGCGCTTGCATGTACAGATGCCAGCATTCACAAGCTGTATACATAAAGTATAAATATGATAATTTATATACATAACATGGTGCATAATAAATGGAGATATTACATAGAATTAATACATGTTCTGTAATACTTTACTATACATAATTAATAAGAGTAATATAAGAGTAATATAATAATACACAGCTTAAGGTACTACTTCGTGTCCATATCATACAGGAAGGAAGAAATTTTGTAGGATGTCTATATATATCTGGGCAGTGAACCTTCCATCAATTTGTGTTACACCACCGACACCATGGATGGAGATCCAACGCCAAAAATATTGCAGGTAACGTGTCCGTTGCGTGCTTCCTCAAAGATGTGGCGACGGTCGAATCTGCAAATGAAAACCCGTAATCTTACTGCTTCCAGTGTAATATATTGTAAAATCCCTATGTAGGTTAATGACACCAATTTCATGCTTACGTTTAAGCTGATTAATAGTTTATGCTTACACTTATACTTAAAGCTGAGTAGAAGATAAACACCGTTCCTGCATTCTTAGCCTATATACTGTTAATTGGTTTCAGTATGACATAAAGAAGGGTATTTTAACATACCTCGTTATTCCGCCTCCACTTTTTTTTTTCAAGATTTTTAGGAATATTACCTACGTAGACCTAAAGCTAAAATGATGGTCCACCCACTGCTGGAATAAAACACCAGCATCTTTTCAGTTAACTGTACATCTCCACCACTAGTGTGGTGTTGGATGCTCGGTAAGAAACTGTAGGGTTTTTTGAGAGTGGTTGGTGGTTAGTATTTTGGCAACCTTCTCTGCTGTGATAGGGGGTTGTATGTTTCTCCTAGCTAATTGCGTTCCAGAGCACTCTATGAGGTAGTGCTGCAGTGTGTTTTCTGCTCCGCTGTCGCAGGTCTTGAACATGCATTGCTCTGCTGGTACTTGTACCATGATTTCCCAAATGCATGGGTATCCCAGTCTCAGTCGGTGGAAGTTGACTTCTTCCCTTCTTGTTATATCCTTCATGAGTGGTAGTCTCTCATAATTCGTGACCAGATAGTACCACCTAGCCGATCGTGATACTGGTGTTAATCTTCTATGTTTGTTTATTTTCCACTGGGCAGTTCGTGTTATTGTGGTCTTCTGTATCTGCTCTTGACTGGGCGGGATGTTCATCTCAATGTTCCGCTGTCCTAACGCAGCCTTGACAGCAGCATCAGCTCGTTCATTCCCTGGAATTCCGATATGACTAGGCACCCAGTTAATGACAACTTGCCGATCTTGTAGTTTTAACCCTTGCAGTAGGCCAACAACAGATGTTATGAGATGAATGTTGTCTCTAGGCTCTCTGCATTGTAGTGTTTCAATAGCACATCGTGAGCCAGTGTGTATTACAATGCCTTGTTGACTGTTTATGGAAGCGTGTCTTAGGGCTCCAAGTATGGCAGCTAGCTCAACTTGCAAAGTAGAACATCCATCTGAGGTTCTCCAAAAGGACGTGTTACCTCCTTATATAGTGAAGGCTGCTCCTGCCTTCGTACTGGTGGTCTCTTCGGAACCGTCTGTGTAATACACTGTACTATTGTGTGGTGTTAGAGCCTTCATGTTTCTCTCTGCTACCTGTCAGAGCTCATGTGGGTTACAGTCAGCCTTTCTTGTCCCAGTTTGTAGAAGGTGAAGACTGATGACGGGGACTCCCACGGTGCTGGGGTGCTGTAATCTGGACTCATTCTATCAGGTCCTTTGCTGAGGATCGTGTCTTTCAATTTCAGTCGATTTACAGCGTCAGCTGCGCACAATAGCCATGTTTTCTTGTTAAAGACTTATCTGTTAAGGTTCAGTGCTCGTAAGAGTCCATTCTTGATGTCACTTTCCCGAGCCCTGGTAATCAGTTTTGCTGTAAAGCATGCTGTTAATCGTTCCGCTCTGGTTTGGAAAGATGTGAGACCTGTCTCCATGTGTAAGTTTTCAATTTTTGTTCATATAGGTGCCTTGACAATGACTCTCATAGCGTTATTCTAGGCAACCTCCAATTTCGCCCACTGCCCCTTAGACAGTGTGTTGAGAGCCAGTGTCGCATAGTCTGTTAATGATCGAATGGCGTGTATATATAGCGTTCTTAGGACTACATGTCCCGCACCCACCTTGGGTCCTGTCATGGCTCTCATTATGTTGACTCTCTTGCCCAATCGGTCTCTTAGATAGTTTATCTCAGTGTCAAATTTGAGGCCTTGTCAATCCAGATGCCCAGGTATTTGTATACAGTGACCCATTGTAGGGCAATACCTTGTATTTGCAGTTGTGTCACCGTCTCATTGTGTCCAAACCTCATGGCTTTCGATTTTGGGATTGATATCTTGAGCCCGAGACTCATACATTCTTCACTGATGAGGTCTAGTGCTCTTTGGACTTTACTGATTTGGTTTCTGCCTTTTAATATCAGTGCTAAGTCGTCAGCATAGCATAGCAGTTTGGTACCCTCTTGAAAGGGGAACTGACACAAGTTTTCCATGAGGATGTTGAAGAGAGTTGGACTAAGAACTCCTCCATGTGGTGTGCCATTTTCCAGTCTTTGTTGATCTGAGACTTGTCCTTGACAGGCAACTGTTGCTGTTCTGTTTTGGAGATAGTCAGCAATCCAAGCCAGTAGGCATCCCTTGACGCCTTTCCGGGCTAGAGTACCTACAATGGCCAGTGCATTTGCCAGCTCAAATGCTTTCTTTAGATCAAGGAATACTACGATTGCTTTATTTTGACCAATCGATCCCAGGAGAGTGGCCAAACTGTGTGCAGTGCTGAGACCTTTGGTGAATCCAAAGATATTGTGGTGCAGTGGTCCAGTTTTCCAGAGGAGTCGTGTAAGGACCATCATTTCGGCGGTTTTGATGATGCATGCTGTTAGTGATATTGGTCTGAAATTCGGGAGATCATTGGGTTTGGGAATAGGAACAATGCTTGCTCTTTTCCAAGCTGACGGGAGTTTGCCTGCTGACCATGATGCGTTGATAACTGTTCGGAGAGCAAGTTCACCAGCAAGTCCTGCATTGCTGAGCAATGAATATATACCAACACTGCCAGGAGCGGTGTCTTTGCTTGTTTTCCTGGCCCTTCTGATTTCTTCTATAGTAAACAGACAGTCTGTAGTGTCAGCTTGTTCAATTGCATGTCTGACTACTACTTCTCTCTCCAGTTGTACTTGCTGTAGATGAAGTATTATTTCAGGCGGTATTTGCGCTAATGACGAGCGTTCTGCAAAGTGCTCTGCCAAGCGATTTGCTTCCTGTAGCGGCTGGGGGTGGGCTGGAGCTCTGGGCAGTTTTCCTGTCGCTATCCTGAGTTTTCTCCAGAGTTCACTCATGCTGGTGTGTGCATTAAAGGTTGCACACCACTCGAGCCATTTGTCTTCCCTAATTGGACGAGCATGTTGGACAGCAGCTCTCAAGAGTTTCACTCCCTCAGGAGAAGGGTACTGTTGGAGATGTCTTCTGAATGTGTTGATTCTGTGATTCTGTTCTCTGACTTCGTCATTGTAGAACCAGTAGTCTTTGTGGTGCCTATTTGTAGGGTTTGTGTTTGGCATTGCTTCCACTGCTGCGTGTTGTATGACATCAGTAAGGTCCTGGTTTAGTTGGTCAATATCTTCTGCTGGTTCATAGTTCGAATACCATTTTTGGAGTTCATCTTCATATAATTTCCAATTTGCTTTCTTGGTATTCCATCTGGGTGGAGGACGTGGGGGAGGAGGGATTAGCTCCACCCTCAAAGTAGTTGTCGTTGCAAAGTGGTCACTGGTCAGTTCATCATCTATCTCCCACTGAGCTACTGGAACGAGCTCAGGCCCCGTTGTGGGTCGTTTGACCTGTGCCCGGGTGGGCTAATTCCCGTAAAAAAAAAGATTGTGAGGTCCAAAATGTTCCTCCCAGTATGTGTGTTGGTTCCCCAGTATTAATGAGCGTTATTTCTGGAACATCTGTCAGCATTTCCACTAGGTGATGACCATCCTGGTTCATTCTTGTGGTCGAATTGATCGTTGAATGGTGGGCATTGAAGTCCCCAGCAATGAGCACAATTTCCTGTGTTGCTTGTGTCAGTAGTTCACCGGCTTCTATTCGTTTGGGTGGCAGTTTATAGATATTGTATACTACAAGACTGTCGTTTGCCAGGTGTATCCGAACAGCTTGTGCCTCTACTCCATCTCCACAGTGAACTGGTTCTACTTCTGAACTGGGGATGGTCGCCCTGACGAGAATCATGCTTCCATGGGAGTTGGGCCCCTTTGGTACAGAGTACTGTTGGTATCGAGGCAAGCGGAATTGTTTATCTTTGGACATCTGGGTTTTTTGCAGAATGAAGATATCAATATTTTTAGCAATAGCTCCTGCTTGTACAGTATGCCGTTTGTTGGACAGGCCTTGTGCATTCCACCTTATTATCTTGAGATGACAAGGAGTTGGGGCTATTCTATCATTATCTCCTCGTCGCTGGTGCTGTAGTTGCTCTCGGCGTTCATGGTTGAGTCGCTCTCCTCTTCGCCCGTTAGGAATAGTGGCTGTTTCTTGGGCACCTGCTCTAAGGGAGGAGCAGGAGGTGGAATTCCGCTTGTTTTGGGAGGTATCTCGGGAGTTTTTTCTTCTCTCTTCAGGGTGCTGTCGCTCTTGCCTGTGATCGTGTGTTTGCTGACGGTCTGTGCTTGTTGTTCTGTTCCTCGTGATCTGTTGCAAGGGGCTTGAGGTTTCATGGTTTTGAGTGATCTCTCGGATGGCAAGTTCTTCCTCTTGTCTGATATCTGACTCAAGGGCGTCGTCTGTTCCACTTGTAGTTGTGGAGTTTTGGGGGTCTGGTCTACCTGCATCTTTTCTGTGAGCTCTGTCATAACTGCATTTATTATATTTTCGGTGCTGGTATCTTTTTTCTTTTTTATAATAGAGAAAGTCACTATCATAATAGTGATCATCTGTTTTATTTTTTCTTCTGTGAATGCCGCTTGTAGATTGGCAGGCTGGAGTGTATTCAGTTGGGTGGTCGCCTGAGGGGATTGCAGTGTCCCAGGCAATATGGTGTTCTCCACCAATACTGGAGTGTTCTGTGCATTTACTGCTATACAGCTCTGGAGTTGCGGTTGTGGAGACCACTTAATTGTCATGGTTTCCTGCATGGACTGATTTTGTCCCGGTGTCTTCAATTTTGTTCTGTAGCCTGGTGGAGGAAGTGCAGGGAAGAAATCCTCCGAAAGTTGGGGCGGAGCGGGTGCTGGGTTGACTGTTTTCTGTCGCTGTTGACCCCACACGAATGTGCTCTGAGATGCTTCTGTTGTGTTTTGTGGTTGAATTTTTGCCATTGCAACTTTAATTCGCTCTCTCCTCTCTGGGCATGATGTGCTCCAAGCATGATGTTTCTTTCCGCAATTTGGGCACTTGGCTGTCGTGGTGGTTCCTTCCTTGTGTTTTTGAATACACATTTCTGTTTTGTGGCTTTGGTTGCAGATGCCACATCTCACTTTTTTGTGGCATCTGGATTGGTGATGTCCAAATTCCTGACATTTGTAGCATCGTAGTGGTTCTGGGACAAAAGGACGCAACTTGTAAGTCCCCCAGTTGCCTAGGTCTACCTCCTCTGGGACTGTCCCCTTGATGTCCACTAGCACTTGCCTTGTCTGTGCTTTGTCCTGACTCGTAACACAACGCTCTGCCTTAGTCACTTTTGGATGTTTTATGATGACTTCTACAGGTAGTTCCAGAGGATATCGTCGTAGGATCATTCTGGTTGTTTTCTCCTCGGGGTCTAATGGTATTATCTTGACTGTCTTCCCTTTGAGATTGGTGACCTCGCTGAGGATCTTGGCTGTGTTGTGGTCTTGGGGGGGGGGGGAAGTTTCAGGTCTCCAACTAGATATTGCACTGAGACTTTTATCTGACTATAATGTAAAAAATTCTAATATTCTTTTTTCATTGCGCAAATATATAAATGGTTAACCGATTATTCATTACCACGCTCTGCCTATGGTGGATTCCCGCCTCATGCAGCCGTCTCCGCACAGTCTCATTGGACACGATGAGCTGCAGTTCGTCTCTGATAGCAACAGCATTCGTGAAGAGATTTTCTTCTGCTGCCTGCCGAATGCACTCGTCTTCCTAGGGAGTAGTGACCCTGGAACGGGGTCTCCTGGCTGAAGGGAAGGGTAAACAGTTTATACTGACACAAATTTCATATTATAATTACATTTCTGCATTCATACATACCCAGGTCTGCTACGTTTCCCGTCTCCTCCCATCTCTGTATCCACTTGGAAACAGTCCTAGGCGATACACCTAACTGGTGAGCGATGGCCCTTATACTGATGCCGTTGTTTCGCAGGACTACAATCTGACCCGTAAGATTAACCGAGTCCATGTGGAGGTCAGGAGATGGGTGAGCCTTCATTGCTGGAAGCCAGACAACACTTCTGTTTTCCGTGATTGGCTGTCTGGAAGACCTAGATTTCACTCTGATTGGTTAAAGGGCTAAGAAACAGAGAAACTATTATATTGATGAACAACAGTTTGTGTATAGAGAGGAGGGTTAAAATCCAATATCAAGTGGGCACTTCCTCCTCTAGTTTATAGGGTGTTATATCCAGATATGGAGTTTAAACTACGTATAATACTACTCTCGGAAATTAGGATTGGCAATAGGAAACATTGACATATTGTTAGTAAATCTACCACATTCAGGACACATACTAAATAACAGTAATGTAAAGGAACATTACTGTTATTAAGTATGTGTCCTGAATGTGGTAGATTTACTAACAATATATCAATGTTTCCTATTGCCAATCCTAATTTCCGAGAGTAGTTTTTGAAATTGAAATTGAAATACTTTAATGACAATAAAACTATTACATCAAAAGGACTCCCACCCTCACCTTTGCCATCCCCTTCTGGTGTTTAAAAAAAATATATATATATAAATGTTATAACAGTGCAATAATTATTTTTACATAAATTAAATAGTTAATTTTGACATGAACACTGTACTACATTAAAAGAACAGATAATGTAATCTTACACTAAATTAAATGTCATATACTTGAAGCAAAATTGTTGAACATTGCAAGAATTATTTTAATCTTTCCATTATTAATCATCCACCAAACTTGTTTCTTTAAAGTAGTGATCTCACTGTTTCTCTATGGTTGGATATTTTCCACATCCTAATACATAATGTTGTAGTGTATGTGCATCCCTAAGATGACACAGTTCACCCGCCCCTCCACTTATCTGCCAGTAATATTTGTATCCCAATCTTGGTCTCATTATAACAGTGTCAACAGATGGTAAGTTAGTCCCTAACTTTTGTAAAACATACAAATAGTGCTGAATACTCTCGCTACATATGGCAATCACTTCTCTTCTTGCTTTTTCCCATTCCTCCCTTTTTCTTTTCATTTCCCTCTTTATCGTTCTTATACATAAATTTCTAACAATATCTATATACATCTTTTCTGCAGCTTGTTTGGCCAATTTGTCAGCCATTTAATTTAAATGAATCCCCACATGTGATGGAATCCATACAAACTGCACAGTGCATTCCATTTCTTGCATTGCTATGACAAGTCGTTGACAGATATTAACAATATGAAAGTTACTTGGATTTTTACTCTGCAAGGCTTCCAATACACTTTTACTATTAACAAAAATATATATTTCTTTACATTTATCTACAGGGTATACCAATCTGGAGTGCTTCATAAATTCCGTGCAGTTCAGCCAGCGTGGATGAGGTGTTGTTACTAATTCTTTTACAAACTGTTTCATCTGCATAAAACTCCTTGATAAAATACTCCCTTATAAAAACACCACATCCCGCTTGACCGTTACTTAATACTGATCCATCACAATATATATGTACAGAGTTTCGCCTGGAAAAACTAATTATTATTCTAAAAAAAACATTTCATAAATAACTGGGATGCTAATCATCATTTTTCCCCTTAAGCTGTAAAATATCTACTGCAATGTATCCTTCCTGCCATTATCACCGGGTGCCGTAGACATTCTCTTTTTAATCGCATATAATAACTCGCCACCTCGTTATAGGAACACATGTTTCATCCTCCAGTATACACTGACTTTGTACTAACTCACTCCTAAGTCTACTCTTACTTTGTAATGAGGTCTGCACACACTGAGGTAATTCGGCAAAACTAGCAGTCCCAACCCATTTCCTGATAAGTTGACTAGCCCTGCTCTGTGGGTCAGCGTCGCTGTTGCCTTTGCTTCGACCACCTCGCACTTTATTCGCTTCCTTGCATATGTCACCCAAGCTCTTGCCTTTTGCGATTCTCCCTAAAAAGTCTGTCCAGTATTTATTCCGTACCTCTTGCTTATTTTCACTACGCATTTTTATAGTTTCTTCCAGTACTTCCTTAATTTCATTATCATTTGGATTTGCACTCCATTCTCTTTGCACGTTTCTAAGGAGTTTACTCCAGTCCTGAACTAATTTGTCATTAACATACAGATTACGTTTCCCATGATTTATTTCTTCTCTATCACTACACTTACTTGTCAAAACGGAATCAATAATATGCAATAAATCATCGTAAAAGCTCTTCTTTTTTGTCTTCCGGCAACTGATATCTCTTCCTCTTAATTAACTTCTGTATTTCGTTAACATTTATAGTAATTCTTAATGCAAAATGATCACTAAGCAAATCCCTAACTATGTCAGCATTCGATCTTATTCCACACGTATTAAAGCATACTGCACAATCTAACCTTCCTCCATTTCTGTGGGCCGGCTCATGATTCCCCAATTTTTCAATATCATCAAACTCCTCCAAGAAGTGTAACCATCTCTTTCCATTACTATTGCTGGGTCCCATAGCTTCATTAAATAAGCGCTCAGGCATGTCATCAATATCCACAGATGTTAACAATACATATAGACCTCCCTTGGACATAGATTTTAACACAGAAACTTTCAACCCATTCTGTTTGTCAGCTATTACCAATTCAACCGGTACATTGTCCGAACATAAGTTAACAGACCTCTTGTATTATTTCTATTATTAGCTGGTAAACAGAAACATTGACGATCACGTAAATTCATCAAATTACCATCCTTCGTGCCCGTCTCTTGTAAGGCTTTAACATCCACCTTATACAACAGTGCATAAGCATGCACATCTGTGGTCCTAGGACGTAAGCTATTTACATTCCATGAAAGTATACTTGAACTAGTGTCCTCCATTTCCCTACTAACAACAGAAACTAACAACAGAAATGTGGATGTGTATGGCGTAGTAGTTCAACTCTGGCAAGAAATTCTTTCATTCACAAACTGTTCCATTACTCCTTTCACTCGAGCTAATACCTTATAATTTATATAGTACTTCGGGTATGTCACCCCACTTGCGGGTTATCTCTTCCTTTATGTCCACATTTCCGGTCCCCCGAAACAAAGATGGTTTATCAGAATTTATTATTTTTAACCTTCTTTCCTTTTAGTTCAACATCCACATTTCTATGTTAAATAAAATGGGCAATTTCCTTCTGGTTGTCCTCTACCTTTTTTCTAAGCATCAGAATTTCTTGTCTGAGTTGAACTACTACGCCATACACGTCACCAAACTTATCAATTACCTTCTCTTCTGTAACAACTTCTGGTGCAGCTGAATCGGCTGCTTGTCCAATTAACCAGTCCGTTCACACATATTTATATTTGGGTTTTAAGTAACGAAACCCAAACGGTAGTTCCTTTGTTTTATTATAAAAGGTTGTATATATAATTCCTGAGTGTATATCAACCGTAAGTCTCACTGTCTAGGAGTGAATGAGAAGGGGACGGCGTTTATGTATGATAAACGTTAGGTCACGTCCTTACGATATGAGTTGAGGTGAGCTACTGAAGCTTAAGGGCATCGCAGTGCGTGCTTACAGAAATGCTGAGCTATGGGTCTCGCCCTCTTGGGTGAGTTGCCCGCTCACGTGTCCATATCATGTCTCACTCATAGACAGTGGAAAGTTACAAGGTGGTGAATCTGAATATAATATCAGATGTATTGACCCATTTATATAATACGTTCTGTTGATGAGACAGGGGCCTATTACACAGCTCCTGCAACATTTCCTGTTACCTTCAACGTGTCACTCTGTTCCACCCTCTTCTTCCAACTCATCCGAGAGTTGTGAACCACGGGAGTATGAATTCGAGTCCGAAGCATTCACTCGTAACACGAAGTGGGTGACTGGGGGCCGGTGTGAGAGGAGGGCGACGAGCTAGTGGGTGGAGGGTGAGGAGGGTAGGAGTGGAAGGCAGTAACAGGGATGGGACAAAACCCCAATCACACACTTGTACACCATTTCAAATCTGAATCTTAACCGCCTCTTTTCGCCATACCAAACTGCTGTTCTTGGGAGTGAAATGTCCTTGTGGTCTTTAAAACCTTCAACCGAGACAGTGGGGCAACTGATATCCCGGCCCTCTTTCTTGCCGGCATAGGGAAGATAGGACTGACAGTGCTATACACTGTCCTAGGCTACGCACATAACCAGCGCCGATCAATCGTGCTTCGCTCATAGAAGCAATAATGACTGTCAAAGCGAAAATACTAATCACAGACCATAGGTCACCTGACAGGTCTACCAAGCGGAAGCTGAACAGAAATTGTTAGCAACCACAATATCAAGTATCAGAACGTAATAGTAGCAAATGATGGCTTTATCATGCTCATGCTTGAAGACCAAGACCTGGATAACCTCTTGTCCCAGAGTTGTATAACCAATCTTAGGGAAGAACACTATGACCCAATCCTGCCTCCTGCTTTGAAAGCAAAACGAACTATTCTCTGCTTCCAAACGGATGAATACGTACACGAAAAGTCTGTAGTGGAAATAAAAGTAGAGATTGAAAAAACGCTTG
>NW_024733126.1:897171-977864 GCF_018991925.1 Homarus americanus | reverse complement strand
TGACACCAGGACTCTTGTTACCATTCATTGTACCATTTATTCACGTGTCTGTATTCATTGCTGATTATTGAGCATGTCTGATGTCCATGCTTATGTCTAAATGCCTATGTCTACTTTACTATGTCCTGATGTATCTATGTCTGAATTGCTGCTTAGTCGAGTAATTAGAAGATCTTCATTTATCAATCCTAGAATGTCTAGCAACTCCCTTGCTCACCGCTAGCTAATTTCTCAGATCGCTCTCGGTCCTGCTACCCACGTCCAGTCCCAGCAAACTCTTGCATCGTTGGTTCATCACACCAGCCTGTACTATTTATCGAAGAATTTACTGTTCAAAGTCCTGGAGTTTCAAGAACCTTTTGTCTAGGATTAGACATCCACCAGACCCAACTCAGTGCCTTTTTCATAGTGTAATTTTGGTCACTGAAGACCTCCACTGAGGTGGCTGGAGTCCAGTGTAATTGTTCGAGGACGCTCCCTGCGAGTATTTGGAGCTGTGTGAGTTGGGATCTTTCTGGCCCACGTGTCCGGCTAGGCCTCATGAAGGCTGATAGTCTGCCAGGGTCTATACGTGTATCATTCCTTCTGGTGCCTTGTGTGTGCTCTTTTTTGTTCTTTTTTCATGGCTGTCGTTGTCTGCTGCTTCCTGGGTGGCTGGATGTCATAGTGAGGCCAGGAAACTGGGCCGTACTTTGGGTGTTGACCGGCCGAGGAGTGTTGGTTTTGTTGTTTTGTCTTTTGGGTTCCCACGAATCTTGGGCTGGTGTGCAGGAGGTTGGTGGTCGGGTCTTGTTGTTGATGGTCGGTCTGTAACCTCTTTGTCCTCTCGAGCATCCAGTGGTTCAGGCGTGGTGTTTGCCCCTGCGGTTGGCATTGTCAGTTTTAACTTTTTTCCATTTTTCAACTTGGTGAGGCAGAGTGTGTGTCAGTGGCTTTCAGCAGACTGCCCAGATTTCCTTGTACGTGCACCGGTCAGGCTGATGTGCCAGATTTCCATCTAATCAAGAGGGTTGTTAGCGAAGGGCCTCATCGTAGATCCCAGGTTTTGGTCTTGGTCCTGGAGTGGGTGACTGTGGTGTTATGAGCACTTTTTTTGTGGGTGGCTGTCTTGTCGGACGGGGAGCATCTTTCGGCTTTTAGGATCTTCGGGTGGTTCTCCAGGGGTTCGAGGGTAGTTCTTTGGTGGTGGAGGACTACCGATTTCTCAGTTTCTTCTGGGTCCAGTCGGATGACGCAACGTGGTGGTGGTTTTTCAGGTGTGTCGAGTGGTGGTGGCGGGAGTCCTTGTCTTTGCGAGTTTAATCATCTCCCTTTGAGGTTGGCGCTGAGAATTTGGCCACTGGATTTGGTTTTTCATCCTGTATGTTTCGGTATATGTCGTTTTCGTGTCCTTGTTTTCGGTGATCCGGAATTTTGCAGTGTCTGGGGGCGGAGGCTGGTGGTGGTGATGTGGTGCTCTTTTTGAGGACTTGACGGCATTCGTTTCCCGAGTACGTGCAGCGTTTTAGTTTTCAACCTTCGTCCAGTTGTCGTCCTCAGTGGCGTAACAGTGGTGGTGGAGTTGTTGGGGTGGTGGCATGTTTTTGCTTTTCGGGGCTTTGTGAGTCTGTAGCTGGTCCTCGGGTGTTCTGTCGTGTCTAGCCGTTAGTCTGGTAGTCAGGTTGGGGTCATGGTGGGTGAGGGCGTGCGTGACTCAGTAACCGGTTGGTTAAGTTTTTTATCCTCAGAGCCTACCTATTCCGGTTGAGTAAGTAGCAGAGGAATTTCAACACTCCCCATAGGCACTTGATGGCCGGTTGGTCGGAGAGTGGTTCCTGAGCTTCTCTCCCGGAGCCCCGTTTGGGTAAACCTACTTCCTAGTGTATGTGACTGCTCACTTATAGACGTGAGCTAAGTGTGCCTATTGGGGAAGGATAATGATTGCTACCCTCTTTCCAGGTGGACCCGCACGATCACGATTTTCCTGGAAAGACTCGGCTGGGATGGGTTCTTGCTCCAACCCCCTTTCGTGTTCACAATCTCCTGGTGAACAGTTACAGGGGGGACCGCAGGACGAATACACTTTTGAGGGTGCAGGTCCCTAGGCCAGTGCGAAAAAAGGAAAAGTAGCAGTAGAAGGAAACGAGCTCAAACCACTTCTGGAATATCGCGCTATAGCTGCTCTCCAGCTGGAGTGTGGGTCACTCACACCACCAGTGAGGCGGGCAAGCTAATGCTCGATAAACCGAAAACGCTCGTGAGTTGTTGTCGACGATGTCAGTGGTGGATGGTCCGGTCCGGGAAGATGGCCAACAATGGCAGCAGAGAGAGGGCGGTCTTCACAGTTCCGGGTCCAGCAGGAGGTCTTGTTGAGAGGTCTTCTTAGTTCAGGAGCGATGTGTGAACGCCCTTTCTGTGCCTCCCCACTGATCAGGGGTGACTCCTGATCAGAGGCGGCCCTGATTGGGTGCTCTGTAACGGCTTTCTGCAGCGGACTTGGGCCGCGATCCCACTAGTGTTACTTGCACCAGTGGCTGCTTTCCTTTGATCGTCCTTCTTTTTCGCTCTGGCTTGGGGACCTGCACCCAAGAGGTGTATTCGTCCTTGGGTCCTCCATGTAACTGTTCACCTCCAACGTAGGAGTTTGTGAACACGAAAGGGGGTAGGAGCAGAACCCATCCCTCCGTCGAGCCTTCCTGGGTAACCGTGATCGTGCGGATCCACCTAGGAAGGGGGTCGCATTCCTTAATCCTCCACCCCCCCCCTCTGAAATAGGTACACTATAAAGCTCATGCCTATAAGTGAGCACTTATCAACAATAGGGAAGTAGGTTCCCCTAACGGGGCTTCTGGGTGATTGACACAGGAACCATTCCACGACCACTCGACCAGCAAGTGGCGGTGGGGGGTGCTGTAATTCCTGTGTTAGGGTGCTCGCTTGGAATAGGTAGGGTGCCCGTAACTTTCGTCAAATCACAACAAGACTGATGCCACCGAGAACGACCAATGCAAATGACTAGGACAACTGGAAACAAGATTCGTGTACGCTCCCTCCAGGGGGGGTGTATCCGAAAAACGCAAGGAGGAGCTGGGCATACTATTATGTGCCCAGTTAAACATAAAATTCGCCGCCTTGATTGAAGCAAAGGACTCATTCATAGTCTTTGCCTGGAAGAAAAGGACGTAGACAACATGCTTTCTGCCGACTCAACAAAGAAATTAAAAGAACGGGATTTTGAAACTGTAATACCACCACAACTACGTGCAAAAAATCCATAGTTATTAAAAGGGTAGATAGAAACATACTGAAAGAAACACCAAGCTACATTGCTAACAATATAGAAGAGAGGAACCCATGGGCTAGAGTTGAGGAGGTGGTGCTAATGCCTGATGCTCCTACCATAATGAAAGTCAGGTTTGGAGAGATCTCCACGGCACAAAAAGCCCTAGAGAATGGCCTCTGCATCTCCCACTACCACCTATCAAAACAACAAAATGAGCAGGAGGAACATTACTCAATAACACCGTGTTGGAACTGCTAAAAATACAATCATCTAGCAATAAACTGTCCCCAAAAAGATAAGAAGTTCTGCTCCGAATGCGCAGCAGATGGCCACACATTCAGAGAATGTAGCAACAAGGATAACCCCAAATGCCTGAATTGCAATGGGGACCACAGAACACGAGCAGCACGATGTCCCACAAGGAAAGAAAAAAATAGGAATCTGAGAGAAAAAGAAAAGGCAAACAGACCCTAACAAGACATATGCAGCAATTGCAAAGCTGCAAGATACCACTTCCAAAGTCCAAGATATTCATTGAATAGAGCTAACTGGGAAAGTTTCAAAACAGCTCTCAACACCGACGAAACAATAACTCTCCACAACAAAAACACCAACGAGATCGATATTGCCTTAGAAACCTGGTATTAGAAAATCACAATAGCCATGAAAAACAACATCCCAAGAACAACATATCGCACATTACCACATTTACAACTAACACACGAAGAAAAAATCATCCAAACCAGGTTCACCAACCTACATGAATTTATAAAAACATACGGCTGGAGCCCACACATCACTGTATTATATAGAAATCTTAAAGAAGAACTACTAGAGAGATGCAAAGTAAAACATGACGAGAAATGGAACCAGCTAATAACCAACACACAAGCAGACTACAGAAATCCAAAAGCCTTCTGGACTAAAATAAAAAATCTTATGGGAACCAACTCAGAGGAGAGCAGCTAGCTACCTTATAGACAACAATGGTAAGAAGATTACAGAATCTAAACTCAAGGAACCAATATTCAGAACATTTTGGAGCAGCATCTACCAAATCACGGATGAGGACAACCGAAACTTCTGCAGAAAAACAGAACACTTGGTGGAAACACACTTAAACCAAAACACAGACAAATAGCAACAATCCAGGATAATCAACCTCAACACGTTAGATAATAACGACCCACTAATTGCTCCAATAACTACACATGACATCACAAAAACAATTGCCAGCATCAAGAATAAATCGCCCGGAATAAGTCAAATAAACAAAACTGTGCTGCAAAACATACCACCACCAATGATCAAACAGCTTGCAGACATCTTCAATGTATCAATAGGAAGCGGATTATTCCCATCCAAATTTAAAACGGCAAAAATAAGACTCATTTCAAAACAAGGAAAGAACCCAGCACAGGCAGAAAACTACAGACCCATTTCACTCCTCGAAACACCTGGCAAAATCCTTGAATAATAATAAACCAGAGACTAAGAAACCACCTAGAGTATGAAGATAAATACAACCATAGACAACACGGCATCGGGAAAAACCGAGGCACCAACACTGCAATAGCCTTAATATATGAATCCATCGCAAATGCAGCCAGCAACAGAAACCAATGTAACATAGTACTCAGAGATGTCAGCAAAGCCTTCGACAAAGTATGGCATGAAGGGCTCAAATACAAGATCATTCAACTCCACATGCAACCCAACATCACGGCTCTCCTCTGCAATTTCCTTGACAACAGACAATGCAAACTCACCATCGACAACTACATAGGTCAAAACTTCACCCTCTACAGTGGAGTGCCCCAAGGCAGCAACATATCACCAACACTATACACCATATATACAGCAGACATGCCCAAACCAAGAAACTCAGAGTACATTGCATACGCAGACGACGTAACCCAAATTATACAATACCCAGGGAATCCAAACAAATGATGGCAATCACTATAACAAAACCAAATAAACTCAAAATACAAGCAGTTCAAAACATAGCCCTCAGAAGAGCAGAAAAACTCAGACCACCATATACAAACAATTCCAGAGAGCTACACACAGAACATAACCTAACCACAATCAACATCAGAACACATAATCAAGCATTAGCAATATGGGAAAAACTACGAGAACTAGAAGACCCCATATTCCAACAATTAATGCAAGAAGACAATACCAGAACACACAACTGGTGGCCAAAGAGCATAACATATGACAACACAGAACCAGAACCAATATACACGAAATAAAAACGAAGAAGACTCAAAGGACACGGAGGCCCCCCTCCCCAAACACCACAATCTACCTTAGCTTAGATTAGCTTGGCTTCCCTTCCCTTGCTGTAGTGAACATGAACTGCCGGCATGGCAGGAGCAGCCAGACCGGATTTGGGATTGGAGGTGGTCCCACCTGCAGATTGGAGGGATACTGCAGGTTGCAAGTGTGAGCGGACCCCCGATCAGTGGACGCTTACCACCAGCCCCCACTCTTGGACGTGGTCAGCTTCGGAGTGGCGCGCCCCACGAACTGGGGTCCGCACTTGCTGGGAGAGGATGCTTTCTAAGCTATCTGGGTGGTGGGTATCGTGTGATGACCCGGAGTAGGTGGTGAATGTGGTCTGTATGGGCCTTTCGGGTTAGAGTGGCCGCTGGTGTTGTGTGTGTTTCTTGGGAGATTTGAGTTCTGTTTCGGAGGCTTTGTGTGACCTCGCAATCGAGGAGATAGTGTTCAAGTGGGTTGGCTGCTGGCTCCTGACAGTAGGTGCATTCCATGACGTCATTTCCGATCATCTGCCAGGAGCACTTGTACCCTAGTCGTAGTCGGTGAAGGCTGACTTGGGTTTGTCTTGGAGTTTTCTTGTCAGCGAAAGGTGGTTCCCCTTTTGTGGCCGCCAGGTACCATTTGGCTGATTGGGAACCAGCGTTGAGTGCATGAAGGAAGCTCTTTTTGATGTGGAGCTTGGTAGTCTTTCTGAGGTGATTCTTGATCTGTTGCACACTTGCTGGAACTTGGATGTGTACGCTACTAGAACGTGTAGCTGCCTTGGCTGCTTCGTCTGCCACGTCGTTTCCTCCGATCCCTACATGACTGGGAATCCAGTGTAAGACGACTGGTCGGTTTTGGCTTTGGAATTCCTGTAGCTGTGCGAGGATCGAGGTGATGATGTGGACGTTGTCTCTTGGTTGACTGTGTTGCAGCGCCTGCATGGCCGATTTCGAGTCCGTGTGAATTATGACGGACTTGTTGTGTTGTGTTGCAGCGTGTTGTAGGGCCTTTGAGATTGCTACCAGTTCTGTTTGTAGGGTGGAGCAGTCGTTGGAAAGTCTCCATTGGAGGGTCTGACCTTGGGTGTAGAAGGCCGCTCCGGATCTATGATGTTTTGGGTCCACCGAGCCGTCTGTGAAGTATGATGCTGCATCAGCCGGTGTCTCGGTGGCTATGGCTTCGAGAGTTATTTTTTTGAGGTCCTCCTTCTGGAGGTTGGCTTTACTATCGCCTAGGTCGGTAAATTTGAGTGTGGCTGGTGGAGGGCTCCATGGTGGAGGAACAGCGTAACCATTGTCTCGTGTGTCTTGGTTGTTCTTGACGAGTGTTTCTGCTTGCAGGTGTCGGATGACCTCGCTTGCCTCGTGCGACCAGGTGGCCCCTCGCACTCTGTGGTCGAGGTGGAGGGAGGCACTGATTCGAATCTTGGCAACTGTGGGCTTGTCTGCTCTACAGATTTTGGCGAGGAGACCGGCTGTCACCTGCTTGACTCGTACTGCCAGGGGTGGTAGCTCGGTTTCCATTTGCAGATTGCAAATTCTGGTCCACATGGGTGCTCCGAGCATGGTCCTGAGAGCATTGTTTTGAATGACTTCTAGCTTAGCTATTTGGTCTTCTCTCAGTCCAATGAGTGCTGGAGCACTGTAATCTACCAGCGATCTGATGGCGGCTGTGTAGTAGGCTTTGAGCACATGAAGGTTTGCTCCTGCGGATTTGCTGGTGAGCGACCTCATTATATTGTGTCTGCTCTTCGTCCTGTGCCTGAGATACTCGAGTTGCGGCTTGAAGGTGAGTTTCTGGTCAAACCAGATTCCAAGACACTGGTGGGCGTTGGTCCAGACTACCGGCGTGTTTTGTATGGAGAGCATCTTGTCTGGTGTGTCTGTGCAGATGGCCATCGCTTTCGACTTGGCTGGATTTATCTTGAGTCCAAGTCTGTTGCACTCCTCTTCTATAAGTTGGAGTGCGTGTTGCGTGTTGGCTAGTCTGTTCGATCCTCTTACTATAAGCTGTAAGTCGTCTGCATAGCATAGGAGCTTGGCTGTTTGTCTGAAGGGAAGTTTGACTAGATTTTCCATCAGGACATTGAACAGCATTGGACTGAGGATGCCTCCTTGTGGGGTTCCGTTTTCATGGACCCTGTAGCTTGAGGTTGCTCCCTGAAAGCGTACTCGTGCTTCTCTCTGTGTGAGGTAGTTCTGGATCCACCCCAGCAACCTTCCTTTGACGCCTTTTTTAGCGAGCGTAGTTGTAATGGCCAATGGATTTGCTAGTTCGAAGGCTTTCTCCAGGTCGAGGAAGACCACCAGAGCTGGTTTGTTGTCCACTGTGCTGAGTATCTCGGCGATGTTGTTGCCTGTGCCGGTGTTCTCGGTGTAAGCAAAGATGTGAGGGTGTGGGCTGCCTACTTTCCACTTGAGTCGGTTGAGAGCCATTCTTTCTCCCGTCTTCGCTATGCAGCTGAGAAGGGAGATGGGCCTCGGTTTGTCTGGTTCTCTGGGCTTCGGAATGGGCTGTATATCTGCCTTCTTCCATTCCGGTGGGAGTCTTTGTGCTGTCCACGAAGCATTGATGGCTTGCAGCAGAGCCTCGTGTCCGGCTGTACCGGCATGAGAAAGCATGGAGTAGGTTATCCTGTCGGCCCCTGGAGCTGTATCCTTGCTTAGTTTTAGCGACTTCTGGAGTTCTTGCTGGTTGAATGGGCTGTCAGTGTCATCTTCACTGTTGCAGGCCTCTTCGATCATCTGGAGTCTGACCTGTCGCAGACGCCGTTGTGTCTCCTCCGCCTGTCTCGGGAGGTTCTTCGTTGCTGCTCGGTCAGAGAACAGTTTTGCAAGTCTCTCGGCTTCCTCTTCTGGGTTGGGATGAGTTGGTGGTGGTGGTGTTGCCTTCCCAGATGCCCTTCGGATCTGGGCCCACATCTTGCCAAGGGAGGTGTGCTCGTTCAGTTCGGAGCACCACTTGAGCCAGCTTACGTTTTTAATTTCTTCCTTCTCTTCCCTGGTATCCTTAACTATGACTTGCAGGAGATGTCTGTTTGTTGCCGTGGGATGTCTCCTGTAGTTTCTTCGGGCCATGTTCACTCTGTGGTTGAGTTCTTTCACCCTGGGACAGTAGTACCAGTAATCATTGTACTGTCTTGATGTGGGTTTTGTTTTTGGGATAGCCTCTTCTGCCGCTAGGTGAAACGCCTCGACCAATTGGTGGTGGAGGGTTGTCTCATCCGCGGGTGCTGCGCCGGCCGGCTGTGATTTTTCGCGCCACTTAGCCAGGTGTTTCTTGAAGAGTCCCCAGTCTGCCTTTTGAGTGTTGTATCTCCATCTCGGGGGGGGTGGAGTGGGGAGTTTGTTCACCTTCAGCGTTGTTAGGGTGGCGAAGTGGTCACTGGTCAGCGTGGGGTGTATCTGCCAGGAGGCCGAAGGCTGTAGTGCACTGGAGACGAAGGTTAGATCTAGCCTTCCTCCCCTAGTGTGGGTGGGCTCTCCGGTGTTCAGGAGGCAGATCTCGGGTGTATCTTGAAAGGTGGTGTATAGGTGTAGGCCGTCTTCATTTGTGGGGCTTGCCGAGCTTAGGAAGGGATGATGTGCGTTGAAATCCCCTCCTATGAGTGTGGCGTGGTCAGCGGCCGAAGCAAATAATTGAGTAACCTCCAGTGAGCCCCTTGGGTTCTTGTAGATGTTGTGAACAGTTAATTCTCGTTCTTGGAGGGTTACTTTGACGGCCTGTGTCTCGATGTTTTCCCCACATGGAAATTGCTGCGTGACATCGGCGGAGGGTATGCTTGACTTGACCAAGATCATACATCCTCTTGTTGACGCCTGCGTGAAATGCCTCCTGTATGTCTTGTAACCGCTGAATTTGAAACAGTGGTGTTCTTGTAGAAGTGTTTCTTGTAGGAGTATGATGTCAAGCTTGTCCTTGGCTGCTGCTTCTTGTAGGAGGTGTTTCTTGTTTTTGATGCCCTGAGCATTCCATGTAAGGATGTTCAGGGTGCTGATGTTTTCCACCACTGTTTCATCGGGGACTTCTGGTGGTTCTCGATGGAGATGTCCAAGCTCGATTCCAACTGGACCAGGTTCATATCTTCGTGTTCTGTGGTTTTTGCCTTCTGGGCCGTGGTTCGGTTCAGGGGAGTTGAAACGTCCAGTTTCTTTCTGGGAGCTGTCGGTATCTTGGGTTCTCTGGTGGCCTTCTTCGGTGTAGAGTGTACCTCGGCTGTCACTCGTGTGCGGACCGGCGTGGCTTCCTGCACTGAGGTGGCTGGAGCTGTGGCGACTTGCCCGAGGACGCTCCCCATGAGTATTTGGAGCTGTGTGGGTTGGATCTTGTGGCCCAGTAGTCCGGCTAGGCCCTCCGCGAAGGTTGTCAGTACCTTGGCTAGGTCTGATACGTGTATCATTCCTTCTGGTGCCTTGGTGTGTGCTTCTTTTGTCTTGCTCGTGGTTGTCGTTGTCTGCTGCTTGGGTGGCTGAGGTGTGGCTGTAGTGAGGCCAGGAAACTGGGCTGCACTTTGGGTGTTGACTGGCTGAGGAGGTTGTCTTTGTTGTTTTGGCCTTTGGGTTCCCCACACGAAGGTACTTGGTGGGGCTGGTGTGTAGGCGGTGGGGGCCGGTCTTGCTGCTGGTCGGTTTGCCTGGACCCTCTTTGTTCTCTCGGAGCATCCAGGATTCCAGGCGTGGTGTTTGCCCCCGCAGTTGGCACACTTGGGGGCAATTTTTTCCCCATTTTTCAGCTTGGTGAGGCAGGAGTGTGTGCCGTGCTTCTGTGCGCAGACTGCGCAGATTTCCTTGTACGTGCACCTTGTCTGATGGTGCCCGTATTTCTGGCATCTGAAGCACCGCAGGGGCTCTGGGACGAAGGGCCTCACTTCGTAGATCCCCCAGGTTTTGAGGTCTATGGTGCTGGGGGGTGAGCCGTAGTGCGTTATGAGCACTTGTTTCGTGGTGGCCGTCTTGTCGGACAGGGGAGAGCATCTCTCGGCTTTTAGGATCTTCGGGTGGTTCTCCAGGGGTTCGAGAGGTAGTTCCTTTGGGTACCGGAGGACTACCGACTTCATCAGTTTCTGGGCGGGGTCTAGCTTGGTTTAAGTAATGGTGGTGGTGTTTTGCAGGTAAGTGTCGAGGGTGGTGGCGGAGTTCTTGTCTTTGGGGTGAACGATCATCTCCCCCTTTAGGTTGGGCCGCACTGAAAACTTGGCCAGAGGATTTAGCTTTTCCATCTCTGTGACGGCGGCATATGTTGTTTTTGCGTCCGTTTTCGTGATCCGGAATTTTGGCAGTGTCGTTGGAGGTGAGCTGGTGGTGGTGATGGGTGCCTTTGGGGCTGCTTGACGGCATTCGTTTCCCGAAAAAGCACGTCGGCGTTTCTTGTTTTCTACCTTCGTCCAGTTGTCCTCAGTAGCGGTAGCAGTGGTGGTGGTGGTGGAGGTGGTGGTGGTGGTGGAGTTGTTGGAGGTGGTGGCAGTGTTCCTACTTTTCAGGGCTTCGTTGAAGGCGCGTAACTGGTCTGCTTTCTCTGTGCGAAGCCTGTCGTGGTTCGGGTCGTCAGGTTGGCGGTTCAGGCGGGGGTCGCGGTTAGGAGGGCGTACGCGCTCCATAACCGTTTTTATTTATTTATTTATTTTTTTAATTATTAAATCCTACCTATTCCGGTTGAGTAAGTAGCAGAGGAATTTCAGCACTCCCCACTGGCTGGTGGTCGTAGAGTGGTTCCTGAGCTTCTCTCCCGGAGCCCCGTTGGGGAAGCCTACTTCCTAGTGTATGTGACTGCTCACTTATAGACGTGAGCTAAGTGTGCCTATTTGGGAAGGATAAGGATTGCTACCCTCTTTCCAGGTGGACCCGCACGATCACGGTTTTCCTGGAAAGACTCGGCTGGGATGGGTTTTGCTCCAACCCCCTTTCGTGTTCACAATCTCCTGGGAGGGAGGTGAACAGTTACAGGGGGGACCGCAGGACGAATACACTTTTGAGGGTGCAGGTCCCTAGGCCAGAGCGAAAAAGGAAAAATAGTAGTAGAAGGAAAAGAGCTCAAACCACGCCGGGAATATCGCGCTATAACTGCTCTCCAGCTGGAGTGTGGGTCACTCACACCACCAGTGGGGAGGGCAAGCTAATGCTCGATAAACCGAGAACGCTCGTGAGTTGTTGTGGACGATGACAGTCGTGGGTGGTCCGGTCCGGGAAGATGGCCAACAATGGTACAAGGGAGAGGGCGGTCTTCACAGTTCCGGGTCCAGCAGGAGGTCTTGTTGAGAGGTCTTCTTGGTTCAGGAGCGATGTGAGAAGTGCCCACCTGCTATCAATCTCCCTCTTTATATCCCACTTCCTAACCTTTACCTTCCTCCTACACCGTCTTCCAGCTTCCTGAGCCAATAGGCTCTCTTCTCTCCAGCCCATCGAATCTATCTCGAAGTACCTGGAAAAATACTAGAAAAAATCATCAACAACCGTCTAAGAAATCACCTGGACACAACAAACAGAGTCAACTGTAGACAATTCTGGTTCAGGAAAGGGAAGTCCACCACAACAGCGATAGCCCTGGCATGTGAAAACATAGCCAGAGCCGCGGCGAGTGGTAGACAATGTAATCTAACTCTCCGGGATGTAGCGAAGGCCTTTGACAAAGTCTGGCACGACGGTCTAAAATATAAGATCCTCCAACTTGGACTTCCCACTAACATTGAAAAGATGCTTTGCAACTTTCTTGACGGCTGAAATGCCAGACTGAGGATAGGACAACACACATGAGAGACCTTCCCACCCATGAGTGAAGTCCCTCAAGGGAGCGTCCTCTTCCCCACCCTATATATTATCTACACAAGTGACACTCTGCCTCCCACTAGAATTGGTAACGAAGATATTATGTATGCAGATGACATCACACAAATAATCGCGAGCGCTACAGGCCGACAACACCAGGCGAGAATTAGAAAGGGTAAATAATTACGAAAAACAATGGAAAATCCAAACCAGTCTCCCGAAATTCACAGTGATACCCTTATGCAGAAGGAAAACCCATCCATTATGCAATGAAAAACAGCCTTTTCAACATCAACAGGGTGCTACCAATTTATAATGTTGTCTTTGGCCTTATCAACTCGGGAGGAACATTCAATAGGGTGATGAGAAAACTATTGGATTGATGTAAAAATACAGATCACTATGTAGACTACATACTGGTTCACACAAAGATGTAGGAGGAGCCTGTTCAGGCACTTGATGAGTTGTTCGGTAGGATTGGAAGAGCTGGATTGACAGGTCTATGAAGTTTTTAGGACATGTCATAGGGAACGGAAATATGACCATGGAGAAAGAGAAAATAGAGAAGATAAAGAATGCAAGGCAACCAATTACGAAGAAGTTGGTGCGTTTATTCATGGGTTTGTGTGGATATTATTGTAATTTTATACAAAATTTTGCAGATACAGCAGATATTCTGAAAGATCTGACCTGGGGACCCCACCAAAAGAAAGCATTCAAGACACTACAGTACAAGATGACACAGGGTCCCATCCTGCGATTACCTGACCTGTCACGACCGTTCGTCAGGAGTGGGAGTGGGCGCGGTGTTACTGCAGGAGTGGAAAGATGGCATGTTTCCTGTCGTCTATGATAGTAAGAAATTGTTTCTTAGAGAGATGAACTATTCCGTGTTTGAACGTGATTGCCTGGCCATTGTATTTGTAGTTAAGAAGTTCAAAATATTTGTATGGGCAAGATTTCATATACTGAGAAATGTAAACTGGAAAGTGGGAGGATAATGAGATGGCCGCTCTGTTTTCAGAATTTTAAGATGAAGATAAAAAGAGTATGAAACGGTCTGAAAATGTAGGAGCAGATTATTTAAAATCAGACAGTAAAACTATTAGACAATTCATCCTATTATTTGAAAATAGATTACCTTCTTAGGGGGGAAGGTGTGTTACGCCAGTGTTCGGCGTAACAGCAGTTTGCCGCTTGTTGGGCGCCAACTCCAACAGAAGGAGGTATGGTAATTGAAATTGAAATATTTTAGTGACAATAAAATATTATTATATCAAATGGACAGGGAAGTATACTACTCCCACCCCCACCCTTGCCATCCCCTTCTAGGGCTTACAAAAATTTTTTAATGTTATAACAATACAATATTTTTTTTTTACACGAATGGAATAGTTTATTTTGACATGAACACTGTACTACATTGAAAGAACAGATAATATAATCTTACATAAAATTAAAGGTCATAATCTGGGAGAATTTTTTATACATTGTAAGAATGTATTTTAATCTTTCCATTATTAATCATCCACCAAACTTGTTTCTTTAAAGTAGTGATCTCACTGTTCCTGTATGGTTGGATTTTTTCACATCCTAATACATAATGTTGTGGTGTATGTGCATCCTAAGATGACACAGTTGACCCGACCCTCCACATATCTGCCAGTAATATTTGTATCCCAATATTAGTCCCATTATAACAGTATCAGCAGATGGTAAGTTAGTCCCGTAAGTTACATTGGTGTTTTCTAAAACATACAAATAATGCTGAAAACTCTCGCTACAGTTGGCATTTTCCTAACCTCTGATATATATTATACTTTTTTTTCTCGGCTAAACGCGGAATTATGAGCCTATCAGAGGTTGTTACAGTTTAACTCACGTTTCTGCTTTTGTGCTTATATTCCCTTAGTGGAGCTTACGATATTATCGTTTGTGTTGTGTAGTAATATAACGAAGTTACACTGTGAATACTACGAAGTAAAGTAATCTATCTCTTACAATTTAAAGGGTAACAATTGGACGTTTCATGTGTGTTGAAAAGTTTGCTTGTTTCGTTTTTCATGCGCCACAGTAATAATCATTAGGGTTAGGATGGTCATATTGGAGCAATTATAATTGCATTTTTTCCACTCTTATATTGAATTTTTCCCAGGTAACCTTGGAGACGTTAGTGATGAACACGGCGAAAGATTTCATCAATATATCGCCATAATGGAGAGCAGATATCAGGGACAATTCAGTCCTAACATGATGGGCGACTATTGCTGGACACTGCAACGAGAAGAGAGCAAGCTGTACAAGAGAAAGAGTAAAGTTCAGAAGCACTTTTAGAACTTCATATTTTGTCATTATAAAGGATTTGAACTTATGTTTTTTGGTACAATTTTTTATGAGCTTATCTGCGATAGGTTTAAAATTGTATCTTGCATGACGCGATAATGTTACTATATTTACTATTTTTTTTATGCTTTAAGAAAGTAGGTCTGATGGTAGAATGAAACATCCAATTAATATTCATTAATATGAAATTAGTCATGAAAGCACAGTCACATGAGATAATCTCATCTTTTGCACGACACGTGATGGAATATTAAATATTTGTACCTATTGATTTTTTATAAAACCTGGTCTGATAGAACAAAACAAATATCAGATTCGAATTCAGCAATATGAAATTAGTTGTGTGAGCATGATCTCATATGTGAACCATTTTGGCTGTTGACCAGTGTTATCAACAGCCCCTCAGGTATCGATTTAATAAATGTCAAATTATTCTGTTTTGTTACAAGTAGTAGAGTGGTTACCTACGTGTGTGTTGGTATGCGTACTCGATTTGGTGGTTGGGTTTAATGTTAGCATGCATAAATGATTTAAATGTAAAGTGTACTGACATAAGATGATATTGTATCTGATGTTGTTAATATATAACGTTATTGTTTCTGTTATTGTTGTTATATGATGTAATATGTGTAATATAATGTATTAAGACAAATTTGCTAAAAATAGTTGAGACTTGTGTAGAGGACGAGCCAGGTTAAGTTCCACACTAAATAGTGGTAGGTTAGGGATCCCTCACTCACTGGCAGACATACATTTGCTGAACTTGGGGAACACTTATTTAGGTTTTGTATATCAGTACTGCTCTAGTTATTAATATTAGGTGACCATTAGTTGTGTGTTTGTGTTACATATTTGTATTGAGAGTTTAATAATTAGATTACTGTGACTGTAGCTTTGTTATGAAGAGTTGAACCAGAAACTTTGAATGATCAAGGCCCAGCTTATGATACACCATACACTAGTTTATTTTATCTTCAATTTATCATCTGTTGAGCAAAGAGTCACTGACAGTGTTATACACACTAAATTCACTTTATTTATTTTTATTTTTATTTATTTATTTTTATTTTTGTATTATTATTTTTTTTTACAGGATTAGCCCACCCGGGCACAGGTCACTGACCCACATCGGGGCCTGGGGGCGAAAATGTAATAATAATAACAATAATAATAATAATTAGATCAAAGTAAATAAAATTTATTATAAAGAATACGGAATTAAAAATTAAATAATATTAACTATACTAATAATAACAACACAGATAATAATAATAATAATAATAATAATAATAATAATAATAATAATAATAATAATAATAATAATAATAATAATAATAATAATAATAATAATAATAATAATTATAATAATAATAATAATAATAATAATAATAATAATAATAATAATAATAATAATATTAATAATAATGAAGAACCATAAAGAAATACAAAAATGAAAAAAGATCAACAGTGAGAAACGATATATGTACTGTATGTTGTGTAGTCAAAGTAAAAGAAACAATTGAGACCTGCAATTGTGTGCAAATGTGGCAGAAAGTCAGATCAGCTACCTGAAACTTGGTCAAAATTTTTGTGATGCCATATGGCAGCAGGGCCTACCATTAGACAACACATTATGCTTCCAATATATTCCCGGCGGTAGTACCTCCCTGTTTGGTAGCTGCCTACTACCTAGTAAACGCCTTCAGAGAGCAAAAAGGTTAATCAGACTCTTCGCGTTGAACTCGAACGTTATAATTCGGTCAGACCTGTTGAATACAATTCATTCCTAGTATTTCAAATAAATCATACATAGGCAATCATACATAAATGTTTAATCCAATATATATTCACATAATAATCATAGCTGTGTAATTAGTCTAATCTTAACACTTATAATGAGTACTTAATTTGCCATATTTTCATGTTGTCACAATGCAATGGACACAATCTACCTGTGTAAACTTAAGTACAGGATAAACTTACGTGTTGAAAGTCTCAAGAGAAACTGGTTAGGTGTTGACTCTGTGATAGGGATAGCTACAATGGCAGTGTCCTGCCCGGCGTCACATGCCCAGGCCTGGCTGGCCGACTTTGCTGCGTCAGGCGTTTATACGCAAACAAGCTCCCTTTACTACACCTCCTCCGTGTCTCTCCATCTCCACCAACTCAATACAGGCAGGCACGCCCAATAAACATGGCATGACTTACAGCCTAACATAATATTTGTTTATGGGTCATCCTACTCATTACTGCTTGCGGTAACAACCTACTACATGTCAATTTATTATAAGTGTAAGGTAAAATCTTCTAATGTGAACCCTAATCTTCCCTCTCAAGCAGTCAGCGAACCTCCCATTTGTTGTTGTTACCTCTACAGTACTCCCAGGATCTTGCAAGTACTGATATATTAAGTTAACCAATCCCATGTCCATATTCCATATCGTAATATATATTTTAGCCATTGAACTATTCAACTATTATATGATTTCACAAGACCCTAAACCAAAGCTGCACTTAATTAATGAGGGCTTTATCGAATTTCAAGTGAACCCATAAACATTTTATTAGCTCTGTTTGCCATTTGGCCCTCCCGTGCAACATTGCCTTACATGGCATAACAGTATGTATCTAAAGACTGTTTTGTGCATAATACTGTATATGTTTGCATAGGAGTGCATTCACGCATTATTATTAATAAAACATGATTATAATAATAATAATAATAATAATAATAATAATAATAATAATAATAATAATAATAATAATAATAATAATAATAATAATAATAATAATGATGATAATGATAATAATGATGATGATGATGATGATGATGATGATGATAATAATAATAATGATGATGATGATGATGATGATGATGATGATGATGATGATGATGATGATGATGATGATGATGATGATGATGATGATGATGATGATAAAAACAATAATAATAATAATAATAATAATAATAATAATGATAATAATAATAATATTAATAAATAATAATAATAATAATAATAATAAATAATAATAATAATATAATCTTTATATATATAAAGTTGTAGCCTCTGTCTGTCTGTTTGTTCACGAACTCCTCCTAGGGTTTTGGAGATAGACCCCCATAACCATATATATTCTGAAACTACATTACCCAGGGTGCTTGGATAAGTATATTTCATTTTGATCAAAGGGGGTCCCCGGGGGGCACAAACCCCCCACTGAAAATTTTTTTCCCTTCGATTTAAATGAAATTTAAACCATAGGTAAATGACCAGAAATGATGCCTATTCACAAAATATCAGCAAATTTCAATAATATTAAGACACCCTAATGGGGGCTAAACCCCCCTATATTGAAAATTTTGGAAGCCCATAACTTGAGTATTGGAACCTCTATTATCACGGGGTTTTTCTATTAATTAAACGTAAAACAACAACAAAAATTACCTCTCTTGTATAGAAAAAGTTGGCAAATTTAGACATTTTATCTACGACAAAACATCACTAGAATTATGGCAAGAAAAATTATTAGTTAATGCCTCTACTTTTTAAACATTTTCATTTATTTATTTTTTTTTCAGACATCCATTATGCCACGGAAAAGAAAGTCCAGTTATGCAAATACTCCACATGCACAAAGGATGAGGCTTCGTCGTCAATCTGAAAGCTGTGATGCAAGGGAAGAACGACTTTCTAGGCAAAGACAGAGGCAAACAGAGTCTCGGCAAAATGAAACCTTGGGTGAGCATCAAGAAAGACAGGAGCAAGATACATTTCGCCATATGGTTGCAAGAAGAAATGAGTCTGAAGAAGAGAGACAACAGCGTTTGATTGCTGATAGAAACAGGTATCAAAATTTAAGACAACGTGAGATCCAAAATGCTAAACGTTCTGCATTACTGTATGACAAAAATGACCCATGTAACAAGGCTGCAATTGGAGAAATGACCAAACTTTGTCAGTGTGGCGCTAAGAAATTTACTGGAGAATCACTAGGAATGTGCTGTGGAAATGGAAAGGTTACACTGGATCAATTTCCACCTCTGCCTCAGTTATTTGAAGAAAAGTTCACTGGGGAAAGTCAATTCAGCAAACACTTTTTGTCAAGACTCAGGGAGTACAACTCTCTGTTTGCCATGACCAGCTTTGGTCACAAAGATGAATCTGTCCAAAGTTGGAATCCATCTGTAAGAATCTAAGGTCAAATTTACCATCAACTTGGGTCACTGATGCCTCCTGAAGGTAGAAGAGCAAGATACATTCAAGTTTACTTTTTGGACACTTTGGAAGATCAACTGAGAGCAAGAGGAGAGCATCAAAACTTGAATGCTGATATATTGGAGAGAATTACAGCCTGGTTAAATGAAAATAATCATTATGTGAGGGAGCTAAAGACTGCGCTACAGCAAGTACGGCAAGGAAACATAAATGACAAGAAAATTGTAATTTGGGAAAATAAGCGTGCCCAGGGAGAACATGCTCGGCGTTTTAATGCACCAACAGGGGCTGAAGTTGCAATTTTAATGTCCAATGAGCCTACAGAAAATAGAGATTTTGTTCTTCAGTTGAAACAAGGTGGATTGAGGAGAATTTCAGAGCTACATCGATCCTATGATCCTTTGATGTATCCATTGTTTTTTCCATATGGAACAGACGGCTACCACATATATTTGCAAGGGAGAAATGGTCGGAAAGTCACACAGTTGCAGTTTTACTCTTTCCATATTATGTGCAGAGAAGGGAACTACCTCTTGCTTGGAAGGCGACTCTTCCAGCAATTCTTGGTGGATGCATACTGCAAAATAGAAACTGAAAGATTGAAGTTTTTGAGAAGAGAACAGCAAAGTCTCATTGCTGAAAAATTACTCAGATTTACGTGATAGTCTGCTTGCTGCTGATGGAGATCCAAATCAAGTTGGTCGTCGCATTGTGCTTCCAGCGACCTATACTGGTGGTCCTCGATACCTTCATGAAAAAAGGTCAGATGCGATGGCCTTTGTGAGACACTACGGAAGAGCAGATTACTTTATCACTATGACATGTAATCCACGTTGGCCCGAAATTGTTGACAATTTGGCTCCCGGACAAAAGCGTCATGATCGACCAGATATTGTTGCGAGAGTCTTCAGATTAAAAGTGAAAAGGTTTATGGAACATATGAAGAAGGGAATATTTGGTACTTTGCAAGCATGGCTGTACACCATTGAGTACCAGAAGAGAGGTTTACCCCATGCACACTTTCTTTTCTGGATAGCTCCAGAGCACAAAATCAAAGCCGAAGAATATGATTTGGCAATTTCTGCAGAAATCCCTAAAAAAGAGCAAGATAAAGAACTCCATGATCTGGTCATGAAACACATGATCCATGGCCCATGTGGTCCCCTAAATGAAGGATCCCCATGTATGGTCGACAGAAAATGTTCCGCGCAAGGCACGGGTAATTCGGCTAGTAATAATAATAATAACAATAATAATAATAATAATAATAATAATAATAATAATAATAATAAGAATAATAATAATAAGAATAATAATAATAATAATAATAATAATAATAATAATAATAATAATAATAATAATAATAATAATAATAATAATAATAATACCGATAATAATAATAATACCAATAATATTAAAATAATAATAATAATAATAATAATAATAATAATAATAATAATAATAATAATAATAATAATAATAATAATAATAATAATAATAATAATACCGATAATAATAATAATACCAATAATATTAAAATAATAATACTAATAAATAATAATATTAATAATATACTAATAATAATAATAATAATAATAATAATAATAATAATAATAATAATAATAATAATAATAATAATAATAGCGATAATAATAATAATAACAATAATATTAAAATAATAATAATAATAATAATAATAATAATAATAATAATACCGATAATAATAATAATGCCAATAATATTAAAATTATAATAATAATAATAATAATAATAATAATAATAATAATAATAATAATAATAATAATAATAATATAATAATAATAATAATGATAATAATAATAATAATAATAAAAATAATTGATCCGTATTACAGTATAGAGTCTTCCTTCATAGTTTTGTTTAGGCCCTCGTTCTTTTCCTCTTTCTTCTTCCATTAAGTGGGGCGGCATAGCTAATCAAATGTGCATTTTGTGATAGAAGTTCCAAATTTGGCACACTTATTGACTTTTAGATAATGAACAAATCTGGATATGGTGCCACTGCATATTTTGCCCCCGACGGCCGTGGCAGGCATTTTCCATAATGGTGGTCAGAAAACTATGGCGGCAACCATAAAAGTCACTTTAAGACATATTGCGGGACTAAAATAGACGCAGTTGTCATTCTAAGGTGCTAAAAGACAAGGACAGATGAGATAAACCAAAATTAAACTTGGTTTTATTACGTCATTGGTGAATACAGTATGTGAATTTAGAAGTACAGCGAGTTGTGGTGCAGTATTCACCAATCTAGGAAGTCAATGATAGGAGCAGAGTCCTTCACACACACACAATACTGTGCATTCAAGTGCAACCTTTTTTTTCACTTGCAGCCCTTCACACATCCCTTGTTGCATCTGCACGAGATTAACTCATAACTGGTGTGGGTAGCCTCAGGTAGTGTCGTACAAAACGGCGTGTACAAGTCATCCATCTGCATTTTTCATCCAGCCCCAGCTGGTTGGTGGAGGCAGCTGTGGTGATGGTACCAGGGTTTGGCCCAGACATGACCCCCCTGGTAGGCTGCCCTTTTGACATGCTCCTCTAAGGCTGCCTTTGTTGTAGGGATCAGCTGCATGTTGTTCTTTTTGGCGAATAGCTTCCCTCGTACTTTGTTGACGTCCATGCATGAGCTGGTTCTGTCATACAGGAGGATAACGAACCTCTCGATGATGTGTATGACATCCTCTGGTATGACTTTTGATGCAGCAGACAGTTTCAGCAGTGCCTCTGTCAGATCTTGGTAGACAGCCCATATTGCCCAGGGAGTCTTTTTACCATGACCAGAAAAACTGGACACAGTGTCGCACCCTGTCAGGGCATGGAACATAGGCAGTGCCCGCGCCTTCTCTGGTTCCAGACACGCTGCCATTTCGTGGGCAATGGAAACTCTTGCCAGTGCCAAATGCCAACCACAGTTCATATTCTTGGTGCATCCCTTGGACCAGTGAGACAGCCAAAAGCACGACATCTGTGTCCACAGTCCAGGGGCCGGATACTCAAAACACCTCATAAGTTACGCCTTTCAGCATGATACAGTACCATATATTGTCGAATCTTTACACTACCGTAAATTTAGCATACTCAAAATTTAATTACAGTTCCGTAAGCCTTTCGTAAGTTGTCATAACTCTTGTGTTTACCCTGTAAATTAAGTTCTCTTGTCGGAAGGTAGATGTCAGTGCAGGAGCTAGTTGGCCAATCAGCGCTCAGTTAACAAAATCATCAACCAATCACAAGAGAAGGAGAAATCAGCTGAGAGCGACGCAAATAATATTATTTTGTAAACATGGAAGGACCACCAGCCAAAAAGAGACGGCCTAATTTCAGTGAGGCTGAAGTATACGCTATTGTGTCTGAGGTGACCAAAAGAAAAGAAATGATTTTAGAGAAGTTGGACTCAAGTAGATGTACACTTCAACTCAAAAACCATGCCTGGGGTGAAGGGTTAAATGCGGTGAATGCTGTTGCTAGAGTCACCCGCAATGTTGCTGAAGTTCGGCAGAAGTTTTCAGATCTTCGTGTTAGCGTTAAGAAAAAAGCAGCACAAGATAAGAAATATGCTGGTGGAACAGGTAAGTCATAATATTGTTAGCGTGGGTATTGATTGACAATATGAAACAAACTTAACTATGGTTCTTCTAAGGCTTGGTACGATTTTACGTGTTTGTAAACTCAAGGAAGTAGTGTGGTGGCTCGTCATCGTGAATGAATACACATAATTTCCTGAGCACATTCATTAAAAGAAACATCTTTCTTCGAAGTTTGCCGTGTGAGTAAATAGTAAAAACTTTACCGTCCAACCTAAAGTTTTTCAATTTCAATTTCAATTGTTTATTCCTTGATAGAAGAAGCGGGATCCTAGTGCTGTCACTAGGTACCTCTGTACAATGACACCAGAAGCATCTGGCAAGTGTGACAAGTATATACAGTATAAATATTATAAAGGGGCTTATTAAAGTCTAAGGAAGGAAAGATATTCCTTTAACACATAATCAATATTATTTACAAAATATCTGGCCAGTATGGGGAGGATCATCGTGTCTCCGTCAGGGGGTCGTGGAGTGGTGGTCCAGCAGGCGTTACGGAAGCGTTGTGTGTGGGGACATCTTAGGAGGTAGTGGACAAGGGTGCTGCTGTCGGGTCTTCTGCATAATGCACAGGAGCGTTGCTCAGGGATGCGGGGATACCAATCTCCCAAGCAAAGTCATACCCAATGATGATACGGGCAGCAATCACGTCCCCTTTCCGCGATCCTTTCCCGTAGACGTACGAGAGGTCAGGAAGTTTACGGAGGACATCGTACCAGGTGGGCGGGGAGTCCAGGGGGATGGCTGCTTCCCGAGCTTCTCTCTGTTTGCGGCGAATTTGGGTCCTAATCTGTAAAAGTGTTCGAGGAACAGCGTAGTCAGGTGTGGCCTTGTTGCAGCCAGTCTTGGCAAGGCCATCTGCTGCCTCATTCCCCAAGATACCGACATGACTGGGTATCCATAGGAATGTCACAGGACGGCCTGCATCCTGAAGTGTGGATGTTAACCCTCGTATTCGGAGGATGAGGTCCTTATTTTCCCCTGATCCAAATGCGATCCCGTCGAGAGCAGACCTGGAATCGCAGCAGACAAGCAAGGGGCAGAAACCATCTGCTTCTTCCTCAGCGAGAAGGGCAGCAAGGAGGGCTATTAATTCAGCCTGAGTGGAGGATGCCCAGTCAGAAACTCTGAGAGACAGTTTGATAGACTCAGGGGCATCAGGACGGGAGATGTAGACACCAGCCCCGGCCCTACCTGTAACGGGGTCAACAGAACCATCAGTGTAGAGGACGACCCTACCTGGGGACCAGTGGGCGATCCTGGAGAGGTGGTATTTGCAAAGAATAACAGGGTTCACCTGGGATTTCGGGAGCGGTCCACTGAGGTCAATCACTTCAGGTTGAAAATCCAGCCAGGGAGAAGGAGACGAACCAACAGCAGGGGTGACAACAATATCAGGCACGAGGTCGTGTTCCTGAAGGGCTCGGATGAGTGACCCTCGCCACTGTCTTCTAGATGGAGGTCGGTCTCGGACAGCAGGAGTCAAGTTGGTTTGGACATAGCTTAAAGTTTTTTTGTTTTTTTGTTTTCTTTTTTTTTTTTACGTGGATTAACCAACCCAGCCACAGGTCACTGACCCACGTCGGGGCCTGTAATAATAATTCTTTAGTACTATTACTAATAATAACAACTCTTCATTAATAATATTAATAATAAATAACCATAAATGCCGAAATGAAAACACATAAAAAGTGAGAATCAATATACAGTATGTATGTTGTGTTGTCGATATTACGAGAAACAATTGAGACCCTGTAATTGTGTGTAAATGACACATTTAGTCAGATTAGCAACCTTAGACTTGCTCCTAATTTTCGTGATGCCATATGGCAGCAGGGTCTACCATTAGACAACACATTATGCTTCCAATATCTTCCCACCCGGTAGTCAGGGAAGTCTGTACTACTGTTAATAATTTCCCCACAACTTTTGGATTTTCTTATTATACCTATCATATAGTTTACACAATTTTAAGACACATTTGTCATTGTGTCGCAAATGACGTGGAACAGAGATAGTTAATATTCTTTTGTGTGGCAGGGCGGCGGAGGCCTCCCGTTGGTAAGGAAGTTAGGTTAGGTAGGTTTGGTTACTGTTATAAACTACATATTAATAATTACGTTATTTCCGACGGTAATGAAGGTCATAATGTGTAAATTACCATAGAATTCCTTTTTTTATGTCGTTAATTTTCATTCATCAATAGATTTATATTCATATTTGGTATACATTAATATGTAAATTTTACTTTGTTAGGCTTATAGGCAAGGATGTTCTATCATATGAGTTTACAACTAATACAGGTTGAAAAATTCTGGCTGCGGCTATTATTTTTTACTTATTTTACCATTTATTGTTTGTTACCGTAAATCAAATAAACTTTTGACATAGATAAAGGAGATATTTGTGGCTACAGTTACAATGATAGGTTAGGTTATAATGTTTGGAACTATTTCAGTAGATTCCTTTGTAACTATGATTTCTGCCAACTATAACACAGTAGCGTATAGTATATGTAACCACAGCTCACAGTAAGACAGTTATTATTTATTTTTTTCTCTTCAAGGTGGCGGCCCCCAAATTGAAATTACATACACTGCAATTGAAGAAGCAATTCTTCAACTATTAGATCCAGCCTCTATACATGGGATTCCAGGGGATGTTGAAAGTGAAGAACCTATTGATGGTAATTCAGTCAACATACTTTTCCAATCCCCTGATATATTTTGTTCTTTCCTGTCCTTGTTTTTATTTAAAAAATACTTTTGGAGACATTTTTTCACATCTTAATTTGGAAATACTGTACAGTATACTGATTTTTTATATATTTTTGAAAAATAACAACACTAGTAAGTTGGTTTCATTTCTAGCTTGTTTATTGCTTCCCTAAGTTATATATTAAATGTTGTTATAACTCGTATGTTAATGGACAAAATTGAGAAGTGCAAATATAAGAAATTTAACGCCTAGTTGATATTTAAATTTAAAAATATTTTATACAAATATATTTAGATGGTCAACACTATTTTTCAAACCATTATTTTTCCTAAAACCTTTTATATATTTTGAACTACAGTATAATAATTTAATTATACTCTTAACATTGACTTCAATCAAACTATTATACTACATTTCTTTCCAGAAGAAGAAAGAGAACCAACCCCCGGACCCTCAGGAGCTAGGTTTACGGCTAGTTATTCCCGAGAGGAATTTATGTTTCGGCTCGTTCAAGAGAAAGATGATTCTATAACCCTCATTCTGAATGAGGATATACAGGAACATGATATCACAGTACCCATTGTGCATTTAGAACCTGAAACTTCAGCACCTACAAACATTCCTGAATTTTCATCATCCAGAACATATGAGGTAGAAAGAAGTAGTTCAAGCAATACTCGTCAACCTATTGCTGCTACCACGGAGCAGCGAAGTAGGTCTCATACCCCTTCTGCCACAGCTGATAGGTCAACTGTAACTGGTGATCGCACTGATGAACTGGGTACATCTCCAATACCAAGTACGATCAGAAGTGGCAGGAGGCCACGAACCACTTCTGCCCGAAAAGATGAAGATCTTTTTCCAGAGATGCTTCGTGTTCAGACACAAATGAGGGACAGTTTTTTACAGCTTGTAGCTAACACCGAGTGCATTGCATCTGCAATGCAAATCATTGCAAAAGTTGTGCAGTCGAAAAATCCTATCCTATGATGCTGTGTTTATGGTATGTGTATATGTAGTTGTTTACTTATGTAAGTCCTTTACTTTTGGTAAATGTGATAATAGCGTAGTTGAAAAGTCATCAAACACATATTATAAATTTTCCTTTGAGTGATTGTTATGAAGGAAGACGGCATGTTAAAAAATTGTGTAACTTTCACTTGCAGCCTATACTAGTCATGAAAATGTAACAGGAATATTTAGCTCTCCATAGTTAATTAAAATCACAAAGTTAAGTGAAAGACACACATTTGTTAACTAATAACATGTGTTGCAGTGCTACTACGGGTAATGTTTACCCAGGTTTCTGGTAAAAGTTCCTACCACAATCAAAAGTATATGTTTGAAAACAGGCTCATGTACTTATTTTTATTTTTTAAAGGTTCCTTTATTTTGTAATATGTAGTCAATTTCCAGTTCAACGTGTTTTATTTATTAGTTTGTAGTTTGCGAAGTATGATTCAAGTAGGATGAAACAGAAATAATGGTGCAAATTCACCAACAGCCTACTGTAATCGCTGCTATTTAGCACACATTATTCTCCAAAGAGCAAGTTGTTGCATTGGTTCTTTCATAAGGATGTGCTGTCTCATGCTAAATTGTATAGCTTAACAAGCCAAGAGTATTCTATTTTTTCTTTATTACTTATAGTAGTACAGTATTGGGTTACAAGTTTCTTTTAATTTACGGGTATTGATGCAGGTACATTCTAGTCATGAGAGTTCCGACAGTAATTCTAGACATATGAAAATTATACTGTATTCCATTCTTAAATCTAAAAACTGGCAACACATAACAGTAGTTGTATTATTTTTTCACAACGATGTGGTGACCCATGTCAAATTGTGTAGTTTAAGATGCAAACAGTAGCAATATTTTTTTATTGTTTCAATTTCTCAAATATGTTTTACATAAGAATTTTTTGTTTCACAAACTTTAGTGCCTTTGGTATTTAGTAATATTACAAGTATACTATTGGAATCAAATTTGCTCAAGGATATAGTACATTTATTATTAAGGTAAAAAAAGCCATTTAATTTCTATAAAGAAGTTTATTTTATTATGTACAGTATATTGAAAATAAAATAAATCAATGTACGCTTTATTCGCATTACCTCTGTATACTGCACTAAAAAATAATAATTAAACATAGAGGAAAAAATGTATTGGTGAATTTATATTTGATATTTATTCATCAAGTAAACCAATTACGGACTATATTGGCTCGGACTGCTTGGCCCGTCCCTGCTTCAGCTACAGCTTCAGCTGGATTGTCAATCTCTCCATCATCGTCGACCATGTCGTGGGGAGGTGGTACCCTTCTCATTTCACAATAATTGTGAAGAAGGAAACATGCATTTACAATTTTGCCACATTTGGAAGGATCGTATTGAAGTGATCCGCCAGAACGGTGAAGGCATCTAAATTTTGATTTTAGGACACCAAAAGTTTGCTCTACAACCACGCGGGTTTTGGTATGGCTTTTGTTATACCTAACCTCTCCAGGGATTGAGGGGTTTCCTAATGGTGTCATGAGGAATGCCTCTAATGGGTACCCACTGTCACCTGGAACAACATGAGTAATTAAAAAATAAAGAAATAAATGTGTAGCTTGAAAAGAAATATAATAAAAAAAATTACAATGCCGTTGGGGGAATTAATCCCTCAGCCCACTCTTGTACCAATAAGCAAAAAACATATAAACTATATAGCTGCATTACCAAACAATGAGGCATAATGTATTTGCTTCCATATAAAATTAGCCATAAAGCACAAATATTTTAACCATTTTTCAACAACCAACTGTAAGACAAATAAAGAAATTAAGTGTGGGGCACTAATTATGTATGTGCCGTCAAGTGTCATAGCTTGGTTTAGGGAAAGTTATTAGGTTCAGCATATGCTAAAAGGTCAGTGATGTCAAACTTAGTCGATATGCACGGTTAAACATAGCTGTAAAAGTGTACCGTTCCTGAATTCAACAAATGTATGATTTATCATGTACTGGGCAGTTAAGTAAGCTCCTCCTAGCATTAGAGGCTATGTTACACCTAGTCACATTGATTAGCTAAAATAAGAAAAATCTTAACCGTGCAATTTCAACTTACCAATCAAATAATTATCACCAAAATCACCAGCCTCAAAGCGACGGCGAAGTAAGCAGCTGGCCCAGATGAAGGCGTCATGTGTACAACCTGGATAATTGGTGCTGTAGCTTGTGATCAACCCGTCGGCATTACATACTACTTGTACATTGAGAGAGTGGTATCGCTTCCTGTTTACATATGTTCCTTCATTTTCATTTGGGGCTTTTATGGGTATGTGTGTTCCATCAATTGCACCAATGACTCTTGGAAGGTTTCTTATTCTGGCAAAACCTTGCACAGTTCTTGCTATTTGTACATTACCTGTTGGCATCTTTATTTCAAATCTTGCCCTTTCTGAGAGAATTTGGGTCACATCTCTAATAATTCTACTGACACTAGCTTGGGTAAGACCAACTGTATCACCAAGTACATGTTGAAAGGTTCCACTGGCGTAAAATCTTAAGGCAACTAACACTTGCGTGTGTGTGGGAACAGCATGAGATCTTCTCGTTCTACGCCTTAAAAATGGATCTAAATCTTCACACAGTCTTAGAATTTCACATCGAGGAAACCTATAATATCTAATTAGATTTTCATCGCTTATATTTATGGGATCCAAAGGGTCCCGATACCTTCGTTCACGTCGTAAAGCTCGATCACGCAGATAAGCTACAACAAGATCCATTGCAGGGTAACTGGAAAATGAGGTCCAAGTGTTACAGGATCAATCTGCAGGACAGAAATTTATGCAATGGTTTAGAAGTTTGTTACAGTATTGTTTTTATGTTGATACTCACTTATTCAAAGTTTTATCATTAGGCCTAGAATAGAAGGGTTATGCCTGTGAAAAAAAAAATTATGGCCTTAACGTTTTGCCTGGCTCTTAGGGGTAAAATACTGAAAAATGCACAGCGTGTTAAAATCTCTGTACTCATTTAAAATTGAATAAAATTGTTCAGTATGAAAGTAAATAAGGGTGTTAAAAGCATTTAAAAGGCATCCTCTTGCCTCAAAGTCTGTCACATACTCGCATTTGAAACTGATTTCTGGTAATTGAAATTTTATCTAAAATTAATTCCCAAAGCATGATTTTGCAGGAAACTTACGGCTTAGGTAAATGACTTTCAGAGAGGCACATTTTCCTGAAAATTATGAGGAAAGTTTCCCAGATAACCAAGAAAATTCCGGAGATGGGGGATATATTTCTGGGTTCGAGAGATGATGTAATGGGCAATTGCAGGAACTACCGAGAAAATTTTTCCATTACCATAAACATTCTGGGGATGAGGGATATTTTCTTGATTTGAGATAATCGTCTCGTTAACGGGAAAACTCTCATTCACGGAAGTGCTCTTCACCAATTGTTCCAGCTAACAGAGATCTCACAGTATTTGGTGTTTTACCCCACTAGAATTTAGGTAAATAATCCCTTGCATAATGTTGGCCTGTGACAAGACACATAAGCTATACTAAGATAGCCTTATTCTGGGCAAATTCAAATAAATTGGTTATTGATAGCATAGCCTTGCCTAACCTAAATGACAAATCACTTCTCTTAAATTACTCATTTAGCTTAGACCCTAGTTTTCCTTTCAATGTTGGGGACATTTGATCTGAATTGTCTTCAAGTTCATACAAAAAACAACAATTTAAAACCTGAAAATATATCGGATTAGCAGTAAATTTTCTTAAATTAATACTTTACCTGTGATAATGTTCAAGGAAAGTCTGGAACTAGGCCTAAGGTAGCTGCTAGACAAAGTGTCTCACTGACAGCCTGACACTTACCAAAAAACCATGTACACATTCTCTAACCTAACATAACATAACATAACCAAACCAAACCTATCTAACCTATAACCTATTGGTATAATTTCTTATTTAAATAATCCTCATGTTCTAACTGAATTAAGTAGGCCCCACGTTTAAACATTTATTTGCCTAAGACTGAAAAAGCAGTTATATAGGCACCTATTAATCAAGTTAATTGCAATCCATATTTTACGCCTAATATCATTTAATTTTGGCTAGCCTATGGAAATTTATAGCCTTTCATGTTATCATACGCTATATACATAAGAAAATAGGCTAAGGCTATTGGTTGAATATTAGAAAAACAAGGCGAAGTCTTGGCAGGAATGTTCACTTGACCTCATATTTGGCTTTCATTACTGAGGGATATTTACGGCTATACAACATTAATAAGTTCTATCTGCAAGTTTACTCAGTCATAAAACATATTTTTACCCTAAGTGTGAACAATACAAACCTATTTTGGTAAAAAATACTTTATAATTTGTAAGAAGACAAAAGATGTGTCTCTTCCAAACCGAGACAAATACAAACACTCAAGCCGCTTATTATGGCAGCAAAAAAGTTACGAAAAAGACAAAGTGAAATATTATATTTCAGGATGTTGATGTACAAAACATTTTCTTCATTATTCTATGATAAAACAAGTCGAACAAGCATTATTACAACATATATTATTATTATTTTTTATACAATCGGGAATTAGTCACTACTACATCCGGGTTGAGAGTGTTACACAACCTCGGTAGCTGGTGTAAGTTACGTGCTCTAACTTACGGAGTTCGATGTCAAATATTTGTTTTGAGTATACCATCTGTGTTTTGAGTATGCCAATCTGAGACTGTAAGTCCAGTTACGGGGTACACAACGACATACAGTCCCATAAATGTTTTTGAATATCCGGCCCCAGATCAGCATCTTATGGTGGCCATGCTGGGCTGCATGGGATGCATGCAGCAACATGCGACTGTATGCTTTTTCGTGATTGCATGGGGCGATCGATTCAAGAACAGGGAGCACTGACTTGCTAAGGACTGCCTGTCCATCGGTGATGACAAGCTGCTTGTGTTCCTTGTCAATCCACGTGAGGAGGGCCTCTGGCAGGAACTCTAACAGCTCCGTCTTGTTACTGTCTACCCTCAGGAAGTTCTACCAGTTTCCTTGTATGGTAGCTGAACCCACCACACGTTTGAGGACTCCTTGTCCACTTTCTGCTCTCGCTGTACATTACAGTGAATCAGCAACATACCTGTCAAACACCAGATCAAGCCGTGACGCAGTTTGAAGCTTTGTTGACATGTATGGGTTGAAGACCTCCTGGGCATATTCCTCAAAGTTCTTGGCTGCTGCTGGTTTGAGCATCTGGCGAACAGCTGCTCCATCAAGAACTACACTGGTGGCAGGAGGAGCTTCTGTCTGGGCAACAGAAAGATCCCCTAAGCATACAAGGAGGTCACTCTTCGTACATAGACAGATGCTACCTCCACCAGAGAGTGATGGAGGACATGGTTGATTTTCGTGACGAAACAATTCTTCAAGGTTTCCATCCCTTGTCTGGTAGCCAATATACAGCCGCGAGAAAAGGCTCACATCATGCTTGAGAGAGGCCAGCTGCTCTTTTCCTTTACTTCCTTTACTTGAGATGGAAGCACTGAACACCTTCAGCTTGTTTCGACGAAGAATAGCATCGGCAGGCTTGGATCCTTCCATCAGACGTTCTCTGGTGAAGGTCTGGAACTGGTCTTGGCCAATGCTCTTCGCATTTCTAACAGTCTCAGCTGCAGAAGGACTGACAATTTCCTTGGTGTGAAGGGCCACCAGATCAAGGCTTTCCTCCTCAAAACGGTTACCAAGCTCTTCTATCACACTGACATGGGAGTGGACATCTTTGATGAATGAATTTGCACACCGGGAATCTGGTCATGATGATGAGTGTCTCTTTGCCTGCTCCATTACTGGTGTTCATCGTTGAACTCTTCTATCACTCTCGTAACTTTTGGACCCGAAATCACCCAACTTCGCAGGGCACTGGGATTGTTTGTCACCCCCACAGCTCCTCCATCTCCTTTGATGCAGGCGTTGTTCTGTTCGTGAGCCTGATCAATCGGGATTGATGAGAATACCTTCCTCGTCTTCTGCACCGTAAAGTTGCCAGCATTGAACTCTCTGGCTACATCTGGGTGCTTTTTTCAAGTTCTGCCATGTCCCTTCGGTGAACATGGACCCACCTTGCATAGTTAGTGTGGTCTAGGGCACCACAGACAACAACAACAACTCTATTGCACAAATTGTAGCAATCAGACGGGGAACATACTGTTTAATTAGACTAATTAGTCTACTTACTCTATCATTTCTATACGGATATAATAAAATAAGTCACTTAGTAGTTTTAGTTATTTTGCAGTGAAATAAACTGAACTGCCAACATACAGTCACACCCAGCAGGGCAATTAAGTAAAATATCAGTGATTGTTGGTGGCCATTTTGGATAATGGGTGCAATAACCGACAGCAGCTAAATCTGCGGTGGCACCATATCCAGATCTGTTCACTATATATAAGTCAACATGTATGCAAAATTTGGTGATTTTATCACAAAATGCACAATTGGTTAAAATAGTGAGGTTATGCCGCCCGACTACTGTATATTAGTTCTTTTCCTCTACCTCATTCATACAGTATTTTCTTCCCCCACTCCTTTTGCTTATTCTCTTCCTCGAGTAATTATTTAATATTTTCTTCAGGTATCGTGAAAGGCTTGTATCTCAGTTATTTATTTTTTACATGTGACTAATTCAGGCAGAACCTTTTATAACTCACCTTTAGAAAATAAGTATGAGTACCGCTGATCCTCAAATCAGTATTCTTCTCCAGTCTGGTACAGTTGCAGAAATGTGTTCCTACACCCCCTGTGGTAACTACAGTGTAGTGTCTCCAAATGACAATGTCGCGCGAGTATTATCACTATTTATGAATTTATGGGTATTGGTCGTGTAACGATAGATGAGATTGGTAGATAGGTTGCCCATTTGGTGACGGGGGTTACCACAGGGGGTGGTAGGAATACATTTCCGCAACTGTACAAGGTGGCCTCTAATTTGGTGTAGAAGGGATTATCGGCAACGCTGCTGTATCGAGGCTGTCATGAACGCTTTCCATTGAGAAAAATCTGTTCGATGTTTCTTACCGGTCAAACTTAGCTTAATCTTTACAGGGAAAAGGTTATTCAACCAGAGAATATTTCGTCTTCACACCTGAATTGATTCTCATCGCCATAGATAGTAAGGTATGCAATCAGACTCAAACGGAAATTAGGCGTTCATGGGTTGGATTTCTTTTGCCAAATATATGGAAACTGAGTGCAAGCCCTTATTGATCAGAAACTATAGTCCGCTCCTCATATGAGTTGTAACTGAATTTCGATTGGTGTTAATAATTTTATGAATCTTGATGATGAACATTATCTAATAAGAGGTAGCAGGTGGAGAGCGGGAATGGGGTTTTGACGTCGGTTGATCTTCCCGCTCCAGCTTTAGAATAAAAGTAATGCTCGTCAGATTGTGAGACGAACTGTCTGCCAGATAATGCCACCAACAGAATTTTTGGTGGACAAAATTATCGATCCGTGTTTGTCAGGAAATTATAAGAAGTCTGCTTTACTCAAATATGACATTTTTACGTAAATAAAAAGTAACAAACAACGCTCAAGCAACTGACTTGTTGAATCAGTTTTTCCGTCTTAATGTACGAATAGATGCTGTCGGGGGCTGTTGCCCTTAAGTTATAGCTTCGGTTTCCCTTAGATACTTGTCAAAGGGAGTGATCGATAACCAATCTCCATATTCATTGAGCTTGCAAATAGATATTGGCTTATTGGCTTAATTTTACACTTGGTGTTGCAGCACAGTGAAATCAGATACTTCAGTAACTTTTTGAGTGTATACTTTGGAATGCACAAAGTGACTAGGTCGTGTACCGCCAAGACTGGGGATATCATAACACATTTTTATTATTATTCTACAGGATTTAGTTGCTAAGATAAGTTATTGTTCCTGAAAAATTAGTTGGATTCCAAGAGGCGTATTCTTAAAGTGGTTTTGGATAATGGCAGCAATACTAGTGGTAGGCTCAAGGACTCTTGTGTTGTGGATTGATTACTATTAACACTTAATTTGTCTTACAAAGGCATTCAATTATTTTTTTTTCAATGGTTTAAGCATGTGCAAAAACTTCAATCTACAATTTTAGGATATGAGCGATACGGGAATCCCTACAGAAAAGTTATTTTTAATTAGAATGATAGAGTGTGGTCCTCGACTGATGGATCCGCATTGACTAAATATATGCAGGTTTCTATTGTCTGTAGAGAGCTTATTTGTTTTAAATAACTGTATCTGTTCTTTTGGAATGTTATCGAAAAGGCTAGAACCAATAGTCTTTTTTATTGTAACAAAAAACGGTTTCAATAATTTATTTTTCTTTATTTCAACGGATGGAGAGACATATTTACCACAACTTGAAAAGGGATGTCTGAGGATAAAACTCTTGTTGTAGTGAAGCTGTGAAGCCTGATAAAGACAATATAAGTATTTAAATAAAACTGGATTATGTCACAAGGGTGATTTTTTTATTTTTTATTTTTTATTTTAACAAAGAAAAGAAAATTAACAGGGTATCACTGACTGCTTTACTCAGATACTGTAATTAATGAATTCACCTTTTCTCAAATGTTTACGTAGGGCTCCAAACCTGCAATAATGTAGGGTCTGCCTAAAGTACAAAAGGAAGGTTGTGTTGTGTGAGGCCAATTGTCTCAGCTGTGGGAATTTTTAATTACAATCTTCCTTAATTCTTGGTTCCTATACTGACACCGATCACCAAACATCAGTAAGCAGTGTCAGAATCCTTTACATATGGCATAAATATATAAATAAATATATATACATATATATATATATATATATATATGTATATATATATATATATATATATATATATATATATATATATATATATATATATATATATATATATATATATATATATATGTGTGTGTGTGTGTGTAACCGGTCGGAATTTACTGGGCTTTATTTTCTCGCTTGACTTGGGGTTTATTAAAGATTAATAGATGGTAATGACAGTGGAAGCGCCCCTTTGAGAAAAATCCGGAACCAGCACAAGAACACTTAAATCTACTAAACAAAATGAATTGTCCGTGACCCGTGGAAGGATAGCGTCTGTGACTGGGATGAATGAGACACACTGTAAAATTTAGACACTTATATTCCCTCCAACACTACAAACACAATCAAATAATGGTACACCAATATGAGCACCTCTTAACTTGAACTTAAAACACTACTCTGGGGAATAAAAGTTATACATGATATATAAATTATTAGAAACTCAGGCAACAATAAATTTGAAGTATTAAGAAATGTTGCTTGCACACATGAAACAGGCCTTAAGGGCTTTCAACAAAATATTATCCAGCACTGAGAAAATGGTATTCAAAAATAAGAAATTAATAATTCCACCATGAATAGGCCTAAAGGGCACTCAATATAATTATGTTACACCAACAGATGCAGGCCTTAAGGGTTTTCAACAAAATAATATCAGTCACTGAGGAAATGGTATTAAAAAATAAGAAATTAAACACTCTACAATGAATAGGCCTTAAGGGCACTCAATATAATTATGTTACACCAACAGATGCACACCTCCTAACCTAACTTAAACACTACTCTGGGGAACAAAGGTTATATCAGAGATTGAAACTATAAAGAAATTTTAAATGCACACAGCATACATTAGTAACTGAAAAAATAGTATTAACTACACACAAAAATATTGTCACAATTATGAAGACGTTACTGAGTCCAATACCCGTGAACCATGATCCCTAACCTAACACACACACAGATTCTACCTGCACTCCGTAGTCGTTTAAGGCACAACCAACAGGCACCAGTAGTTGAAGGCCCAAATCAGCCTTTCTCCACCTTGGAAAGTGTACCTCTAACTCCACTGACTCTTGGCCCCAGTGTGCGGCCCTGTATCACTCAGCTGGCCTCACTTTACCCCCAGTACATCCATGAAACGGAAGGGAGTGAGCCAATCAGACCTTGTACAGTTGAGAGAAGCTTTAGCTTCCCGTTAGCAAGAGGGTTTCACTAAGCTGCTCAAGACATGTGGTATTGTGAGCCGAGGTAGAGGAGAGCTGATGACCCCCAACGATCGTCCCGTCGTCAGCTGGGCACCCAGACGGCTAGATTCCCTCAAGAGATCTTTTGATACCCAGCTAAACAGTGACAGGCCTACACTGATCGGTCCAACGGCGACAATCGCCACCCTCAATCATCAAAGGCAGTCTCAAACGGCAGTCAATCTCTCACGGTCATCACTCTCGCAGTCAATTTCTCGCAGTCAAGTGGGTTCTGACGGAAACCCTGAAATGAACTCACTGTTAGCTCTTGTTAACTTTACCACTGCCCTATCTAACCCTGTCTGAGATCGAATGAGACTTACTTGTTATACTGCAATAGTGCAACACAGGTGACTAGGCCACGTGACTATTTCTGTGGACGGACGCGCAGGGATGTCCTGTAGGTCCAATCGCTTTCGCTTTCACGTAACTGAGGACCAGCCAGCGTCGCGTCTCTCCAAGGCGCTAGCTTAGGCCTACGTGACATATTTTCCGCCTAAATAATAACTCCTTGGGACACCCGTGACATTATTCAGACTGATAAACGATCTATAATAATTTCAAATTCAATAATAGTCCCTTAACTTCATGAATCGCATCATTATTAATTCGGCAAATTACATTTAATATCACTTAGGCCTAGTTCCACAACCTCTCGCTATGTGCAGGGAGCGTTCGCTTCCCTCCGACGACCTTGAAAGCTCAGTATCGCCAATTGCGCGGTGTTTGAAATTACTCTGAGATTTCTGAATATTATATATATATATATATATATATATATATATATATATATATATATATATATATATATATATATATATATATATATATATATATATATATATATATATATATTATATATATATTCAATTGAGATAACACGCGTAAATTTTAAGCCCTAATCTTAAGAAGAAATCTGTTTATTAACCATATAATCTTTGGTCCTGTGAACCAATATATTACTCCCTGATGAAAAAAATAAAGGCTGTAGTAATTAATTAAAAGTACACAAGAGGAGCCTATGGCGTGCCAGAGGTCGTTATCTACAAGTCACTGAAGTGTCGGGACGCCTCTTGGAAGGCGACCCCGAAGGAATTCAAGAAATCGGCGACTTATCAAGTTGAAACATTTGCTAAAATAGTACGGGATGATTAAATTTAATTTACTAGATTTTCTATGTTGGTAAACATTTCTTGAAACTAGAAAAGGAAGTGAGTTTTAGAAGAATTTTTCAAGTTGCCGCATTACGGAATGTCAAACATGGTCTGCGGAACTACAAAATCTTCAAAGATTTTACCGACAGGTGGGATGAGACTGACAGGCCTGAGTTGGTCTGTTGCCACCAGGTGGTCCTCATACAACTCTCTCGTATAGATATTTTACAGAGAGCTCCTTAATGCGACAGGTTGGAAGGACTTCAAGTGATGTTAGTTGTTCTCTTATCTGAGAATTCGCCAAGCCACGTGCTGTTGCCTCAGACTGTTCTTTTACCACCTGGTAACGTTTGTGTAAATGTGGCAGGGTCGAAATACCAGACTTATATATGATTGGGTACTCTCAACTACTCTCTCATACTTTATGTGGTAAGACCTGATGCATTTTTTGTAGCAATATAGATCATCTCAATAAACTGCTGATGAATCTTCTATGTCACATAAATAGTTGCCTCAAAGTGGTTTTGTTACCTCCTGTGGTGATGTTTACATAAATGTGGGACTGGCGCATTCCCAAACTTATGCATGAATGGCTTGTAGTCGTTTAACGAGGGAACTGATTGGTGAAGAGGGTTGAGTACACATTTCTTATGTATCGTTAAGAGCTGACATTTCACATTTAATCAGTAAGAGTTTTTTTCTTATAGACATTAGATGCTCCGCCAGTGCAAGGCCTTGGAACTCATTTACTGCAACTTATGATACATTGATACTGCCATCGTGAGATAGCACTTGTCTGAGTTGTATTTATCGGATCTCTACGGATGTTCTCGTTTACAGATCATTTATCAATTGATAAAGTAGGCCGTAGTAGCCCAAAGGATAGGCTGGCCATAGGGCTGTATTTTCAGTCGTCATGCCTTATGGTGTGCCGGATTGCATATTTCTCAAATGTATACACCCTCAGCACCACCACCCTCAGCCAGTCAGCCCTCCAGTGGTACAGCAAATCACGATCCACCTTGCGCTCTGGCAGTTGTCAAGTCGCACATTTCTAAGACAAATATTCTCCCTTACAGTGAAGAATAATTTATTTACGTGTGCACAGTCTTCAAGCTTTCATGTTACTTGTGTGTGTGTGTAAGAGAGAGAGAGAGAGAGAGAGAGAGAGAGAGAGAGAGCCTCAGAAAGTCCCTCTTGAACTGCCGATTGTCTCACATGATGCAGCTTACAAAAATAAAGCAAAGGAACATCTTACAGTTCCCAGTCCAGCAGTTAGGGTTGGTAGAAATTTTCTTAATGTTTATCAATAGAGATTTCGCACTTGTACGGGACACAATGGCGGTACTGTATCAGGTAGCAAATAGCAGGCCCTTTGAAATTTTATTTCGGTACCACTTACACACATATATATATATATATATATATATATATATATATATATATATATATATATATACAGTATATATATTTATATATATATATATATATATATATATATATATATATATATATATATATATATATATATATATATATATATATATATATATATATATATATATATATATATATATATATATATATATATATATATATATATATATATATATATATATATATATATATATATATATATATATATATATATATATTACATACATATATATATATATATATATATATATATATATACATACATATACATATACACATCACACATGTTACATAAAATGATAGTTTAAAGGTCACCAGATTTGAATATTTCTGCATCATGCTAAGACATTGCAGCAATTGCAGGGGGCAGCACTTAAGACTCAGTGGACTGCTACATTACAGGAGATTTCAACCTTGATCTATTAAAATCAGAAACCGACACCTCAGTATTAGACCTTCTTGCTACCTGTCATTCTAAACTCTTCTTCATCACTATAACCAAACCCACTAGAGCAGTGGTTCTCAACCTTGTTTGCCCCATGCACCCCTTTCACCATATGTCAGAGGTCATTTCCAAGATTGTCTGCCTCAAAAAGTGCATTCCAAATAATATGAGTATAATACTGAAAATCCTTTATTTTTTCCATTTTAGTACATATACATTTACAATTTTACATGGATTATCTTTATAGTGGAGTTTTACAAATTAAATGCCAATTGAAAATGTTGATGGATTTATAAAACTTGAATAAAAGTAAAATAGTTTTTTTTATATTTATAATGAATTACTTAACAGACCAAACTGAAGCATAATGCAATAAACAAAAAGTTCAATAGAATACCAGGATATTGTAAATTTGTAATTGTATGTATATTATGTATGCTGGATTATATATTATGTATGTATATTATGTATGTGCTCCATTTATGTATTATTTATTCAGCCTAGTTAGCAGCGTGTGGCAATGTAATTACCATATCCCACATGCTTAATTAATGTGCCTGGCGACGGATGGAAGCTGCTAATGTATCACTTGCCATATGTCGTCGATAGAGTAGTTGACAAGCAGCCAAGCTGAGGAGCGGTACTTCCCTCTGTGTACATATCTTTTATCCAGTAAATCGAACCTACAAAATCTATACAGGTGTTTATGTTCTCTCCTGTATATTGAACTTATTATCCAGAACATAACATGGCGCAGTGCGTAGTTTTACTGGATAATTACGAGTGACAGTGCAAAGTTTGTGGAAAGCCGGCTTATGGACTCCCGCCCTGTGTCAACCGCCGCCCCATCCCTCCTCGAGGAATTTAGCAACTTTGAGCAGTGTCAGTGACAGTGATTCTCTGTGAAGTGTTTAGTGCATTGTGTGTTTCGTGCCATTCATGTGTGACCTTGTTCTAAAGGATTCCCAAGGTATACGGCATGTTCTGGGCATTTGTGGGGAGTAGAGTTCAGTGCACCCTCCTCTGACCGCGTCCAGAGGGTTACTGGCGACTGACTGCGAGTCGCTGCCTCTCCCTCCTCTCCCTCCCAGCGAGACGCTGCCCGCGCGCACACACACATACATGTACTAACACTCACTGACCGCGCGGCTCCCTTATATATATTTTATATATATAACCTACTTATCTGTGTATTTAATTAATTTTTTTTTGTCTGAAATCTTGTTGATACGACGGGCTGACCGGTCAACACTGATTTAAGACACAGTACACAGATGAAGTAGTTATGTCTCATGCCTTACGTAGCCGTGGACCCAGCGTCCGGATGAGTGAGTCGGATGATAGCCCCGCAGAGATGGATGACGAGGCCGACCACGACGCTCCAGCTCCCACAACATCGCGCAGCCCTTCACCTCAATATTCAGTGTTGTCTCCAGAGATAATTGCTTTAATGAAGTTTATGAGAGATCAAAGGCGCGAGGATGAAGCTAGCAGACGTGTGGCGGATGAACACAGAAGGCAAGCAGAGGCAGAGAGAGACCACCAACGGAGATTGGAAGACAGTGCACGGTTTGAAGCCTTGATATCTCGCCTCACTGTTAACCAAGCCCCCGGCTCTAACACTGCCTCGGTACTGACTGGTTCAGATACCTCATCAATGCTTCCTTCACGCCCCCCAGCCCCACCTAAAGCAGCAGCTCAAACACCGCCCATCTTAAAGCCTGATGTGAATTTCCAGACTTTTCGTGAATGGCGGCGACGGTGGACTGATTATTCTACAATGGTGGATCTCCAGAGTTTGTCACAGCCTAAACAACTCATCCAGCTGCGTATGTGCCTGTCCTTGGAAATTCAGCGTGTCTTGGAACATACGTTGCAGGTACCTCCGACCTCTTCATTGTCTGTAGAGGAGGTACTGGACATTCTACAACGGCACATCAAAGGACAGCAGAATGAAGCTCTGCGCAGGAGGGAATTGTTTAGCTGCAGACAGACGGAGGGTGAGTCTTTTGACGCCTTTTATGTACGACTTAAGAGAGCCTCGGAAGAGGGAGATATATGTCTAGGCCACCACCAGCAGTGCGAGGAGACCCAGTTGAAGCAGGTGATCCTGACGGGTGTTAAGGACGAGGAACTTGTCCAACGCCTCACCTCCCTCGACTCTTCCTCTCCTCTCAGGGATGTGTTGACGATATGTCGCTCCTATGAGGCTACCAGGTGTGCCACCTCTGCCATCCGAGCTCCCCCTACAGCTGTACGCGCTGTGTCCCGGTACAAGAAGGACAAGAAGTCTGCTCCTACGCCTTCGCCCACCACGTCCACGCCCGGTTCATTTTGTAACAACTGTGGTAAGCAGCACGGAACACAGGTGTGTCCAGCTGCTGAGTCTACATGCAACAGTTGTGACCGTAAGGGCCACTGGTCACTCACAGTACGGTGCCCAGCTAAACGCGTCCAGTGCAACGTGTGCGGTCGTCTGGGCCACTATGACAAGTGTTGCCCTTCCAACAAACCCAAGGGACAGCGTCGGCGGAAGCTTCAGCGCCCTTCCACCAGAGAGGGCCGCCCACAGTCTTCCAATCAGAAGCATGACGACCCTGGACAACGCTCGAGCCATATTAGGAATGTGTGCTCCCCCCCGCGTCCCAGGACCAAAGTCCCCCAGTACATCAGTGTCATTGTGACCTACCGCAGTGTGTCATCCCGTCTTCAGATGTTGCCCGACACCGGCGCTGATGCTACAGTCATCGGTCCCCAGCATTTGCAATGCTTGGGGCTCTCTCCAAGTGATCTAGGACCGCCCCCCAAGGATCTCCGCTTTATGGCAGATGGTTCACAGATGACCCCGGCCCTGGGTTCACTCCAAGCACAAGTCACCTTTGGCAACAGGTCGTGTCAAGCCTGGATTGATGTGCATAACGGTGTCCCGACTCCTTTGCTGTCCTACAGACATTGTCAAGAGTTGGCCATCATCTCCCAGGACTTCCCCAAACCTATTCTTGAGGTAAAACACGCCAACAAGGTGCAAAAAGGGAGCAGCAACGACCCTGCTGCCGCCCTACCCCTGCCTCTTGCCAGTGACACCTCTCCTTTGGATGCTCGGAAGTACTTCCTGAAGGAATTCAGCGACGTTCTGGTGACCAAGTCCGCTCTGGAACCCAAGCCTCTCAAGAAGATGGCAGGTCCCCCCATGAGGATCCACCTGAGGGACGACGCGAAGCCCTTCGCTATTTACACCCCTCGACTGGTTCCCCTGGCCTTCCGCGAGGCGGTCAAAAACGAGCTGGACTCCATGGTCGCCCAAGAAATTATTGCACCAACCGGCGATGACCCGTCTCCATGGTGTCACCCTATGGTTGTCGTCGCGAAACCTAAAGGTGGTGTTCGGATCACCACTGACCTCTCCAAGCTCAACAGCCAGGTGTCTCGTCCTGCGCACCCTTCTCCCACGCCCTTTGCAGCTATACGCAGTGTGAACCCGAAGGCGCGCTTCTTCACGACGATGGACGCCTTGTGTGGATACTGGCAGATAGAGCTTGCCGAAGAAGACCGACCACTCACAACTTTCATCACCCCGCATGGACGTTACAGTTATTGCCGTGGCCCCATGGGATTCGCCGCTACAGGAGACGCTTTCTGTCTTCGAGGTGATATGGCTCTACAAGGTCTGGCAAACTGCGTGAAAGTGGTCGACGACATACTCGTGTACGACGAGGATTATATGGATCACCTCTGCCGTATCTACGAGGTACTCAACAGGTGCCGGAAGCACGGCATTACCCTAAATGCCGACAAGTTTGTTCTGGCTAGCTCTTCAGTTGACTTTTGTGGGTACACCCTCTCAGGGAATGGTATCGCAGCTGACCCGGAAAAGGTCCGCGCCATCACGGATTTTCCCACCCCTGCTAACCTTACCGACTTGAGGTCCTTCATCGGTCTCGTCAACCAGTTAGCAGAGTTTTCGTCGGACATCTCCGCAGCTGCTCAACCACTTCGCCCCCTGATGAGCCCCAAGAGGACATTCCTGTGGACCCCCGACCACGACAAGGCCTTCCAGCAAGTGAAACAGGCCCTGTCTCGTCCACCTGTCCTCGCCACGTTTGACCCAGCCTTGCCGACAGTTCTGCAGACAGATGCCTCACGCTTGTATGGCGTGGGATACGCCCTACTGCAGGATCATGGTGGAGGGCAGTTCCGGCTCGTCCAGTGTGGCTCGCGTTTCCTCTCTGACACTGAGACGCGCTACGCCACTATTGAGTTGGAGCTGTTGGCTGTGGTTTGGGCGATGTCCAAGTGCAGGTTTTACCTCATAGGCCTGCAACACTTTCACCTAGTGACCGACCATCGCCCGCTTGTCCCGATCCTCAACCACTACACGCTAGACGCCGTTGAGAACCCTCGCCTCCAGCGTCTGAAAGAGAAGCTCTCGGCGTACATCTTCACAGCAGTGTGGCGTGCTGGTAAGGAGCTCTGCATCCCTGATGCCTTATCCCGCTCTCCTGTCAGCCGCCCTACTCCAGAAGACCATGTGCTCGACGCCGACCTCGCTCTTTCCGTCAGGACTGTGGTCACTCTCCATGCCGTCCAATCCCTTCGTTCGGACCTGTCACCAGATGACGACAAGGCAATGGAGGACCTTCGAACAGCGGCCCGAGATGACCCTTCCTACGTCCGACTTGTCGAGTGTGTGAGGAATGGATTTCCTAGCAACCGCTACGATCTTCACAACACCCTGCTCCCGTATTGGAAACTCCGCGATGAACTCTACTGCGACGGAGACCTTGTTCTGTACGGAGCACGTGTAGTTGTCCCTGCTGCATCACGTCCCCACGCCTTGGCTCGCCTTCACGACAGTCACCGTGGAGCTGAGGCCACCAAACGACGTGCACGACAGACTGTGTTCTGGCCCGGCATCAACTCCGACATCTCCAATGTTGTCCGTGCGTGTGAGCCCTGCCAAGTATTACAACCCAGCCAGCAGCAGGAACCCTTCATGAGTGACGACAACCCCACCCGCCCCTTTGAGTCTGTGTCGGCCGACTTTTTCTGTGTGTCAGGAAAGTCCTTCCTTGTTATCGTCGACCGTCTCTCTGGTTGGCCGGTTGTCATCAAGTGCGGTAATGACACGACGTCTGCCGCCACCATCAGCAAGTTCCGCCACTACTTCCGTGACGTGGGCGTTCCTGTACGCCTGCGAACCGACGGAGGGCCTCAGTTCACAAGCCGGGACTTTGCTGTGTTCCTTGACCGATGGGGAGTCCGGCATGTGTTGTCATCGCCCCATTACCCGCAGTCCAACGGCCACGCTGAGGCTGCTGTCAAATCCCTGAAGCACCTCATCCTTAAGGTGGCCCCTTCTGGGAACATTGACTGCGAGGCCTTCGACCGGGGTCTTCTTGAACTCCGCAACACACCTAACTACACCGGACGCTCCCCTGCCCAGGTTTTGTATGGACGCCCCCTTCGTTCTTGTGTCCCTGCTCACCCTCAATCCTTCTCCAAGGAGTGGCAGGCCAAGACAGAGGATTGTGATCGCCGAGCCGCCGAACGTGTTCAGGACGTCGTCGCCCGCTACAACGACCACGCCCGTTCTCTCCCCAGGTTGAGTGTCGGCACCCAAGTCCGTGTTCAGGACCCGACCTCCCTACGTTGGGACAAAGTAGGCGTAGTCATGGGTCTCGGTAGGTCACGGGACTACCAGGTGCGGTTACCCAGTGGTCGTGTGTGGTGGAGGAACCGCCGTTTTCTCCGCCCCGTAACAATGCCTTCTGCTGGCCCCGCCACCAGTGTTGAGTCCCATACCCTTCCCAGTGATGAAGTCCCTCGACGCTCAGAACGGATCCAAAAGAAAAGGTCCGCTCAAGACTTTGCTATGAGCGTATAGGGGGGGAGGGAGGTGTATGTATATTATGTATGCTGGATTATATATTATGTATGTATATTATGCATGTGCTCCATTTATGTATTATTTATTCAGCCTAGCTAGCAGCGTGTGGCAATGTAATTACCATATCCCACATGCTTAATTAATGTGCCTGGCGACGGATGGAAGCTGCTAATGTATCACTTGCCATACGTCGTCGATAGAGTAGTTGACAAGCAGCCAAGCTGAGGAGCGGTACTTCCCTCTGTGTACATATCTCTTATCCAGTAAATCGAACCTACAAAATCTATACAGGTGTTTATGTTCTCTCCTGTATATTGAACTTATTATCCAGAACATAGCAGTAATTAATTTTATTCAGATGAAGATTACAGTCAATGAGAAACCTGTGATTGTTTTTTCTTCGCCAATTCTGGGATACGCGGAGGAGTGCTTGAAAGGGCACAACGCAGGTCATTTTCTACCTCTAATCTACTACGTTGCTTCGTTTTAATTTGCAACAGAGTTGAAAAGCCTGACTCACAAAGATATGTCGACACAAACGGAAGCAATGCACGGATAGCTCTTTCTGCCACTTTTGGGTAGGAATCGCACATCAAGGGCCAAAATTCTGTGATTGATTTCTCATCGAACATATCTCTTGCTCCCGAATCAGTTTCCCCCCACCCCCCTGAAAACCTGAATTCCCCCCCTGGGGGGAATTCCCCCCTGGTTGAGAACCCCTGCACTAGAGTAACTGCCACCTCTGCCACTGTCATAGATCATATCTGGACTAACAACGCTCCTAACAACCTTGCAAGTGGAATTATTTTTAACAATATCTCAGATCACTTCCCAGTTTTTGCCATGATTAAAACAGCCACAAGACCTGAAAGGTCTAGTAGAGTCTCAATTCAATACAGAGACTACTGCACCGACAACATGCTCCTTTTTTACAACAACCTAATGAATGCTAACTGGGATCTTGTCTATGCCTCCAACAACCCTAACGTGAACAGCTGTAACTTCTGTTGCATCTTCAATGCTTGCTTTGATAAATGCTTCCCGCTCAAGACTAAGTCAGTGAAAACTGTATCCATTTCTAAACCCTATATCACAAGCGAAATTAAGATAATGATAAAGGAAAAACACAAACTCCAAAGGAAATTTGCAAAAGGACCCATAATTTTCGGTGAAGCTTACCGAAGTATCAGAAATAGAGTAACTCAAGCAGTTAGAAATGCCAGACGTAACTATTATACAAATAAGTTCCAATCAGCATCAGGCGACAGTAAGAAAACCTAGAATGTCATAAATTCTATTCAGAACAGGATCACTCAACCTTCGGTCCCCCACTCAGCTTTTATGATAAATGATTCAGTTGTAACGGAACCCTCCCCCATTGCCAACTACTTCAATGAATATTTTATTAATATTGGCAAAAATCTTGCAGAGAGTATCCGTGATCACCATGAGGAATTCAGAGCCTACCTGCAAAAGAGACAGCAAAATGAGCTATTCTTATCCCCTGTCACAGCAGATGAATTACTGGCCATCATAAAAATGTCTAAAGATGCAGCAGCAGGCGAAGACAATATTCCAATGAGCATCATTAAGAAAGTGGCTCACTTATTACTATCTATTCTCCTCCACATTTGTAACTCCTCCTTCACTAGTGGTGTCTTTCCTGACAAACTGAAAATTGCTAAAGTCCACCCGGCATATAAGAAATCTGAGGACAAAGGTCTCTTCAAGAATTACCGCCCCAAATCAGTCCTCCCAGCCTTGAGTAAGATACTGCAAAAGCTAGCATGTAATAGACTAAATTCCTTCTGCAATGCCAATGACACCTTTACAGACTCCCAGTTTGGATTTAGAGCTAGAAGATCGACTGAGAGTGCTCTACTATCCTTTACTAATGATATCTTAAATTCCTTTGATGACAGTCAGTTCATAGTCGGTATATTCTTGGACCTCTCTAAAGCCTTCGATACTGTCGACCATACCATCCTCCTTTCATAGCTTGAACATTACGGCGTTAGGGGACTGTCCCACAATTGGTTTACCTCATATCTGTCCAACAGGATGCAGGATGCAGGATGTCTGCTATAATAACCGTTTTATGGGAAATTATCATATAAATAAATAAGTAATTACAATTGCAATAAACATGATTGCCAACTAGACATAATCCTGACAGCTCTGTCCTCTTGTTCAACCTTATTACTGTACAACCCATGTTGTACTGCTCCCCCATTATACTTATGTTTTTCAATTCCACTATAATCTATATGTATATATATATATATATATATATATATATATATATATATATATATATATATATATATATATATATATATATATATATATATATATATATATATATATTGTTACGAGTTGGGGATTTAGAATATAGTTAAAAGTCTACCCAGATCCCAACAGGCAACAACAAAAAAAACAAAGACAATCGGACTATAAAAGGGTAGACAAAGGATGCGAGTTTTTGTTGTGTATAATAAAGTACCATAAATTCCTTAACAAAATATTCAGCTTTCTATAATTTACCCTTAACCATACTTAACCTAAACATTAACAGTATATACATATTTATACAACATACAATAATTTGAAGCAAGGTGGACGCGGGGAGGCAATATAAGATTACAAATACTTAAGTGCGGAGCTGAGATGGCTGACGAGTAAGGCTGAGTATTGTAGAAGACGGTAGGTAGTCACTGTGCCGTAGGTTTCCAGGATAGGTGATCCTGTGGTCACTTCGCCAGAGTGAACTGAACTCTCCTCGAACTGGAGCTGACAAAGAAGACTTTGAGGAGGTGACGCAACAACCAGGATATGGAGAAGGGAAACCCGGGAGTGGTAACTAAGACGAGTCATACTCGTGTTTCGTCCCTAGATGGCGTTGCTCGTGGTGCTGGGTAGGTAGATCAAGACAATAGATGGCGTGGTTCGTAGTGCTGGGTAGGTAGATCATGACAATTGGTGGCGGGGTTCGTAACACACCCCCCCTCCAAAGACCTCCGTAGCGCGGGCGCGAAGGAGGTGATCACCTGGTGCGTCTGGAGAGTAGCTGCTGCATTTCCACTGGAGCTCGGGATAAGGAGTCCGCAATCATGTTGTCCACCCCTTTTATGTGCCGGACTTGTAGATTATAGGGCTGGGTGAGGAGAGCCCAGCGGAGGATTCGCTGGTTGGAGGTCTTGTTGGTTTGGATGAACGTGAGTGGGTTATGGTCGGTGAAGACGAGGGTTGTTTGTGGGCAAGACTGGAGGTAACATTCAAACTTCTTTATTGCCAACACCAGAGCCAGGGCCTCCTTCTCTATGGTCGAGTAGATGGTCTGATGTTTTTTCAACTTGGCGGAGTAGTATGCCACAGGGTGAAGGACATCAGTGGTTGAGTCGGGTTGTAGGAGCACAGCCCCCACTCCGACACCACTAGCGTCGATTTGCAGATGGAAGGGCAAGGTGTAGTCAGGGGGGTGGACTACAGGCTTGGAGGCAAGGAAGGCTTTAAGGCGGTGAAAAGACTGGTCGCACCTCTGGTTCCAGATGTAAGGGACCGCAGAACTGGTAAGGTCTGTGAGGGGTCCGGCCACGCTGGAGAAGTTACTGCAGAACCGACGGTAGTAGCCGCACATCCCCAGGAAGCGCATGAGTTCCTTCCTCGTCCTTGGAGTGGGGAAGGACAAGATGGCTTTAACATTTGCGTCCTTGGGTCTCACCATACCATGCCCAACGATATGTCCCAGGTAAGTCACTGAGGCCCGGCCAAAAGCAGATTTAGCCAGGTTTATGGTGAATCCAGTCTCTTGCAGTCGTGCCAACAGTATCTCCAAACGCACCAGATGTTCGTCCCAGCCGTCCGACACCACCACCAGGTCATCCAGGTAGGCGAACGTCCCACCTAGGTCCTGAATTAGGTAGTTGATGGCCCTCTGGAATGTGGCCGGAGCATTAGAAAAGCCAAACGCCATAACCAAATATTGAAAAAGACCAAATGGAGTTATAAACGCCGAGATTATTTTTGCCCTATCCGTGAGTCCCACTTGATAATATCCTTTCAATAAGTCCACCGTTCTGATAAATTTGGCACAGCCTATGCTGTCTATTATATCTTCAATCAAAGGTAAAGGGTTGGAGTCTGAGACAGTGACCTGGTTCACTTTGCGATAATCGGTACAGAAACGAAAAGTGCCATCGGGTTTTGGAATAAGAAGGCAAGGTGAAGCCCAGGGGGAGGTACTAGGCTCAGCTAAGTTATGTTTTAACAAAAAATCTACCTCCTTTTTCATAATCTCTCTTTTTTGTGGATTTAGTCGATATGCTGATTGCCTAATGGGTTGTACATCATCTGAGATTAGCTTAATATCATGTTTAAGTATATTGCAAAACCCTGGGAGGTCTGACGTGACTTTAGGAAATGTTGATAATAACTTAGCGAGATCTTTTGCTTGAGATGGATTTAGAACAGAAAAATACTCATCCAAGTTGTTGAGTATGTGAATGTTAGCAGGGTTTTCTTTAGGTAGAGGGAAGTCTAAATTCTCCAATAGATCCATGTCATCTGTCTCCGGCTCCGGCCCTGACAAAACCGTATGCCATACAGGTAGGCTTATAGCCTCTGGGATGTCTTCCTCTGACTGCCTGGAATGATAAAGTTTCATGAGATTAATGTGAACAAGTTGTGAATCTTTTCTGCGATCAGGAGTATGGACTATATAGTTGAGGGGAGATAGTTTATTAGCATTGATTTGAAAGTTTTGATGGAACCGTTCCAAGCAACCTTGGGACGGTGGGTGGTAAGCCGAAGATGTACAATGGTCCACACTTAGGTCTTTCATATTCAAAGATGGATCAGATTGTTGGGCTTTAATGAGCTCATCCTTACTAATGGTCTTATTGTACAGATCTTCTGTGGGTAGGAAGATATTGGAGGTGGTTTTAGATGAAGAGGGCTCATTTCGCACACTCTGTGACCGGGTGACAGCACAAGATGGGAAAAGGTGAGGAATAGTTTCTTCAAGGTCAGTGGTGGAGTTGACAGGTAAGGGAGAGTCGACTGTCTTTATGTTGGGAACCACTAGATCTCCTACCAAGTCATTACCCAATAATAAATGAATGCCGCTCACAGGCATTGGATCTTTCCTAATGGCTATTTGCACTTCCCCAGTAATCAAGGGACATTGGAGGTGCACTTTAGCTAAAGGATAGGAAGAATGGGATGAGAGATCTGAAATTAGAACACTCATTAGTAAATGTGGTAGATATATCAGGAATGACGTTAAACAGGAGTATAGATTGTGCTGCGCCCGTATCACGTAGTATACGAATAGGGAAAGAACGAGACCCCTCCATGATTGAAATTTTTCCCTCATAGGTGAATGAAGAGAAGAGATCCTGATGGGGCCTTTCCACATTGGTGGTTGCTATTGGTTTGGATTTGGGATCCAGGGAACTACTTTTAGCAATTCGACACTTTGGGTGTTTACAAGTCTGGATCGTATGGCCTGGGTTTTTACAGTAAGAACAAGTAAGCTTGGTTGCATCGGGGGGAGTAGGTGTGGGACCTTTCGACCTACCACTCACGTCCCCAAGGTTATCATCAGAGGAGGACCTAACATGCCGGAAAGTACCACGTTCCCTACGGCACAGTGACTCCACCAGCAAGGCGTACACATCAGCCAGCTCAGCAGCACGTCCTAAATTAACCTCTCCACGCTCCTCCACATGCTTCATGATGTGAAATGGTATCTTGCTCTTCCACTCCTCCAGGACTACCAAGTTTAACAAATCCTGAGGTGGCCATTAAAAAAACCTGTATAAATTAATTAATGGTCAAACGATAAGATAAGTGGATTACCCTAGAAAATATCACGGCAGTGGATAACCAGAAAGTCCCGGAAACTACCCAAGTTATACCTAGGGAAATTACACTTATGAATATTGTTCTTCTGAGAAGATCCTTAGATAAGGATAAGAGACTTGAAAGGGGAAGGCGTATTACGGCATTAATATAAAGATCCGGATTAACAACCCTTAGATACTTGAAACAGGAAGGGCGTATTACGGCATTTTATATAAAGATCCGGATTAACAACCCTTGAGTAAACAGGAAGGGCGTATTACGGCATTAATATAAAGATCCGGATTAACAACCCTTGAGTTACTTGATTATTGACCCCGAATGAGATAATGAGAAGAACAATAATTGAGGCTTTATAATTATGGGGTCCTGGTAGAGAGGGGCGTCCCAAGATATCACTTCATCCTAAACTAGTGACTATGGAACAGCCTACTCTGGAGTGAGGGTACGGCATTAAACAGATCCGGATTCTTCCCTACACTCGATAAGACTTACTACACGACTGCCACGTGTAATAACAGGTAAGCCTTATGACACTTGGAACCTAATATCCAACGTCTGTCACTCTTACTATACGATAATACCAATATATGCACACACACATATGAAGGAAACTTTAAACCACCGTAAAGCAATTGTGAACAGAAGTGACTGGGAGGAATAATTAACAAGGAGTTACAAGGGAGGAAGGAATATGGCACTTAATGTTGTGTCCTGTCACGGTCGCCATTTGTTACGAGTTGGGGATTTTGAATATAGTTAAAAGTCTACCCAGATCCCAACAGGCAACAACAACAAAAAACAGACAATCGGACTATAAAAGGGTAGACAAAGGATGCGAGTTTTTGTTGTGTATAATAAAGTACCATAAATTCCTTAACAAAATATTCAGCTTTCTATAATTTACCCTTAACCATACTTAACCTAAACATTAACAGTATATACATATTTATACAACAATTTTTGAAGCTAGTGGATGGGAGGCAATATAAGATTACAAATACTTATGTAAAGCTGGGATGGCTGACGAGTAAGGCTGAGTATTGTAGAAGACGGTGAGTAGTCACTGTGCCATAGGTTTCCAGGATAGGTGGTCCTGTGGTCTTCCCAGAGTGAACTCCTATCCTGGAAACCTACAGCTGGTGACTGCAAATCTTCACACAATATAGCCTTACTCGTCAATCAATTGAAAGCTGAACTAAAGTAAATTTGTTGCCTATATATATATATATATATATATATATATATATATATATATATACTGATATACAAGAAGAAAGAAAACAAAAGGTTCCCAGCGCTTTACGTGCAATTCTAAAAGCTCTTTTGGGGTGAGTACAGACTAAGGAAATACCAAAAGCAAGGTAATATATATATATATATATATATATATATATATATATATATATATATATATATATATATATATATATATATATACACAGAGGAGGGTGAGATCAAGTCCACAATGGTCAGGTATTAGATAATGACCCTACTAATCTTCAAAAAGCACTGCAGCAGTCAGTAGTCAGGTCAGAGGGTAAGTTGACCCAACCTTCTCATCTGGTTACAAATCTTCTTAATTACGAAATTATCCAATGTGTACATACCATTACTCAAATTCATGTTGACTAATTCTGTATGTTTAATGAGACTAGATTCTATAATGTTCCTACTGTCAATTGAATTATTATCCCAGTCAATGCAATGCTTATTATCCCTCAAATGAACAAACAGAGCATTGGATTCCTGGAATGTCCTAACACTATATTTATGTTGTTTAAGTCTAGTTACAAGATCTTTACCTGTCTGGCCTAAGTAAAACATATTACATTCCTTGCAAGCAGGGCCGTCCCTGCCCAGGGTGTGACAGGACGTGACTGCAGTTGTTGTGACTACTCATCAATCAACATCCTGTCAACAAAATTCTTTCGTATGGCGTGAATAACCCCCAGTTACCAGCACTACAGCACCCCCTTAGTGATGACACATCTCTGGTCTGAGAGATGGTCTCAGCATTTTGAGGTATGGTGTGGTTTATGACCTAGTGTAATCAGGAGTGGTAGTTTGCTGTCCTCAGGATTTCGTGGACATTGACCCAGTCACCGGACCTTGGAATCAGCTGTGTCTCCTGCGAGTGACACACAAGTCTGCGGGATTGCGGCAACAATTTCACATTTTCAAGAAATTCTAGAAAGGATTCTTCAATCAAGCCTACAAGGAATAGGTAGTGTCTAGGTATACATTAAATATATACACACATTTACATGTTCGAGACATAACTCCACATCGATAGGAGATCGGATTGGTTATTGTCATTGTTGTAAGTGCTTACTTATTTTAATATATACTGACGTGAAATAATTCCCAGTATTTATAAGACATAGAAAATGTGGACATTTTCTTTTGATCCCAGGGAGGATAAGAATGTTCATAATTTTCAAATTACATATTTTAATGATGTCAAAGACACATTCTTAAAATAAAAATATGATAGTTCTACAATAAAGTATCACAGACTGTAAATTTTCAGCCATGCCGTGTAGAACCCTTCACAATTCAGTACCATTGCTCACAGCAAGGTCGAAAGTGTTGTCCACCATTCCCGCTCAGAGGAAGGCGGATAATGTGTCAAAGCTAACCCAAGACCTCACACCCTTACTTTCCCAGTGTGATTACAGTAGCAAAAGATGTGCATTGCTAAGAAGATGCATTCTTAAACACGAAGTAGGCGAAGATTATTTCTGCCATGTTGCTTTGGCATTGGCAGTAATGTTTGTGTTTTAAGTCAGAATCATCCAATTTTTTGTACATGAGGTACTAGCCCGTAAGACACTTAAGTCTAGGACCCCTGTAGTTGATGAAAACCCTCCGGTTGTAGAGTCCCCAGCTTAGTGTTTACACATATGTTTGTAACATGGTTAGGCTTTTGTATAGGATGTTTATCTGCTAGTTTAGTTAGTCCTCGCGGAGCTCGGAGGGTAGGTGACCGAGCGATGTAATTATATAAGAATTATATAAATGGGTTAATTACATTTGATTTATATACTGAGTCATCCCCTGTAACTTTACACTGGCTATGAGGTGACATGTTCAATGCACGTGATAAGGTGTGCCCCCGGGAAGCTGCGTTATACTATGCTGAGTAAAGGCATAAAGTAGCCGGCTCCTGGCCACCTAAAGCGGGCAGTAGCTTGATATCCTTGACTAGAGGAAGACGTTATTTGAGAGCCGCAGTGGATGGCTCCGTCTTCCTTTGAGGGAGGACGACACGTCTATTCCGTTCTCCCTCGATGGGTCACTACTCACAGTCTCACTCCCTAACTTACATTGAACGGACGTTGATTCACGTCTATTTACTTAGACGCCGTCCTTTCTCATCACACTCATAAATTGTGGAACTTACGGTTGATCTACACTCAGGAATTATACAAATAATACTTCTTAATAAAAGAAGAAACTTCAATTGGGTTTCGTTACTAAAGCCCAATATAATATATGTGTACCAACCTGGTTAACAATGGAATTAACCAGCCGGTTCAAAATCACCTCGAGAAGCACAAGTTGATCAATGATTCCCAACATGGCTTCACAAGTGGGCATTCATGTTTGCCAAATCTATTAACTCTTTTTCAAATGTTTTCGAATCAGTGAATGATGGACACTATTTGATGTGGTTAAACAATGGTGATATAACAAAGGTATTTAATTTATCCAACCAGGAACGAACTCGTAACAATAGTTTTAAATTAGAGAAATTTAGATTTAGGCTTGAGATATGTAAACACTGATTTGAAAATAGAGTAATGGGTGAGTGGAACAAGTTACCAAACTTCATCATTAACTCGAACACGCTGGGTAGTTTCAAATATAAGTTGGACAGATGACAGATAGAAGTTGGGTGTAAAGGGGGCTCCCTAGTATGCGCCAATAGGCTGGCAGCAATTTCCTCTCTTCTTATGCTCTTATGTTCACACTATTTCGTAACCACTACTACCACTATCCAGCCTCACCGCCAATGATGGAACATACTGTCAATCAGCTCTTGTTACTCAATAATGTCTCTTACTATGACATTTTTAAACGTTAATATACTGTAAGTCTCAGTTTTCAAATTCAACGACAGTTTGAACATGGCCACCTATTACAATTCAAAGGAGGCTTTGGGGGTGAATGTGTGACATCAGGAGACATGAGGAAGGGGGTCCCTTCCCCTGTGATAAAGGTGTGATCTTCCCCACCGCCATACTATTTATATTAAGTAAACAATCATCCTCAAGCTATTGTTACGAGTTGGGGATTTAGAATATAGTTATACGTCTACCCAGATCCCAACAGGTAACAACAATAAAAAAACAAAGACAATCGGACTATAAAAGGGTAGACAAAGGATGCGAGTTTCCGTTGTATATAATAGAGTACCATAAATCCCTTAACAAAATATTCAGCTTATAAATTACCCTTAACCAAACTTAACCTAAACATTAACAGTATATACATATTAATACAACATAAACAATCTTGAAGCAAGTGGACGTGGGGGAGTTAATACAAAATACAAGTACTTAAGTGAGGAGCTGAGATGGCTGACGAGTAAGGCTGAGTATTGTAGAAGACGGTAGGTAGTCACTGCACGTAGGTTTAGAGGATAGATGATCCTGTGGTCACTTCCCAGAGCCAAGTGCTCTCTCCTCGAATTGGAGCTGACAAAGAAGACTTTGAGGAGGTGACGCAACAACCAGGATAGGGAGAAGGGAAACCTCGGAGTGGTAACTAAGACGAGTCATACTCGTGTCTCGTCCCTAGATGGCGTTGCTCGTGGTGCTGGGTAGGTAGATCAGGACAATAGATGGCGTGGTTCGTAGTGCTGGGTGGAGGGGTTCGTAACACTATGAATACTCATATCTCCTATTTATTAGAGTTAGCATTCAGATTACTAAAATATAACTTTATTACCTCCTATCTGATCTATTACGTGGTTTATATATTTTTTTATATCAACTTAGTAGTTGACCACTGACCATAAATGACCGGACCTGAAGGCGAGATCAGAGCACGACTCAGGTAGGAATTGTCTTATCAAAATTAATTGTTATGCCAACGCTTCCAAAACTGGAAGAATAAGAGTTCCCTACTGTTACTTATCTCCAGCCATATATTCTCTAAATTGTTTCCCGTTTTTATTTCTAGTTTAATGCAATTCACTGAGTATCCTTTGTTATTTTATTCATATATTTGATAGTATTAACTTATTCTTTTTTTTTTTGGATACAAATTTTCTTCAGTGTGTAGGAGTTGCCTTGGGCAAGAGTTCTCCTTAACCCGACAAGTTCCCCTAGTAATCCAGTGAATCTGTACTTCGACGTGGAAAAAATTGCAACATTTATTTTGTTTAATTTAACTCAAGTATTATTGTAAAACAACATACAAAAAATGTAGGTGGGGGAACATTTTTTAATTAACTTTTTATTTAGCCTATTTTTACAACTTTTTTTGCGGCCACGATTAATTTTGTTCAAGTAGAAGACACAATTGCACATTCATTAGCAAGTCTAATTCACAAAACTATATTACCAAACATGTACATAACTGCAATGAATGAACGAATATTTATTGGATACAAGCCAACAATATTGATAAAAAAATGTAATCCACATTTCAAGATTAGCAGTTCGGTAAATATTCAGGCGCTTGGCACACTGTTTAATGAGATCAGCGAGAAACTTCTAATAACTTATCTCTGGAGATCATACTTGAAGTGTTTTAGAATTTTCTGGAAAGGTCGAACTGCTGATATTAGATCACACACTGTGCTGTTTTCTCATTGCAGCTTGACATTAAAACCGTTGAGATGAGATGTAATGTCTGCTAAAAGTGCTACAACTTCCATATTCTTGTCATCTTGCAAAAACTTTGAAACTGATTTGTGGTTTGTCTTAGCACTTGCTTTGACTTTGACGATGCTTTTATCACCTTCTTAATGGCCCGAAATCCCTCCCTTACTAAAACATCGCACATTGTTGTGCAGGAGTAAATCATCATAGCTGCCACTGACCTCTGTCAGAATGTCAGAATGTAGTAATAATGTTGCTTGCAGGAAGTTGACGAGTTTCATCATCTTCTTCCATGGCCACAGCATGGGGTGCGGACCCCAGCCTAGTGCTAGGGTCCTCACCAAAGCAATCCAGACCGTGGTCCACCAATTAGGATATCCCTGGTCATGGTTGTAACCCGAGGCGAGACGGAGTGATTCACACTCAGCTCCACCTTCCACCTGGGGCACCACAAAGGTCAATTACGCGACATTGAAAAAATTCTACCATTCTTAATCGTTTTTTCTCCCTGAGAGGGCAAAATAGTTTAGCCAGATTGACGTATGAGAACCTGTAACTTTTTTATTGCAATTGGAGGATGGGATACATAACGAGCACCTTCTTCATTCACGCCTGCTAGAGTGTGTTACTCACGTGGAAGCAATATTTACGTCACAGCAACACTGTTCTTAACGCTTACCTTTCTATTTTGCTGTTGGATTGGCGTGACAAAACATTGTTAGTAAAAAATATTTTCCCTTGGCCATACATATAAATATACGCATGTGATGAGATAAATTCTCATAATACTGAACTGATAACTTGAGCTAATTGTGGTCCCAGAATTACCTCACCTGATACCTATAATACGCACGGTAATAGTATACCTGTCGTATTGCTGCATATTGGATGAAAAATGCTGACGAGCGTAACGAAGGGAGGTGACGGTACTGGCAGGGAGGAGTTGGAGTGGGACGAGTAGTACAGTGTTACTGTGATTATTAGTGAGCGAATGCTATGTAGAAGAGAAGGGACGCGTAGTTCCAGATGTATCACGTCACAGATGAAGGACAAACCAGACATGGACGTCGTGAGGTGTAACTCACTATATTTATCGCTGCTGTGACTGACTGACAAGTAAAGTCGTGTCGCGGTTTTGTCCGAAGATTAAATATAATTCGCGAAACATTATGAGAGCCCCTACCACAAGGCAGAGCGCACCAAAAGTTTCAGCCCTTCGGCATATGTTTTCACCAAATTTCGAGACATGACTTTTGGCTTTCATTGTACACTGTACACCTCCTCTACGTGGCTAGCGTAACATTTTTCTAAACATGTCAATTGGATACAAAAGTAGTATGAAAATAAACATTTATTTTCTGCTCTAATATCCCGTTATTTAATCTTCAGCATAACTCTGAATAGCACATAAGAAATCCATGATCGTTAGTGTGCTGTCCATCTGTACTTGCAGTTTAAGAACTAAGGTACAGTATTGAGGAACGAGTGTGATACTTTTTGATAAAGTGCATGCACATATAAGCTTCCCAGCACGTGGCATAACCAAGACACTGCAGCCAGCTGGTGGGTGTGTCGCGGATAGGCGAAAACTTTCTCATGGGTTAAGGCTGTCGTCGTAGGTCGTAGGTTGTGACTGAGAGGAAAAGGTTAAGGTAAAATATGAAAGGACGACTACAGTATATCCACCATAGCTCTCTTGGATACCGTGGGAGTTTTAAAATGCAAACCTGCATTCAAGATTCCTCAGGTTTTAAGCCTGTGAAAGTAGCATTTAGCGGTTATATGAAAAAAAATGAATCTAAGGAACTGGCTACTATGGAGAATGACTGACTGGTACACTGGGTATTGGTTTCAGCCATTGTCAATGCGAACAGACGATGTCACGCAGTTACTAAGTTTAGAGCTGTACTACACAGTTTGAACACGCCTTGTTGCGTGGGGATTATGGTGATTTGTGATTGGTAGAGTATTAACAGACTGGTTTAACGGTGGCTTAGATTGGTGTAATATTGATTGTGATTAGAATAGTATGACTGTGATTGGTATAGCAATCGCTGTGATTGGCGGTGTAATGACTGTAAGTGGTGTAGTAATGATGTGACTGGTGTAGTGATTATTACCATTGGTGTAAAAGAGTGAAAGTGAGTTCCATAGGCGTTATAAATCAGCAATAGTTTATTCCCTCGGTGGAACCAATAAACTGGCGTGAGCTAATATAAATGAAGCCTTTTCCACAAACTACGTACTACTGAGCGAATGTTTGCCAATAGAAGTCTTGGTCATAAATTATCATATTTTGAGTAATGTATCAAGATACATCTAGGAAAAGTGCGTTGGTACTCACTCTCACCGGAACAGACAGCACTTCTGTTTTGTTCACGCCGCGATTAACGAAGCTGGTTGTTTATCATACCTCGAATCCTTACACCGTTGTAGAGTTACAAAGTCCTGGGAATTATGTGAGGCAGAGTCATGTAATATACACCACATATCACCTGTCGGTACAGTAGTAGACTTGGTCTGAACAACTGCTGAATGGGACGGAGGCTGTTCTCGTGGTGGTCATTGAATTTGCTGTATGGGGTTTTGTGGTGTTTGGGTATGTTACCACCTTGCTGGAGCTGGTAGCAATAGTCAATAATGTGACTATTAGTATTACAGTGTTTGCTTAACAGTTGCTGTTTAGGTTTCGTGCCAATATCCTTGGAAACTTGTGATGAACCGACGCCACAGGTGTAACTGTTCTGGCCAGTGGGGTATGGGCTACCTTAAGTGGGATCTTACATACATAAGAAAGAACTGTATTATTCTGGGCATAATCATCAGTCTTAGCTTGACTTTTCGCAGGGTCACAAATGTAATATAATATAAAAGTCGCAACTTCAAAATGTATGAAAATTGTTCTAATGATATGGTGCCGTCCTTGTGATTCTCATCTTCGGTGATTACAATGTTCTGCACAAAATCCTCACATGAACGTAAAAATGTAGCTATGTAATAATCATCGTCCGCTGTGAATTCACCGGTGAACGGTAATAAAGTCACACGAAAAGAAGTCACAGAAAAAAGTCACAGTTTTGGCTAGGAAAAAAAGTCACAGGGAAAAAAGTCACATTTAAGGTAATAAAACTAAAAATATGTTAAAACAGTTATTAACTGACAATACATGACTTTTACATATTGACAACACAATTTATATATGATGCACGTAGGTTAGGTTAGGTTAGGTTAGGTTAGGTTAGGTTGGGTTAGGTGACTTTTGTTCTGTGACTTTTTTTTCTTTGACTTTTTTTCCTGTGACTTTTTTTCTGTGACTTTTTTCCTGTGACTTTTTTACCTGGATTCGAATTCACCAATGCGGTCATTCTGCGGCAACACTTTAAATACAATGGAAGTGTTAGTAAACATGCTTGAGCCAGCTAGCCATTTTTAGTTGGTTGTGAAACAACTTAGATATCACTGGAGGAATATACAGCAGGATGTAGGAGGTAAAGTATACTGTGGGTAGAATGAACAAATCCGTCCTGAGGTGTGGTGTCGTATGTACGACCTGACCTAAGTTGGGTACGGTGTAAATCACCAAATGATTGATCGATTGATTGTTCACTATTGTCAATGGAAGTTTTTCGCTGTAGATAAATATGTGTTCCAAGGCATATCTTCCATAATACCGGTAATAATGCCAGCTACGGCAGAGAGAACTACGACAGTCACCGCCGGAGTTTTAAATATCTTGCCTCTCTGACGAAGAGTCTTCTTGAAGGAAGTGTTCTTTCAAGCGGTAGTTTTAATTGCTCGAACCTCTTCCCCTTCTTGTGGGACCAAGCAGGGTAGGTCTGGTAATAGTGTCCACTTCACTGATGCATTTTGGGTCGTCTTACTCATGTGTATTTGTTTACATTACAAACGCAGGTGCTAAAATTAAGACGACTGTACTCTCATCATGAACTATGATTTAAAATAGCCTCTTATGCCAAATTGACACCATTTCTCAAAATTTTCATGCAGTAGTAGTGGTTTCCAAATACAGTATAACAATAATTCAAATAGCGTTTGCAGTTGATGAAGCTACAAGTCAAGTGGATGTGGATGTGGACCAGTCATTCCATTTAATGAATGAGGACAACAGTTACAATGTTCAAAGCTTGCCTTCCACAAATCTTGTGCCTGAAATTAGCTGCAAAAATCATGTACCAGAGCCTGCCTGCAACAGAGGCCATGACATAACGTTGCAAGACAAATTTGAAACCTAGCCCCTCCACCTCCTCTCAGAAAAAGAAAAAGAGAACGTCATTATTTGATGAAAACGTGTATGTCCAAGCCAATAGGAAAAATATGACCAATAAAGAGCAAGACATAAATAATACTTTTTTGAGGACAAGACAGCAGTTGGTAGGTAAACAATTAAAAGAAACAATGATCAACATTCAAACTGCAAAGAATCGGAAGTTGTATTCAGAGTTAAAGGTTCAGCTTGTAAATCAAAAGAGTCAAATTACAAATCAAACAGTAGAAAAGATTACAATGGAAACAGCAAAGTTCAGAGATAGATTCAAACAGTAAAAATAGATGATGGGAAATAATTATGTACAGTACAGTATTAAATGATTTTGGGTGTTCTCTCAGTCACCCTTGTCACTGTTTAAGGGTTAATAGTGTAATCAGTTCACAAACAACAAAACTAGTGACATTTTTACATAACTATTGTGATTTACTACATACATTAACTACAGTACTGCGATTTACTACCTAAATATACGTTAATTAAGCAAATGAAATTAGTTATTTTCTATACTTTAAATGAGTACATAATACAATACATTTGTGATTTACTAGCTAACTACCGTGATTTATTAAAACAAAACTAAGTGAATAGTGCATCAGATAATCGTGAAACAACTATATTTGAGTGTTGCTCAAAGCTCACTCTCACAAAGGAACTTGTGGAAGTAGCTTTTACTAAATTTGGCTCTGATTTCATAAACATTGCAGAGGATATTCAGTCGAATTTCATGAGTCTTGGTAACTTATTTCTTTTGTATTGTATAATGTGAAACATATTTTTATGTTGCATCAATATTTATTCCCACCCAATTGGTTACTAAATTTTTGTTCTGTATAGCAGTAATTGACTGAATATATAGGTTAGTTAAAGATTTTGAAATGTCAACTATCATGTTTTTTTCTCCACATATGCTATATATTGCATAATTACATTGTTGTGGAGTCCTGATTATAAATAATGTTTAAGTTAAGAAAAGTATGATATGTAATAAATAAATACATTTTACAGAGACAAATATTTATTTTGCCTAAAAATATTACAAATGCCATTATTTTTGACAAATAAGAATTTGAAGTTTATGAATGTTGTAAGTCTATTGAAAATGTGATTTTTGTACACTTATTTCAAAATTAAATATAAACATAATAGAATAAAGAACTGTGTATATGTACCGTATATACCTTTGTATACAGTAACTCCATATGAGCTTTACCATCAATATATAAAATAAAGGTCACATTAAAAGACAACACATTAAAAACATCAACTACTGTCTTTATATCATGAATGTAACTACAGGTATTGCAAACAGTCGAAACCTGGTAGCTCTATACAGTATTACATGGAGGCATTACTTCTGGACTGCTGAGACCCTAATGTATTGTATATAAATCCCCCCCCCTTGTTGATTTAAAATGACGAGGACAAATAAAAGGAATTCACTGTATAAAAAAAATAAAAGTGGTCTCTGGTGATTTGTTGTCTTTTAAGCCTACCTTGCATATTTACATATGGGTTTATATGAATATCATCCATTTTTCCTCCTCCTTCCTCTTCTGGTAATAAGACCCTAGTCACGATAGCTACATTATGAAGCACTACTGAGGAAACAATTATAGCTTTTGTGTTGAGCTTTGTCCTCGCAGTTGTTCCTAAATGGGCAAACAACCTCTTAAGAACCCCAAAAGCTCTTTCAATGGTATTTCGTGTTTTTACATGACTCTTGTTGGAGGCCTCCTGTTGATCATGAGAATTTATTACTGGAGTCAACAAGTACTTCCTGCAGGGATAACCACTGTCACCGAGGAGATGTCCTGGCAACAAGCCTCCTTCTAGTGTGGCACAAATTAGACTGTTTTTAAAGATCATGCTGTCATGTACACTTCAAGCCCAACGAGAAACAACATTATAAAGTAATGTCTGGTCCACAGACAGCCTGAACTTTAATCGAAAAGAACCCCTTCCTAGATCGAAAGACTTCTGGGTTGTTGCATGTTGGCCTTAAAATTGCTACATGAGTGCAATCTATGGACTCAATGATTCCCGGGATTCTAGCAATATTATAAAAGTCCTGTATTGTCTTATGTATATCATTGCCAGCAGGAAATTTTATATAATGTTCATTTAAGCTAGACACTGACTGACATAGGTTTGAGTCACATCATAACAGTCTCCAGCTGATACTTGGTGGCTTCTAGTCGTCATGCATTGTATTGCTATTAGAACTTGGAGGTTTGGAGGAACAGGACAACCTGTAAAGAAATCATCAAATGAAAAATGCAGTACAGTACATCAAAGTGCTAAGTGTAGCAATGACAAACTCATCAGACCCACATTTTCCTATTGCTAAACTTTATAATATCCCAACCTTCCTCTTTCAATGGCTTGACCCACATGGAAAAGTGTAAAGGGTGAGGTGTGTAAGAAGAGGAAAGTAGTAACATGAAATAATTTAAGCACTGATTAAAATCTTAATTATTACGTAGCTTTAATATTATCTATATTGACCTGGGTAGGCCATGGTTCATACCATACACTTTCAGTATAAATAACCAGTAATATGGAACTCTAAGGAAGGCTTTACTTACCTCTCTTATCGTTGGCAACAGGAAGCTGATCTTGAATTTTTTAGATGATACTAATAACTGATTCCTTTCGGAGTCAAAATCAGTCAACAAATTCATCATCGTTCATTGCTGTGAATGGGTTCATGCGATCAGGTACAATTCTGCGGAGTCGCCTTCTGTGTCGTCGTCTTTGCACTTCCTCCAACCTTGCCTATGCCTCTTGGTCTCCTAAGTTATTCCAAAAATTCCAGATCCGATCTCGCCGATTCATTTGTTCAAAGAGTTTTCTTTGGCCAATTCATCCTGCTAGTTACAAACAAGGGGAAATAAATTTTCACAGGTTTCCAATGTAATTTTCAACTGATATAACTAATGTACAGTAATGCATAAAATATTGGGTAGTAGCTTTTAAGTGCTGATATACCCTTATTATATTGTCGTAGGTTAAAATTTATGGTTTTCAGAGAAAACTAATTTAAAAACGCCGCAGTTTCACTCTGTTTTATAGTGGATACGGTCGTAGTTATGGCAAATGGGTTAAAAAGAGCTTATTTATAAGTTCAAATTAAGTTAAGTTAACCTAACCTAACCTAACCTAACCTAACATAACCTTAACCTAACCTTAACCTTAACCTGAACCTAATCTAGCATAACTTAACATATGCCATGGACAAACTTATTGTTACTTAGACGAGGGGAGGCAGCTGTGAAGTCCTCTATATTAGCCAAAATACTGTATCTTATATGATTAAGTCACATTATCATTAAATAATTAAACTCCATCTCCCAGTGAACTTCTTTTATTATGCACCTAATTTAGCCAAATGGAAGTTTACCAAAACCAAATAATGTAATTGGTGATGAAAAAATTGAGCTTGCAGTATTTCACATATTATATCATGATCCACTGTATCGAAGGTCTTTTTGTATGGAATGTTACCATCCTTGTGACAATGCCAGAACTTTGCCAGTTTATATTTTCCAGACAGAAACTCACTTACAAAACTGCTAAAAAGTTTAATAAATTACCTTAAATATGCTTACATGATTAGTACTATCGTTAGTAAGATGAGATGACTCCAGCAGCTGAACGAGCTTGCACTTGGCAATGACAGGAAACACAGCTTTTGCAAATGTCATAATATGGGCCGTAAAATCAAGAATAAAAAAATAGGCTTATAAAATTACCAATACGTGTTAATATGTACATTAGTCGTATTTACCGTAAATAGTCAATAAAACTAACAAAACAATTATGAAGACGGTGGCAAAGATCAGCTACTAGCTACCTCTTCAAATTTAAACATTATTAGTTCGTTTTCCTGTTACCACTCTCCGTCAGGCGCTACAGTAAAAAGTCTTTTGCATTTGAGACTATGGTTTTCGAGGCGATGACCCCCTCAAGGGAAGATGTTGTTTGAAACACCGGGCGTTATTATTACATTTTCTGTTAATTCAAAGGTACTATTGTAATCTTTTCGCTAAATGCGTAATGTCTGAACCAGATAAATGAAATAAAGTATCCATAAACGATATTTCAATTATACAACATTATACTAAATAATAATCTTGCTCATCCATTTAAAATGAATGAATATATAATTAAATGAGTAAATAATAATACTGAATTTATATTACGTCATTAATATTCAAGGTAAGGCATTTATTAATTAAAAACCAGCCTATCACGACGTCTGACGTGTGATGGTATGCTTTAGAATATATTTACTGAATGTAAAAATCTACTGCATCTCTGTGAATACCTAGTACGAAGACTTGATAGAAATTCTGGTCGCTAGGACCGTATAGTTCTGTGGGGGGAGTAGTGTCTCAGCTGGTGGAAAGTATGTTACAGCAACCCCTTGTTTATAAAGCGAAAATCCAAGATAGTGTCTTGCTATGACATTGGAGTGACATTTCCAATATGGCATCGATGATATGTATGTCCAAGATGGCGTCCATGACGTTATAGATGCCAGGGGCTGATAGAGTAGTAAGTGGAGGTAGGTGCCCCTCAACCTACACCTGTGGTATTCGTGAATAATGAACTATATTACTCAACTGAAGCTTTAGTTTATATCTATTATTTTTCTCGTCAGCTACATTATGCGGATAACTACAGTATCATACTGTTCATGTAAAATTTAGGCCACTGTGTGGACAAGTGTGTTTGTTGCTTGCGAGAACAATCTATTATACCATACTAATAGAGTAAACAATAATAATAATAACGATAATATTAATAATAATTATAATAATAATAATATTTGTATGATATGGACACAAAGTAGTACCTTCAGCTGTGTATTATTATATTACTCTTATATTACTCCATTAATTATGTATAGTAAAGTATTACAGAATTGTATTAATTTTATGTAATATTCCATTTATTGTGCACCATATTATGTATATAAATTATCATATTTATACTTTATGTATTCAGCTTGTGAATGCTGGCATCTGTACATCCCAGTGCGCAGTAATACATAGAGAGTGAAGACAGAGTCTTTGTGGTGTGGAAGCGAGCTCCTGGGTCCCTCTGTATATATATATATATCTCCCGTACGAGAATAGAACCTACTTTTAAGATAACAAGTGTTTGTGTATACCCTCAGTAGTATAGAACATTTTGTGGGTATTCAAGACAAACGTCAGATGGCGCAGTGATTATTTCTCAGTGAGATACAGTGGACCAAGCCTTCCCGCCCAGACTCTGTTAATGGCGTCTCGTCTTCAGCTCACGATCGACAGCAAGACTACTACAAGCCTCTAGACTTACAGTGTTGTGAAGTGCTATGCTGTGTACAGTGCTGTGCTGTGAAGTGAAGTGTTTTGGGAAGTGCTGTGTTGTGTATTTTAATCATAATTGTCTGTGCAAGATGCGGTCAGATGACTATGGGAGCGGCCCGACAGTACGTGCTCTCCCGTCTCTGGTCTGAGGGTAACTAACCGACCAGCACTCGACGCTGCCCAGTTGCTCCTACTTCTGGCAGCGCGCCAAGTCTCTCCCGGCAACCCGCAAGACACACACACACACTCACGCATTCACCTTATATTAAATTCTTGTGACTTGCTTCAGATTTCTGTAATTCTGTGCATAGATTACGAGGGGCTGACCCGTTCTTTTGCACAGATAGAGTACAGAAGCTGTCGGCATGTCTCACAGGGATCAAAATGATACCCTGGACGATGGGGTTACGAGTTTTAGTGTGGGAGACCTCTCTCCACCCACACTCAGGCACCACGCTCCCCACACTGACAACGCCCAGCCACCCACAGAATCTCCTTGCTCGTCGCGAGCCAGCTCTCCTGCGATGCATGCGTCCACAGATCTCCGTCAACTGATAAAGTGGATGGAAACTTCTCGACGCCAGGACGATATTGCAAGGAGAGAAGAGGAAGAAATTCGGTACAGGAAGTCTGAAAAACGGCGCCATGAAGAGGAACAACGACGCAGAGAACTCGAAGACATACGTAGACGTGAGGAAGATCTTAGAAGAAAGGAGGATCAAGCCAGATTTGAAGTCTTGATTTCTCTGTTAGCCCCCCGACAACGATCTACCATACAAGATTCGTCTGCTACTACTGACGTTGATGCGACTAGAGGTACTGGTACCTCATTTCCCAGAGTCGGATCAACAACACCTCAAAAGGCTGCAGTACAGACGCCTCCCTCTCTGATGTCTGACGCTTCTTATCAGATGTTTCGGGAATGGCGTCGACGTTGGCAAGACTATGCAACAATGGTTGACTTGTCAAGTTTATCACAGCCGAAACAGATGATACAGCTTCGTATGTGCTTGTCCTTAGAGACACACCGTACTCTCGAGCACACACTTCAAGTGCCTCCTACGACAACTCTGACGGTAGAGGCCGTGCTCGACAAGTTGCAGGAACACGTCAAGGGACAGCGCAACGAAGCACTCAGAAGAAGAGAACTCCTCCAATGTAAGCAGCTTGATGGAGAATCTTCTGACGCATTTTTTGTAAGGCTCAAAAGGTGTTCAGAGGAAGTTGATGTTTGTCCTGGACATTCTCAAGTCTGTGAAGAGACACAACTCAAGACAATTATTTTAACGGGTGTCCGAGATGAAGAGCTAGTTCAGCGTCTCATTTCCCTCGACCCCACTTCCTCCCTTCAAGATGTTGTTACAAAATGTCGAGCATACGAGGCCGCCAGGTGTGCGACTTCAGCTTTACGCTCACAACCTGACCAGGTGAGGGCGGTGTCTTCCTACAGAAAGGGTAAGAAGCAGCAAGGTAACCCCACCCCTCACCCTCCAGCTACACCTTCAGCAGCAGCTTTGTGTAACAGCTGTACGAGACAGCATGATGCCTCCCAGTGCCCAGCTGCTCAAAGCGTGTGCAGAAGTTGCGACCGCCAGGGTCACTGGGCTTACACAGTCAAGTGCCCTGCTTGCAAAGTTCAGTGCAGACTTTGTGGTCGTGTGGGCCATTATGACAAATGTTGTCGTAAGAAGACACATAAAGGACACCACCTAGGATCCAAAAAGTCATCCTCAGGTAGTGCTGGCGCGCCCCCTCCTTCTGGCAAGCATCAAGACGCTGTGTCCAGTCGTTCCTGCCGTCGTGTACATAGTTCCACAGACACGACGCACCAGCACATCAATGTCGTCATTTCTTACGGTAACTCGTCATCCAGTCTTCAGATGTTATCTGACACCGGTGCTGACGTCTCAGTAATTGGTCCACAACACTTAGCAAGTTTGGGAATACCCAGGAGCAACCTACAGCCCCCTCCTCAGACAACGAAACTGACAGCTGATGGTTCCAAGATGGCTCCAGCTTTGGTATCTTTCTGGGCTACCCTTACCTTTGGTAAGCAGTCTTGCTCGGCCCGGATTGATGTTCATGATGGTATCCCAACTCCGGTTTTATCATATGGCCATTGTCAAGAGTTGGCCATTATTTCCAAGGAATTCCCTAAACCTATTTTAAAGATCAACCATGTCAACAGGTTGAAGGAATTCCCTATCTCTACTAACAGGTCCCCTTCTGACGCAAGAGCTTACCTTCTCAAGGAGTTTGCTGACGTGTTGGTTAATAAGAAATCTTTAGGATCCACACCACTCAAGCCGATGGTGGGTCCACCTATGAAGTTTCATCTTAAGGATGGTGCTACACCTTTTGCCATCCACACCCCTCGTTTGATTCCTCACGCCTACAAGGAGCTAGTTAGACAAGAGCTTGACTCCATGGTTGCTCAGGGAATCATCAAACCGGCCGGAGACGAACCTTCACCTTGGTGCCACCCTCTCGTCCCCGTCGCCAAACCTCGTGGTAGAGTACGGATCACCACCGATCTGTCAAAACTTAACCAGCAAGTTTCCCGTCCAGCCCACCCTTCACCCACACCCTTCGCAGCTGTTCGAAATGTGGACCCGAAGGCGATGTTTTTTACAACGATGGACGCCTTATGTGGTTATTGGCAGATCGAGTTGGCCGAAGAAGACCAACATTTGACCACATTCATCACACCATATGGAAGATATCAGTATTGCAGAGGCCCCATGGGATTTGCCGCTACGGGTGATGCATTCTGCCAACGTGGTGACGCGGCCCTTCAAGGAGTCGCGAATTGTGTCAAGGAAGTTGATGATATCTTACTCCACGACGAAGACTACTGTGCCCACCTCTCCCGGATATACGAAGTTCTCACCAGATGTCGAAAGTACGGGATTACCCTCAACGCTGACAAGTTTGTAGTCGCCGCTCCATCAGTGAACTTCTGTGGGTACACTCTCTCAGCATCAGGTGTCGCAGCTGACCCGGAGAAGTTAAGTGGAATCAGGGATTTTCCAACCCCTGCCAACCTGACAGACCTCCGTTCTTTTTTGGGTCTGGTCAATCAGCTGGCTGAATTTACACCTGACATCTCCGCCGCAGCCCAGCCGTTACGCCCCCTGCTGAGCCCCAGGAGGACATTCCTGTGGACCCCAGATCATCAAGAGGCCTTCCAGCGAGTCAAGCAGGCCCTCGTAAGTCCACCTGTCCTCGCCTGTTACGACCCAGCCCTACCCACCGTCCTCCAGACTGACGCCTCCAGACTCTACGGCGTTGGTTACGCCCTTCTGCAGGACCATGGCGGTGGACAACTCCGCTTAATTCAGTGTGGATCCCGGTTCCTGACCGACGCTGAGACCCGATATGCCACGATTGAGCTGGAGATGTTGGCTGTTGTCTGGGCGATGGCGAAGTGCCGCTTCTACCTGATAGGACTTCAGCACTTCACCCTCTTCACGGATCATCGCCCTCTTATACCTATAATCAGTCACTACTCTTTGGATGCAGTAGAGAATCCTCGCCTTCAACGTCTGAAAGAGAAGCTCTCGCCTTATCTCTTCACGGCTGTGTGACGTGCGGGTAAGCTGCTGTGCATCCCGGATGCCCTGTCCCGCGCCCCTGTCAGTCGCCCCACCCCAGAGGACGAGATTTTGTGTTCTACAGCTGCTGCATCTCTCAAGTCAGTAGTTTCATTGAAGGCCGTCTTCACATCAGAAGAGTCTACAGCACCGGATGCAGACAAGACCCTTGAAGATCTCCGCACCGCAGCCCGGGCCGACCCTTCCTACATCCGGCTCGTCGACTGTGTGTCTCAGGGATTTCCATCTAACCGATATGACCTTCATGAATCGCTACTCCCGTACTGGAAAATACGCGAGGACCTCTATTGTGACGGAGACCTCGTCTTGTATGGTACACGAGTAGTTATTCCTGCTGCCCTACGCCGCCGTACCTTGACCCGCCTTCACGATGGCCATCGAGGAGTGGAGGCCACCAAGCGACGGGCGAAGCAGACTGTATTTTGGCCCGGAATCGACGCGGACATTGCAAGTACCGTCTGTGCCTGTGAACCATGCCAGATTCTGCAACCTAGCCAGCAACAGGAACCTTTAATGTGCGACGACAACCCTTCAAGACCCTTCTAGTCTGTGTCGGCCGATTTCTTTGCAGTAGCAGGGAAGTCCTTCCTCGTCATTGCCGACCGACTGTCTGGATGGCCTGTTGTCGTCCCCTGTAGTAGTGATACAACGGCTACTGCTACCATCCGGAACTTCAGGCATTACTTCAGAGAAGTTGGTGTTCCCCTCCGCCTCAGGACTGATGGAGGACCCCAGTTCACCAGCCACGAGTTCCGGGACTTCATGGACCGTTGGGGAGTCCGTCATGTCGTGACCTCGCCCCACTACCCCCAGGCGAATGGACACGCTGAAGCCGCAGTCAAGACTGTGAAACACCTGATCCTTAAGGTGTCACCCTCAGGAAATATCGACTGCGAGGACTTCGATCGAGGTTTGTTGGAGTTACGCAACACCCCGAACTTCACCGGACGCTCCCCAGCCCAGGCTCTATACGGACATCATCTCAGGTCTTGTGTTCCTGCCCACCCGAAGTCTTTTTCTCAAGAGTGGCAGGCCAAGACTGAGGAATGTGACCGCCGTGCAGCAGAACGAGCCGCAGATGTCGCTGCTCGGTACGACTGTCATGCCCGCCCCCTTCCCAGGTTGAGTATCGGCCACCAGGTCAGGATTCAAGATCCGGTATCTCACCGCTGGGACAAGGTTGGAGTTGTCATGGGTATTGGCCGGTCCAGGGACTACCAAGTGCGTCTTCCTAGTGGTAGAGTATGGTGGTGGAACCGTCGTTTCCTCCGACCTGAGGAGCTGCCTAGTGTTGACCCTTCCCCAGTTGAGTCCCCTAATGTTGATGTCTCTAAAGTAAATCCATCCCCACCTTGTGTTTCTGCCCCAGTACTCCGCAGGTCCGAGCGACTCAGAAACAAAAGGTCGGCTCAAGATGAAACTATGAGCGTATAGGGGGGAGGGAGGTGTATGATATGGACACAAAGTAGTACCTTCAGCTGTGTATTATTATATTACTCTTATATTACTCCATTAATTATGTATAGTAAAGTATTACAGAACATGTATTAATTCTATGTAATATTCCATTTATTGTGCACCATATTATGTATATAAATTATCATATTTATACTTTATGTATTCAGCTTGTGAATGCTGGCATCTGTACATCCCAGCGCGCAGTAATACATAGAGAGTGAAGACAGAGTCTTTGTGGTGTGGAAGCGAGCTTCTGGGTCCCTCTGTATATATATATATATATATATATCTCCTGTACGAGAATAGAACCTACTTTTAAGATAACAAGTGTTTGTGTATACCCTCAGTAGTATAGAACATTTTGTGGGTATTCAAGACAAACGTCAGAATATTAATAATAATAATAATAATAATAATAATAATAATAATAATAATAGATAGTGCGTGCAGTATCCGAGGTGCAAGTCATGGTTGGTTGTGTAAAAATGGTGAACCGTAAATGAAAATTTGACTTTTTTTTTAAGTACAACTAATTCCTATTATATAGGCCATATCTATTTCTTTATCTGTAAAGGAATCGTGCCGAGCGATGGGTGTGACGTTGATTGATCATTGATAAGATTGACCTTTCCATCAGTTAAGAAATTTTCAATCAGTTATCATTTCAAACATATAATTCTCTTAAACAGTATGAAGGTAACAATGTGTGTTGAATATGTTTCTAAATAAATGATGTGCGGTGAGAGAGACCTCAGACTTCCGTCCACCGCTCTCTTTCCCTGAGGAGTGAACCTGATCTCCGAAGAGTGAATGTGAAACATTGGCTTGTGAGCTGGAGTGAGAAAAGAGTGGTGTGTCGGGGGTAGTTGTCTGTCTGCAAGCGGGAGACAGATTAATGGGGGTGAGGAGGGAAGTGTATATCAGTTGAGAAAGATTACAATGCAGAATAACACTTTGACAATACCGACGGGGTTTCCTCAACTGAGAGTAATTATCTAGCGCTACCCAGATAGATATACTAAAGTTACAATTGTATTAGAGTGTAATGAATACATGTTCAAAGTAAGGTGTTGCTTTGCAAAAGTGGACATTTATGAGCAAATGGGTTATGGATATGTTTGAAGCTATATCTTGTAGAAGCAACGAAGTTTTTTTTTAACCTCTTGGCTGAGAGATGAAACTTTCCCACCTGAATAAAATCGTCTGGCGGTAGCCCAAATAAAATAGATAATAAGACAGAATCTGCAGGAGGTTGATCCCCACTAAAAGGCATGGCTGTCTCTATTTTTTAGAAGCTGCGTAACTGTGTCTGCGTTAGACGAATATGCAACAAACCTAATCAACTTCGTTATACAATTATAATTAAACTTTATGGAATAAATAATAACAATTTTATATTGACCAACAATGTAAGAGCTTTCTCATACGTTTACCAAAGTGTTTTTCTTTATCCAAGATGTATTGTTTGTAGAGTTTGAAAAACAATAACAACCATTTAGTTATTTAATCTGTCAGCATTTAAAGTTTCCTTGATAGGAAGTTATGTATTAATTCAAGTAGCTGCGTCGGCATTTGGCCGACATTTATGTGAAAGTGGTGGTAGAAATAGAAATAATATTATTGGTTGTGATGGAGTTTGACTGTAGCAATAAAAGTGCTTCATGTGCTTTGGTAGGAGAGCTGTTACTGATGTTTGTTTAAGGATTCGAAGCATTTTAGATGTTACGAAACACTGAGTCGTTTGCTTGCATCGTTGTATGGAACCATTGCTCTTAAAACTGTTTCAGCATTACCAATTTTTTATTTACGAATCATTACGAATCACTTGAGGAAAAATCTTACTGGAAGACTCCTAACATGGCTAAGGAAAAAAAATATCAACAAACACGACATTTCACACTTCCTTGACAATCAAGACACCAGTCAAGTTGACGCCACCATTTTAGACTTAGCCAAAGTCTTCCACAAGATACCGCCACGAGCCTGACCTTTAACTCATATGACTGTTCCTATTACTTACAGTGTCCCCAAACGCACCGTCCTGGGCCCTCTTTTTCGTATTATATGTACCGATCTTCCTGTATCAGCTGAAAATTCTACCACTTTACTTTTCGCAAACGACGTTTAAAGCGGACTTACTAATATCCAGTCAGACTGTACCTTACTCCATTTTTCCATCTTGACCTAGGCGTGCCAGAGGAGCGGAAAAATACTCTACATGAAGGATATCATTTGGACAAGACAAACATCGCCTTTTCTTGAGCAGAACTTCTTCTCCCATGATACATATTTACACACCTCACACGCATAAACTCGAAACAACTTATGCACAAAATTTCCTTGGCAAATGCTTCGTTGAGACATTTTGGAATACGACACCTGCTCCTACTTCCACCCAAGATCCCTCGTCCGTGAATTTCTGTTCGACACCACAACCGCATCCATCCTATACGAGCATATACTGATAGCTAAAAGAACAGCCTAGTTCCAACCATTGTAAAAATTATCAACAACCCGTAATAAACCAGTGTATTCACTCCCAACCAATCTTACCTTTTTGTATTGTTACCACAGTATGTTGAAATGCCCCAGTTATTATATATCATATTTTACTATGTTACTTGTATATTATTGGTCAATCACGTGACCCATTCCCCAATTATGTAACTGTATATTTTCAGCCTTTCGGCTCCCATGCTCTTTCAATGAACAGCAAATTATTATTATTATTATTATTATTATTATTATTATTATTATTGTTAGGGCGGTAACGAGCCGGATGGTTGTTCGCCGCCCGCTTGCTTGTTCGCGTCCCCCACTTGGGGGGGTAGACGGAGGTGAGAAGGTCACTGCTGCCTTGTGACACACCAGACACTACCCAGCCGTCAGTACAGCTGCACTACCCCGCTATTCGTTCAAATTCTGGTTGCGATCTCATCATAGGTCCTGGACTCGTGGGCTGTTTCCCCAGAACTTCACAAAGCAACTGTTAATCTCCGCACACCTACCCCAGCTACTACCGCGGCTGCCATGTCATCGCTTCTTCTACACCTTCCGTGCACCTGGCATCTCTCCTGGGTGGCAGGACCTCGCCCGCCAATGCCGACGCTAATTGAGGCAGTTGCCTTGACCTTTCCCGTGAGAGTGGATCACCTTCCCCAGGGCCGCCGCCGTAAGAAATATTTGTTAATTTGTTTGATTCTCTTAATTGTTTAACTTCCATTAATTGCTTGACTCCCTTAATTGTTTGACTCCATTATTTGTTGACTCCCGTAATTGTTATTTGATGTTTGTGTGAGTGGTGTCAGAATTTTGTGTTATTTTCATAGTAAAGAGATGTCAATTTCGAACTGTTGTTTGTTATCCCTCAGAAAACCATGGTTCTTGACTTTCCTCTTATAAGATCCTCATTAGGCTGGCAAGGGATTTCTATCCCTAAGTACCAGGTCTTTACAATTATAAACAACAGCAAGAACCAGTATAGTACTTGAATTTCTGAAAAGAAACCTTCACCATAGGATACCACACTAAATTTATTGTCGGCACCATACTCATAAGACCCACACTGGATTACTGAGCAGTGATGCGTGATCTACATACACACACATATATATATATATATATATATATATATATATATATATATATATATATATATATATATATATATATATATATATATATATATATATATATATATATATATATATATATATATATGTGTGTGTGTGTATATGTATTAAAGCAACAAGAGTCTTAAAGAGATGGATAAACGGTTTTCAACAGACTTTATATGACGATGCGTAATAGATTTTTCCAGTTACATAGACAAGAAGAAATATTCACAGCACTATACAACATTGAAAAACAAACTTTGATATTGGTAAACAACAAATATTTACAAGACATTAACATATTAAGCACTAGCTCCTCACACACCATATATTCAAAGCCTACAATATCCTCTTTCACAGGAGCACCTCCTTAACCATTTAGAGGGCAGCCGCACACTTCGGTAACATTATTCTGGCTAACGCCAGACCCTTTTATTCACCCCAGAGGATGTCTCCACATAAGAAGATACGAATGGAGGAAACTGCAGCGGGCCTATTGGCCCATACTGAGCAGTCCCATTTACACCCAACCAATATTGCTCATATAAGAACATAAGAATGGAGGAAACTGCAGCGGGCCTATTGGCCCATACTGGGCAGTTCCGTTTACACCCAACCCCTATTGCTCATATGAGCATCCAACCTATGTTTGAAGCAATTCAGCGAATTCGAGTTAATGATGATATTTGGTAACTTGTTCCATTCATCAACTACTCTGTTTCCAAACCAGTGTTTACCTATTTCACGCCTAAATCTAAATTTGTCTAATTTAAAACCATTGTTACGAGTTCGCTCCTGGTTGGATAATTTGAGTACCTTTGTAATGTCCCCTTTGTTTAGCCCTGTCTTCCACTTATACACCTCTATCAGGTCGCCCCTCGCTCTACGTCTCTCGAGGGAGTGCAAATTAAGATGCTTTAACCTGTCTCTATACTCAAGGTTCCTAATGCCCGGGATTAGTCTTGTCATTCTCCTCTGAATTCTTTCCAAGGATTCTATATCCATTCTGTAATACGGTGACCAGAACTGAACTGCGTAATCCAGGTGTGGTCTCACAAGAGCAAGATACAGTTTTAGGATGACCTCGCTAGTCTTGTAACTAACACTCCTTTGTATGAACCCAAGTACTTTATTAGCCTTGTTACGAGCAAAAACACATTGCTTACTTGGCTTAAGGTTCCTACTTATCATTACTCCTAAATCTCTCTCGCAGTCGGATTTCTCTATGGCATCGTTGTTCATCTGGTATCTGGTTTCCTTGTTTACATCTCCTATACTGAGTACTTTACATTTGTCGACGTTGAATTTCATCTGCCATTTTTCAGACCATTGGAAAAATTTGTTTAGATCTTCCTGTAGTTTTGCCGAGTCCTCGTCAGATTTGATAACACGTCCTATTTTAGTGTCATCAGCAAATTTACTTATGTTGCTGTCAATGCCGATATCTATGTCGTTTATGTATATAATAAATGAATAATGGTCCAAGTACTGAGCCTTGGGGGAACTCCACTTGTGACGTTGCTCCAATGGGACTTAGTGCCGTTAATGCTCACTCGCTGTTTCCTGTCCTGTAACCACGCCCCAATCCATTTAAGGATGTTACCTTTGATGCCATGTGCTTCTACCTTTCTAATTAGTCTTTCGTGGGGGACTCTGTCGAAGGCTTTGCTAAAGTCGAGATATACCACATCATAATTGTGCCCCTCGTCCACGGATTCGAAAACTGATGAAAAGAATGTTAATAGATTAGTTAGACATGAACGTCCGCTTGTGAAGCCATGCTGGGAATCATTGATCAATCGGTGCTTTCTCCAGGTGATTTCGAATAGAAATAAAGATTGCTTCCAGTAATTTGCCTACTATTGATGTTAGACTGATTGGGCGGTAGTTAGAGGATAGTGATCTATCCTTCTTGAAAATCGGTATTACATTCGCTATCCTCCAGGATTCTGGTACTACACCTGTTTTTAAGGACATGTTAAACAACTTTGCTAAGGGCATACTAAGCTCTTCCTTACATTCCTTTAATACTCTGGCAAATATCTCATCGGGACCAGGTGACTTATTAGGCTTTTTAGTTTGTCTATTTGCTTACTAACATCGTTACTAGTCACTACTATCTCACTTAATTTGTTTTCTTCACTATCTCTGAATAGAGTCGGTGCCTCGGGTATCATGTTTAAATTTTCGGTGGTGAAAACTGTTGAAAAATATTTATTTAAATTATTGCTCATTTCTCCGTCGTTATCAGTGAGCTCGCCGGAGTCTGACCGTATTGGTCCAGCGTAATCGATTTAATGATGATATTTGGTAACTTGTTCCACTCCTCCACTACTCTATTTCTAAACCAATGTTTACCTATTTCGCGCCTAAATCTAAATTTGTCTAATTTAAAAACCATTGTTACGAGTTCGCACCTGGTTTGATAGTTTGAGTACATTAGTAATGTCCCCTTTGTTCAGCCATGACTTCCATTTATACACCTCGATCATATCGCCCCTCACTCTACGTCTTTCGAGGGAGTGCAAATTTAGAAGCTTTAACCTGCCTCTGTACTCAAGGCTCCTAATGCCCGGGATTAGTCTTGTCATTCTCCTCTGAATTCCTTCCAAGGCTTTTATATCCATTCTGTAATACGGTGACTAGAATTGAACTGCGCTGCGTAATCCAAGGGGGGTCTCACAGGCGCAAGATATAGTTTTAAGATTACCTCGCTAGTCTTGTAACTAACACTCCTTTGTATGAACCCAAGTACTATTTTAGCCTTGTTTTGAGCAAATGCACATTGTTTACTTGGCTTAAGATTCCTACTTATCATTACTCTTAAATCTTTTTCGCAGTCGGATTTCTCAATAACATCGTTATTCATCTGGTATCTGGATTCCCTATTTGCATCTCCTATACTGAGTACTTTACATTTGTCTACATTGAATCTCATCTGCCATTTTTCAGACCATTCAAAAAATGTATTTAGATTTTCCTGTAGTTTTGAGGAGTAACCGTCAGATTAAATTACACTTTCTATTTTAGTGTCATCGGCAAATTTACTTATGTTACTGTCTACGACGATATCTATGTCGTTTATGTATATAATAAATAATAATGGTCCGAGTACTGAGCCTTGGGGAACCCCACTAGTAACGTTGCTCCAGTGGGATTTAGTGCGGTTAATGCTCACTCGTTGTTTCCTGTCCTGTACTGTAACCACGCCCTAATCCATTTTAGAATATCTCCTTTAATGCCATGAGCCTCTACTTTTCTTATTAGTCTTTCGTGGGGGACTCTGTCGAAGGCTTTGCTAAAGTCGAGATATTCCACATCATAATTGTGCCCCTCGTCCACTGATTCAAAAACAGATGGAAAGAATGTTAATAGATTAGTTAGACATGAACGCCCGCTTGTGAAGCCATGCTGGGAATCATTGATCAATCGGTGCTTCTCCAGGTGATTTCGAATAGAGATAAATGATTGCTTCCAGTAATTTGCCTACTATTGATGTTAGACTGATTGGGCGGTAGTTAGAGTGATAGTGATCTATCCTTCTGGAAAATCGGTATTACATTCGCTATCCTCCAGGATTCTGGTACTACACCTGTTTTTAAGGACATGTTAAACAACTTTGCTAAGGGCATACTAAGCTCTTTCCTTACATTCCTTAATACTCGGCAAATATCTCATCGGGACCAGGTGACTTATTAGGCTTTAGTTTGTCTATTTGCTTACTAACATCGTTACTAGTCACTACTATCTCACTTAATTTGTTTTCTTCACTATCTCTGAATAGAGTCGGTGCCTCGGGTATCACATGTTTAAATTTTCGGTGGTGAAAACTGTTGAAAAATATTTATTTAAATTATTGCTCATTTCTCCGCCGTTATCAGTGAGCTCGCCGAGTCTGACCGTATTGGTCCAGCGTGAATCGATTTAATGATGATATTTGGTAACTTGTTCCACTCCTCCACTACTCTATTTCTAAACCAATGTTTACCTCCGCGCCTAAATCTAAATTTGTCTAATTTAAACCATTGTTACGAGTTCGCACCTGGTTTGATAGTTTGAGTACATTAGTAACGTCCCCTTTGTTCAGCCATGACTTCATTTATACACCGATCATATCGCCCCTCACTCTACGCCTTTGAGGAGTGCAAATTTAGAAGCTTTAACCTGCCTCTGTACTCAAGGCTCAATGCCCGGGATTAGTCTTATTCTCCTCTGAATTCCTTCCAAGGCTTTTATATCCATTCTGTAATACGGTGATTAGAATTGAACTGCGCTATGAATCCAAGGGGGGCTCTACAGGCGCAAGATATAGTTTTAAGATTACCTCGCCAGTCTTGTAACTAACACCTTTGTATGAACCCAAGTACATTTTAGCCTTGTTTTGAGCAAATGCAATATTGTTTACTTGGCTTAAGATTCCTACTTATCATTACTCTTAAATCTTTTTTCGCAGTCGGATTTCAATAACATCGTTATTCATCTGGTATCTGGTTTCCTATTTGCATCTCCATATCTGAGTACTTTACATTTGTCTATCATTGAATCTCATCTGCCATTTTTCATTCAAAAATGTATTTAGATTTTCCTGTAGTTTTGAGGAGTCACCGGCCAGATTAAATTACACTTTCTTATTTTAGTGTCATCGATAAATTTATTAGTTACTGTTTACGACGATATCTATGTCGTTTATGTATATAATAAATAATAATGGTCCGAGTACTGAGTTTTGGGAACCCCACTAGTAACGTTGTTCCAGTAATGAAAAGTGTTAATGCTCACTCCGTTTCCTGTCCTGTACTGTAACCACGCCCTAATCCATTTTAGAATATCTCCTTTAATGCCATGAGCCTCTACTTTCTTCTTATTAGTCTTTCGTGGGGGACTCTGTCGAAGGCTTTGCTAAAGTCGAGATATTCCACATCATAATTGAATCTCGTCCACTGATTCAAAAACAGATGGAAAGAATGTTAATAGATTAGTTAGACATGAACGCCCGCTTGTGAAGCCATGTTGTCTTGACCTCTTAAAGGTTATTCATACGTGCTTGTGGACAGAACCCCTACCCGCTACCTAAATCCATGTAACACTCTTGTTCTATCCTCCTTTGCGCCAACAACATCCTCTCCCCATCTACCTGTTAATTACACACACACACACAAAAAAGTAATCTCTCTCTCTCTCTCTCTCTGTAAAAATGCGTGATCCAAGTATATACTGATAACCACAAGGAAACAAGGCAGCTGGGGCAGTTGAGGATTGAGATTGACACGCTAGAGGGAAAATGAAGCCTCGGACTGAACTCCTTCAGGTAGGTGTCCTGCCTAGCAGGACACCTGCAAAGGAGGAGCAGGCATGGAGAGTGGTTGTCTCGAAGGGGATTAGGGTTAGACTCTGGAAAGCTGACCAGGGTTTGGAGTGTAGTAACCCCTTCA
>NW_024733126.1:887514-897071 GCF_018991925.1 Homarus americanus | reverse complement strand
TGGTGGTGGTGGTTCTACAAATATAGTAAATTCAACTACCTCTACTACTCTTAATAGTAGTATTAAACCACCCATTTCCACTACTCCAATAATACCTCAACCTCAACAAGTGCAACCAATAGATACAAAGACACAAAATATGTTAAATACACTTATGAGTGAGATTTCAAATGCAAGCATTAAAGACCCTAATCAGGCTTTATTAATTAATAAATGGTTAGCGGCATATATAAATAAAATTACTCAAAATCCATGTTCGTTTATTCATCCAACATTTAATACTATTGAATTGGAGAATCCACACTTAAAACGTATATATCAAATCCATAAAAGTGTGTATGAAAATAGTAATAAAAATGATAGCTCATTCTCTGCAATATGTAGCAGCTGTAGATATATAAAGTTGGGTCTGTTACTTGCCAATCTTAAACGAAAAATTAGAAACTATACATGTATGCCAACTAATAATAATGAAGAAAATAACAATGAAATTGAATATGATTTAGGTTTATTCTTTAATGCTGTTAATAGTTACGACTTAAATACACAAACTATTCCAAATATGATAAATGCAACTCCTGTTGCCTGTCAAGCAGGTTGTGTTATATTTCCAGATCCTAAAATATTTTTACAAATTATAGGAATGCCTCCAGAAAGTATTATTGGTGGTGTTAAGGTGATACAGCTAATGACTGATGAGGAAGTAATTACTGACGATTATGACGCTACATTAAAAGTATATAATGAAGTAATGAAAAACCTACCCGATATGCTTAATGTTGGTTATTATACCTATAATTCAAAAACTTCTCCAGATAAGAATCAACTAGTAGAGACCCCATGTCAATATAAATTGATAGAACAACCTACTAATAAAAATCAACAAACCTCTAATGATGTATATATGAAAATTTTTGATATTAATCCACATATATTCCTTTATTACCATCAGCTTGCTATATCAGAATTGGATGTTAATATAAATTATAATATTTATAAAGTTAAGAGCAATAATAACAACGAAGACGTTGGTAGTTTAATTGGGAAAAGTGGTGGAGGGGATTATTTGAAACAGAAAACGAGTAAATCATCTACTAATTTTTCAGCACATAAAATACATGACCTTTTAGCACTCAGTTTTCATTTTTGTAAAGATATTAATGATTTAAAAAATGTTGCTCCATTAAACGGACAATGTATAGTTGCACCACACAATATCTTATTTATAAATAAACAAAGTAATGCAATCTTTAGATTCAGGGAATATATAAAAGCAAGTAAAATACCTCCTTGTGACACTTTTAAACGTACCCTAGAACAACAATCTCAATCTTCAAAGAAACGCCGTGGTGGTGTAGTGGCTACAACCACAATTATAACGGATAATTTGCAACGCACACCACCAGACCCCATTAAACCAGATAATACAGATGATCTTCTTAAAATCTCGTCGTCAGGAAAACTACCATATATTACTGAAGACCAATATAAAGACCTTATTAAGAAGCATACGGATTCCTCTCGACAATACAGGGAACATTTAGGTACACACAAAAAAGAAATGTACAATTATTTTGAAATTTTTAATGATGATGCTGGTAATTTAATAGATTCTAAAGCTCATAGTATAGGCTTTTAGTAAGTTATTTAGGATATCAGGTGTCAGCTGAAGGCATCACAGCTGATCACTGAGAAAATTAGGGTAGTAAGAGATTGGCCAGTCCCTCAGACGGTGAAAGATGTGCGGTCTTTTGTAGGGTCACATCATTTTATAAGAAATTTGTTAAAGGGTTTGCCTAAATAGCTGCTCCACTGCATGCGTTGATGCATGGGAAATCTAAGGATCGGGTAGATAGTGAATGGGGAGAGGAACAGCAGCAGGCGTTTGAGAAACTGAAAGACAGGGTGACGCAGACACCGGTGATGGCTTGCCCAGATTTCACACAGGAGTTTATATTAGAGACAGATGCAAGTTTTAGTGGGCTAGGTGCGGTGCTGTCCCAGCGGAAGGATGGCAGGTTGCATCCGGTGTGCTAAGCAAGTCGGGGCCTGATGAAATCAGAACGTAACATGAACAACTATAGTTCTCGTAAGTTAGAGATGTTGGCACTCAAATGGGCAGTAGTGGATAAATTCAGGGATTATTTGGCAGGGAAACATTTCACAGTCTATACAGATAACAACCCACTCAGTCACCGAGAGAAGGCTAAGCTACGTGCCGTGGAAAGTAGGTGGAATGCGGATCTCGAGCAGTTCAACTTTACTATAGAGCACAAGTCGGGAAAAACAACATTGTGGCGGATACTCTATCTAGAATCCCGACGGGACAGGAGGAAGATAGCGAAGAAGAGTATACAGCTATGCATGTAATAGAGGAGAACGGGGCAGGAAGGAAGAAACTGTGGACGATGGATGGGCTGCGTAAGGAGCAAGAAGGCATGAACTATATGACAAAACTGCGAAGATGGTTGGCGGGAGAGCTGCCGGTGGACGAGGTACAGGTAGAGCTCCAAAATGATGACTTCTGCAAGATGTACCGAGCGAGGAAATCCCTGATCGTAAGAAAAGAGATTGTCCGGCATAGAAAACCCGAAGGGAAGAATCTATGGAGGGAGGTGCCAGTGTTATCTTCAAACTTGCAGGAGGCTTTGATTAGAGCCTGCCATGACGAGGTGGGACATCAGGGGCGAGATGGTACTCTGTCGCTGTAGCGAGGGTTTTGGCCAGACATGGGAGAAACAGTGCGGGACTACATAGCCAGCTGCGGATTGTGTGGGGTGGCAGAAGAGTAGTAGTAGTTCAGAGAGGTGCAGGTAAATGAGAATATGCAGGTTGTCGAGGGTGAGTTGGAGGAGTCGTGAGTAGGGCAGAGGGGTTTGGAGAGATGGTTAGGTCGGAAAGGTGCGTTGAGTAGTGGTTGCTGTCATGAGCGGGATTGAGTTGCTGTCATGAGTGGGATTGAGTGTACGGTTGTAATGGCCAGGGCCTCACTAATATGGACTGGTACATTGTCAGAAGGCTGGTCTGCCGGCATGAGGTTCGGAGACGTGGATTGAGTCGATCGTTGAAGATGTGAGAGCGTTCGTGTGGACTGAGTATTGTTTTGACACTGGCTCCTCTTAGTTCAAGGGCCAGTCAAAAGGAGAGCATGTTTGAGTTGAACTGAGTATTGTTTTGACATTGGTTCCTCTTAGTTCAAGGGCCAGGCAAAGGAGAGCATGTTTGAGTTGGACTGAGTATTGTTTTGACATTGGTTCCTCTTAGTTCAAGGGCCAGGCAAAGGAGACCATGTTTGTTTTGGACTGGGTATTAATTTTGAAATTGGTTCTCTAGTTTAAGGGCCAGGCAAAAGGAAAGCGTGTTGTTCTGGTTGGTTTTGAGTTGGATTAGGCAAGAAATAGAGTTGGTGGCTGCGAGTTGGAATAGTGCAGATGTGAAGGTGGTTTCTAAGTTGTTCTATCAGCACATGAGGGCAGTGCTGTATTCTTTTAGGGGGTCGAGTGTTAGCAGGAGAGAAGAGAAGACGGGAATGCTGCGTTTAGCACGTTAAAGGGGTAAGATGCAGTTTCTTAGAACAATTTTTTAGGGGAGTCGTATGCATGTTTTCTCAGCACATGAGGACAGTGCTGTCTTTTTTTAAGGGGGTCGATTGTAATATTCAGAAATTTCAGTGTAATTTCAAACGCCGCGCCATTGGCGGTACTGAGCTTTCAAGGTCGTCTGAGGGAAGAGAGCGCTCCCCGTACATAGCGAGAGGTTGTGGAACTAGGCCTATATGATATTAAATGTAATTTGCCGAATTAATTATGATGAGATTCATGAAGTTAAGGGACTATTATTGAATTTGGAATTATTATAGATCGTTTATCAGTCTGAATAATGTTACGGGTGTCCCAAGGAGTTATTAGTTAGGCGGAAAATATGTCACATAGGCCTAAGCTAACGCCTTGAGAGGACACGAGGCTGGCTAGCTCTCAGAACGCGGAAGCATTCAGACCAACAAGACGTCCCTGCGCGTCCGTCACAGAAATAGTCACGTGGCCTAGTCACCTGTGCTGCGCTTTTGCAGTATAACAAGTAAGTCTCATTTGATCTCAGACAAGGTTTAGATAGGGCAGTGATAAAGTTAACAAGAGCTAACAGTGAGTTCATTTCAGGGTTTCCGTCAGAACCCACTTGACTGCGAGAAATTGACTGCGAGAGTGATGACTGCGAGAGATTGACTGCCGTTTGAGACTGCTGCTGATGATTGAGGATTGGCGATTGTCGCCGTTGGACCGATCACAGTAGGCCTGTCTGTTTAGCGGGGTATCAAAGGATCTCTTGAGTAAATCTAGCCGTCTGGGTGCCCAGCTGACGACGGGACGATCGTTGGGGTCATCAGCTCTCCTCTACCTCGGCTCACAATACCACATATCTCAAGCAGCTAGTGAAACCCTCTTGCTAACGGGAAGCTAAAGCTTCTCTCAACTGTACAAGGTCTGATTGGCTCACTCCCTTCCGCTTCGTGGATGTACTGGGTGTAAAGTGAAGCCAGCTGAGTGATACAGAGCAGCACACTGGGGCCAAGAGTCAGTGGAGATTAGAGGTACACCTTCCAAGGTGGAGAAAGGCTGATTTGGGCCTTAAACTACGGGTGCCTGTTGGTTGTGCCTTAAACGACTACGGAGTGCAGGTGGAATCTGTATGTGTGTTAGGTTAGGAAGCATGGTTGACAGGTATTGGTGGACTCAGTAACTTCTGAATAATAGTGACAATATGTTTGTGTGTAATTAATACTATTTTTCCAGTTACTAATATATGCTGTGTGCATTTAATATTTCCTTATAATCTCAATCTCAGGTATTACCTTTGTTCCCCAGAGTAGTGTTTAAGTTAGGTTAGGAGGTGTGTATCTGTTGGGGTAATATAATTTTGTTGAGCGCCCTGAAGGCCTATTCAGGGTGGAGTTAATAAGCTCTGATTTTTTTACCATTTTCTCAGTGTTGGATATAATTTTGGTGAGTGCCCTTAAGGCCTATTCATTGTAGAGTTATTCATTTCTTATTTTTTTAATACCATTTTCTCAGTGATTGATATTATTTTGTTGAAAGCCCTTAAGGCCTGGTTCATGTGTGCAAGCAACATTTCTTAATACTTTACACTTATTGTCCTCTAATGAGGCATTGCCTGAGGTTCTAATAATTTCAACATCATGTTTAACTTTTATTCCCCAGAGTAGTATTTTAAGTTCAGGTTAAGAGGTGTGCATATTGGTGTACCATTATTTGATTGTGTTTGTAGTGTTGGAGGGAATAAAAGTGTAAATTTAACAGTGTGTCTTATTCATCCCAGTCACAGACGCTATCCTTTCACGTTGATCGTTGTTTTAAAAGGGCTAAAAAATCCTTTCATTCCTCTCAAACCAGACAAGTTCCTACACTTAAGAATATTTTGACTCTGCCCTATCGTAATGAATTTGTCCCGTTAGTTCGGTCCCTCAAGCTTCTAAATATTAATGTTGTTTTCAAGTATGACTCAACCATTACCAATATGTTAATAAGGAATAGCCCAAGTTTGAATGTAAATGGAAGTGTTTATTGTATTCAATGTAGCAAATGTAATTGTAATTATGTAGGTCAGACAGGAAAAACACTGCAGCTCAGAATCAAACAACATAAGTATAATATCAGAACTGCATCTGAAAGCAGTGCCTTGTTCGTTCATGTTAGGAATAATAATCACCCCATTGCTTGGGAAAAAAGCTTAGAAGTATTCAAATCATCTTGTGTCACAGAAAGGCTTCTGGTTGAAGCTAGTTTGATTAAGGAATTAAAATCAATACACCTTACTGATGGTCAGTTCAAAACTGATAATATGTTACATAAATTTATTTGTCAGTGGCCCAAGGTTAAAAATGCTTTGAAAACCTTTGATATAGTTGTATGATAGTTATTTTGTGGGTCCCTTTTTTCTGACCTGACCTGGCTAGTCACGTCACCACCCTTCTCACGTGTGTGTTGGTGTGGGGATTAGTGGATGTCATCATTATGACCTGACCTCATGTTTTTAAGGTCACCCTGTATATTTAAGCCTCTCTCTGTCCAAGTAATCCCCCTGAACCAAGAAGACCTCTCAACAAGACCTCCTGCTGGACCCGGAACTGTGAAGACCGCCCTCTCCCTTGTACCATTGTTGGCCATCTTCCCGGACCGGACCACCCACGACTGTCATCGTCCACAACAACTCACGAGCGTTCTCGGTTTATCGAGCATTAGCTTGCCCTCCCCACTGGTGGTGTGAGTGACCCACACTCCAGCTGGAGAGCAGTTATAGCGCGATATTCCCGGCGTGGTTTGAGCTCTTTTCCTTCTACTACTATTTTTCCTTTTTCGCTCTGGCCTAGGGACCTGCACCCTCAAAAGTGTATTCGTCCTGCGGTCCCCCCTGTAACTGTTCACCTCCCTCCCAGGAGATTGTGAACACGAAAGGGGGTTGGAGCAAAACCCATCCCAGCCGAGTCTTTCCAGGAAAACCGTGATCGTGCGGGTCCACCTGGAAAGAGGGTAGCAATCCTTATCCTTCCCAAATAGGCACACTTAGCTCACGTCTATAAGTGAGCAGTCACATACACTAGGAAGTAGGCTTCCCCAACGGGGCTCCGGGAGAGAAGCTCAGGAACCACTCTACGACCACCAGCCAGTGGGGAGTGCTGTAATTCCTCTGCATTTTACTCAACCGGAATAGGTAGGATCTAAAAAAAAAAAAATAAAAAAAAAAAAATAAATAACCCAGGTTATGGAGCGCGTACGCCCTCCTAACCGCGACCCCCGCCTGAACCGCCAACCTGACGACCCGAACTACGACAGGCTTCGCACAGAGAAAGCAGACCAGTTACGCGCCTTCAATGAAGCCCTGAAAAGTAGGAACACTGCCACCACCTCCAACAACTCCACCACCACCACCACCTCCACCACCACCACCACTGCTACCGCTACTGAGGACAACTGGACGAAGGTAGAAAACAAGAAACGCCGACGTGCTTTTTCGGGAAACGAATGCCGTCAAGCAGCCCCAAAGGCACCCATCACCACCACCAGCTCACCTCCAACGACACTGCCAAAATTCCGGATCACGAAAACGGACGCAAAAACAACATATGCCGCCGTCACAGAGATGGAAAAGCTAAATCCTCTGGCCAAGTTCTCAGTGCGGCCCAACCTAAAGGGGGAGATGATTGTTCACCCCAAAGACAAGAACTCCGCCACCACCCTCGACACTTACCTGCAAAACACCACCACCATTACTTCGACCAAGCTAGACCCTGCCCAGAAACTGATGAAGTCGGTAGTCCTCCGGTACCCAAAGGAACTACCTCTCGAACCCCTGGAGAACCACCCGAAGATCCTAAAAGCCGAGAGATGCTCTCCCCTGTCCGACAAGACGGCCACCACGAAACAAGTGCACATAACGCACTACGGCTCACCCCCCAGCACCATAGACCTCAAAACCTGGGGGATCTACGAAGTGAGGCCCTTCGTCCCAGAGCCCCTGCGGTGCTTCAGATGCCAGAAATACGGGCACCATCAGACAAGGTGCACGTACAAGGAAATCTGCGCAGTCTGCGCACAGAAGCACGGCACACACTCCTGCCTTACCAAGCTGAAAAATGGGGAAAAAATTGCCCCCAAGTGTGCCAACTGCGGGGGCAAACACCACGCCTGGAATCCTGGATGCTCCGAGAGAACAAAGAAGGTCCAGGCAAACCGACCAGCAGCAAGACCGGCCCCCACCGCCTACACACCAGCCCCACCAAGTACCTTCGTGTGGGGAACCCAAAGGCCAAAACAACAAAGACAACCTCCTCAGCCAGTCAACACCCAAAGTGCAGCCCAGTTTCCTGGCCTCACTACAGCCACACCTCAGCCACCCAAGCAGCAGACAACGACAACCACGAGCTAGACAAAAGAAGCACACACCAAGGCACCAGAAGGAATGATACACGTATCAGACCTAGCCAAGGTACTGACAACCTTCGCGGAGGGCCTAGCCGGACTACTGGGCCACAAGATCCAACCCACACAGCTCCAAATACTCATGCGGAGCGTCCTCGGGCAAGTCGCCACAGCTCCAGCCACCTCAGTGCAGGAAGCCACGCCGGTCCGCACACGAGTGACAGCCGAGGTACACTCTACACCGAAGAAGGCCACCAGAGAACCCAAGATACCGACAGCTCCCAGAAAGAAACTGGACGTTTCAACTCCCCTGAACCGAACCACGGCCCAGAAGGCAAAAACCACAGAACACGAAGATATGAACCTGATCCAGTTGGAATCGAGCTTGGACATCTCCATCGAGAACCACCAGAAGTCCCCGATGAAACAGTGGTGGAAAACATCAGCACCCTGAACATCCTTACATGGAATGCTCAGGGCATCAAAAACAAGAAACACCTCCTACAAGAAGCAGCAGCCAAGGACAAGCTTGACATCATACTCCTACAAGAAACACTTCTACAAGAACACCACTGTTTCAAATTCAGCGGTTACAAGACATGCAGGAGGCATTTCACGCAGGCGTCAACAAGAGGATGTATGATCTTGGTCAAGTCAAGCATACCCTCCGCCGATGTCACGCAGCAATTTCCATGTGGGGAAAACATCGAGACACAGGCCGTCAAAGTAACCCTCCAAGAACGGGAATTAACTGTTCACAACATCTACAAGAACCCAAGGGGCTCACTGGAGGTTACTCAATTATTTGCTTCGGCCGCTGACCACGCCACACTCATAGGAGGGGATTTCAACGCACATCATCCCTTCCTAAGCTCGGCAAGCCCCACAAATGAAGACGGCCTACACCTATACACCACCTTTCAAGATACACCCGAGATCTGCCTCCTGAACACCGGAGAGCCCACCCACACTAGGGGAGGAAGGCTAGATCTAACCTTCGTCTCCAGTGCACTACAGCCTTCGGCCTCCTGGCAGATACACCCCACGCTGACCAGTGACCACTTCGCCACCCTAACAACGCTGAAGGTGAACAAACTCCCCACTCCACCCCCCCCGAGATGGAGATACAACACTCAAAAGGCAGACTGGGGACTCTTCAAGAAACACCTGGCTAAGTGGCGCGAAAAATCACAGCCGGCCGGCGCAGCACCCGCGGATGAGACAACCCTCCACCACCAATTGGTCGAGGCGTTTCACCTAGCGGCAGAAGAGGCTATCCCAAAAACAAAACCCACATCAAGACAGTACAATGATTACTGGTACTACTGTCCCAGGGTGAAAGAACTCAACCACAGAGTGAACATGGCCCGAAGAAACTACAGGAGACATCCCACGGCAACAAACAGACATCTCCTGCAAGTCATAGTTAAGGATACCAGGGAAGAGAAGGAAGAAATTAAAAAGGTAAGCTGGCTCAAGTGGTGCTCCGAACTGAACGAGCACACCTCCCTTGGCAAGATGTGGGCCCAGATCCGAAGGGCATCTGGGAAGGCAACACCACCACCACCAACTCATCCCAACCCAGAAGAGGAAGCCGAGAGACTTGCAAAACTGTTCTCTGAC
>NW_024733126.1:865014-882514 GCF_018991925.1 Homarus americanus | reverse complement strand
GATTTAGAGTAATGATAAGAATGAGTCTTAAACAAAGGCAACATTGCGTATTTGCTTGAAATAAGGCTAAAACAAAAAGTAATTGGGTTCATACAAAGGAGTGTTAGTTACAAGACTAGCGAGGTTATCATAAAACTATATATTGCACTTGTGAGATTTCACTTAGATTACACGCTTCAGTTCTGGTCACCGTACTATAGAATGGATATCGAATCCCAAGAAAGTATTCAGAAGAGGATAACAAGATTATTCCTAGGGATTAGTAATCTTGAGTAGAGAGACAGATTAACGAATCTGAATTTGCACTTCCTCGGGAGACGTAGAGTGAGAGGCGATACGACCGAGGTGTATAAATGGAAGTCAGGGTTAAACAAATGTGATATAACAAAGGTACTTAAACTATCTAACCAGGAGTGAACAGGTAACAATGGTTTTATATCAAACAAATTTAGATTTAGGCATGCGATAGGTGAACTTTTGTTTATAAATAGAGTAATGGATGAGTGCAAAAAGTTACCGAACTTCGTCATTACCTTGAAATCGCTGGGTAGCTTCAAATATAGGTCGGACAGCTAAGCGCAATAGGGGCTGGGTGTAATTGGGCTGCCTACTATAGTATGGGCAAATGTGCCCGCTGCAGTTTCCTCCATTCTTACATTCTTATGTTACCATGCCCTTTTACTTATGTATTGCCTATAATTTCGTTTTTGAATAAAAATAAAATATATCTTATTATATCAATGTTAGAAATGAAACCAACAGCATTGCAATATTAGCATCATAACTTAGGGTAGAGTAGTACGCTGTTGAGGTTTAAATGTCAAACATATCTACAAACAACATAGATAAGACGAAGGAATATCTCTAGAGAGGATATCCGCAGATTGCGACAACAGGCGCTACACAAGCAGTGAAGACAGGCGAGTACCATTGTGTACCACCTTGCCGTCTCGCAGTATGTTGTGCACCATTAGTTTTTGAACCCATATATGCTTCAGTCTAATTTCACAGCAGGTTTTTTAGTACGGTTTACAGTTATCAATAAAATGAATTAACAACAGAGACAACTTTGACTTTATATATATATATATATATATATATATATATATATATATATATATATATATATATATATATATATATATATATATATATATATATATATATATATATATATATATATATATATATATATATATATATATATATATATATATATATATATATATATATATATATATATATGCAAATATATCACTGTAGGTGCGCGTGATCCAGGTATATGCTGATAACCACAAGGAAACAAGAAAACAAGAAGTTCCCAAGCGCTTTCGTGTAATTCACATCTTCAGGGGTGAGTACAGACTAAGGAAAAAAACATGTTGTTGTTGTTGTTGAGATTGTCGGACCGTAGTCCGACACGGGCATTTGCCTATAGGCGGCCCGTTTGGTGGTTCCGGCTGGAGCTCCTGGAGCAGCCAGACCAGATTGGGATTGGAGGTGGTCCTACCTGCAGATTTGGAAGGGTATTGCAGGTTGCAAGTGTGAGCGGACCCCCGATCAGTGGACGCTTACACCAACCCCCACTCTTGGACGTGGTCAGTTACGGAGGAGAAATACATAACAAGGCATATAAATATATACAGTAGAGGGTGAGATCAAGTCCACAATGGTCTGGTCACTAGGCAGTGACCCTACTAATCTTCAAAAGCACCGCAGCAGTCGGAAGTCAGGTCAGAGGGTAAGATGACCCAACCTTCTCACCTGGTTACAAATCTTCTTAATTACGAAATTATCCAGTTTGTACAGTACATACCATTACTCAAATTCATGTTGACGGATTCGGTATGTTTAATGAGACTGGATTCTAATGTTCCTACTGTCAATTGAATTACAAGGTAATATTGAGGAGGCATTATCCCAGTCAATGCAATGCTTATTATCCCTCAAATAAACAAACAGAGCATTGGATTCCAGGCCTGTCCTAACACTATATTTATGTTGTTTAAGTCTAGTTACAAGATCTTTGCCTGTCTGGCCTAAGTAAAACATATTACATTCCTTGCAAGGAACCTTATAAATGCAGCCGCCTGTATTGTTGGAGGAGTTCTTGATTAACATTTGTTTAACAGTGCATGAGTTTTTAAATGCCACATTGACGTTCCAGGTTTTTAGTTGTAAAGGAATTTGAGAGAAATTTTTGTGAAATGGTAATACTAAGAGATTCTTATGGTCATGGGTGGGCTTGGGATCGGTTCTATAAAAAGATTTCTTAGAAATGTTAAGGCATTTGTCTATAAAAGATCTAGGGTACTTAAGGTTCAAGCCATTATTATAGATATATTTATATCCTTCATCATTGAATTCCAGGCTGCAAATTCTCAAAGCACGTAAAAACTTTGATGAAAATACTGACTGTTTCACTCAATTGTGGTGGGCAGAATAATAATGAATGTATGAACACACATTAGTAGGTTTCCAATAAATACTGAACTTAAAGGTGTTACCTATGTGATACTGCAACATATTCTAAGCTCATAAATAATCCTCTCAACACGGTTAACACTCAGTTCAACAAAAATCTTAAGTCTCTATTGACCTACTCTCATTAAACATTTTACTTCAACGTCCCCTCCACTGCCATACATGTACGGTTTAATCAAGGCTCACAAGCCTAATAACCCAGCAAGACCCATCATTAGCTCAGTTGGGTCAATCTCTAATAAATTATCTAATTGGTTAGTTTCTTTACTAAATCCCCTAGTTGGCAACATTTATAACTCTAATATTAAGAATAATATGGATCTGGTTGATAAACTCAATAACTTACAAATTAATTATGATTTTAAACTGGTCAGTTTTCATGTAACATCACTCTTTACAAAGGTCCCAGTTGATGATTTACTGGAGTTCCTCACAGATTCCCTGGACAATATTTCCTTTCCCGTCTCGAAAGACGACTTCATCGAACTCATCAAATTATGTATTAAGGATTGTAAATTTGAATTCAATGGAGAATATTATGCTCAAAAATTTGATATGGCAATAGGTAATCCGCTCTCACCAGTATTAAGCAACCTATATATGGAATTCTTTAAAAAGAAACTATTAAGTAATATTTTACCACCTTCACCAGACTGGTTTAGATATGTAAATGATGTATTATGTCTCTGGCCATGTAATGAGGACCTAAAACTATTTCTGCCACAACTTAACAACTTATCCCCCTAGATCAAATTCACTGTGGAATTAGAGCATGACTGTAAATTGCCATTCGTAGACTGTCTCATCCACAGAATAGGTAACACCTTTAAGTTCAGTATTTATAGGAAACCTACTAATGTGAAGATCTTCTTGATAAGTTCAAGACAGCTATAGATCGTATTAGGACTAAGGGAGGAATCCCTATCATATGTGGTGTCCTGCCAAGAAGGAGAGTTAGCAATGAATGGTTGTCAAGGGCAGTTGGTGTCAAAGGCCGTCTTGACGGATATTGCAAGTCAATATAAGTCCCATTCATTGACAACTGGGACAACTTCTACGGCAGAAGGGACCTTTATTCTAGGGATGGGGTGCACCGGTCTAGGGATGGAGTGGCTACCCTGGCTGGGATTCTCGAAAAGGGCAGTCCAAAAGATGTCGAAGTCTTTCAACTGCTAGAGAAACATGTGAGCATGGGGGTGGAGGAGACTGCAGTGGGAGAGGGTAAACAAAGTGAGAGGTTACAGGGAAATAGTGTTAGGAATGATGACAAAACTAAATTAGACAGGGATTTTAAACCTAAACGCGGCAAAGGGAGGACTCAGAACACGACTAACTTAAATGTCTACTACGAGAACAGTAGAAGTATGAGAAACAAAATGGATGATATTAGGGCCTTGGTATGTACCGAAAAAATCGACATAATAGCATTCACTGAAACATGGATCAACCAAGACTCACGTGAGTTACCGGTCTAATACCAAATTGCGGGTTACAAATTGTTTCATACCGATAGGCAGACCAGGAAAGGAGGCGGAGTAGCAATCTATGTCAGGGATAATCTGAAGTGTGAAATAAATAAGGAAATAAAAATTGAGCGGAATACAGAAACGATTTGGATAGAATTAATCGACGGTAGGGAATAATTAATCACATGAGTAATATATAGACCTCCCAATCTTGATAGAGTCAATGAGAGACTTATCTGGGATGAAATGTGCAGGGCTTCCATACACAACAAAGTCAGTATAGTAGGCGACTTTAACCTTGGCCAAAGAGATTGGACTGACCTTACGGGTAACTCAGAATCAGAGGATTTTCTCGAAACGATCCAGGACTGTTTCCTAAGTCAACATATAACCGAACCCACCCGGGGTAATAATATACTCGATTTAGTTCTGTCGAACAGAGAAAACCTCATTAGCAATGTCGAGGTAGGGAACGAACTTGACAACAGCAATCACAAAGACATTAGATTCCAGTTAAATTTTCAGGGCTGACGTAAGGAAAATTCCACTAAAGTACCATATCTCAAAAGGGCAAACTTTGACAATTTAAAGAGGCAGCTGAGAGAAGGGGTGTCGCGCTTGGGTGTGAACATGACAGATGACACAGACCTGATAACGAGATCTGAGATTGCCGAGTTCCACGACAATTTAAATAATGAGTTACTTAATGCACTAAGGCAGAACATACCATACAAAAAACTCAGATCAGACAACAATGACCCTAAATAAATAAATAATTATTTAAAGAACATCATTGGCCAAAGGAAGGCTATAGGTAGAAGGATAAATCGAGGCGAAATTTACCTCCAGGATTATTATAAGGTATTGGCGAGTAGGGTTAAAACCGAGATAAGATGCTTTAACCTGTCTCTATACTCAAGGTTCCTAATGCCCGGGATTAGTCTTGTCATTCTCCTCTGAATTCTTTCCAAGGATTCTATGTCCATTCTGTAATACGGTGACCAGAACTGAACTGCGTAATCCAGGTGTGGTCTCACAAGAGCAAGATACAGTTTTAGGATGACCTCGCTAGTCTTGTAACTAACACTCCTTTGTATGAACCCAAGTACTTTATTAGCCTTGTTACGAGCAAAAACACATTGTTTACTTGGCTTAAGGTTCCTACTTATCATTACTCCTAAATCTCTCTCGCAGTCGGATTTCTCTATGGCATCGTTGTTCATCTGGTATCTGGTTTCCCTGTTTACATCTCCTATACTGAGTACTTTTACATTTGTCGACGTTGAATTTCATCTGCCATTTTTCAGACCACCCGAAAAATTTGTTTAGATCTTCCTGTAGTTTTGCCGAGTCCTCGTCAGATTTGATAACACGTCCTATTTTAGTGTCATCAGCAAATTTACTTATGTTGCTGTCAATCCCGATATCTATGTCGTTTATGTATATAATAAATAATAATGGTCCAAGTACTGAGCCTTGGGGAACTCCACTTGTGACGTTGCTCCAATGGGACTTAGTGCCGTTAATGCTCACTCGCTGTTTCCTGTCCTGTAACCACGCCCTAATCCATTAGGATATGCACCTTTGATGCCATGAGCTTCTACCTTTCTAATTAGTCTTTTCGTGGGGACTCTGCCGAAGAGCTTTGCTAAAGATCGAGATATACACGTCATAATTAGCCCTTTCGTCCACTGATTCAAAACTGATAGAAAAGAATGTTAATAGATTAGTTAGGCAAAAGAACGTCGGCAGCGAAGCCATGCTGGGAATCATTGATCAATCGGTGCTTCTCCAGGTGATTTCGAATAGAGTTTGAAATGATTGCTTCCAGTAATTTGCCTACTATTGATGTTAGACTGATTGGGCGGTAGTTAGAGGATAGTGATCTATCCCCCTTCTTGAAAATCGGTATTACATTCGCTATCCTCCAGGATTCTAGTACTAAACCTGTTTTTAATGACATGTTAAACAACTTTGCTATGGGCATACTAAGCTCTTCCTTACATTCCTTTAATACTCTGGCAAATATCTCATCGGGACCAGGTGACTTATTAGGCTTTAGTTTGTCTATTTGCTTACTAACATCGTTACTAGTCACTACTATCTCACTTAATTTGTTTTCTTCACTATCTCTGAATAGAGTCAGTGCCATGGGTATCATGTTTAAATTTTCGGTGATGAAAACTGTTGAAAAATATTTATTCAAATTATTGCGCATTTCTCCGTCGTTATCAGTGAGCTCGCCGAAGTCTAACCGTATTGGTCCAATCTTTTCTCGTGTTCTAGTTTGATACATTTGGTAGAATCCTTTGGGGTTTGTCTTCGCCTCCCTTGCTATCCTTACCTCATTATTCCTCTTTGCTTTCTTATCTCGGTTTTAACCCTACTCGCCAATACCCTATAATAGTCCCTGAGGTGAATTTCGCCACGATTTATCCTTCTACCTATAGCCTTCCTTTGGCCAATGATGTTCTTTAAATAATTATTTATCCATTTAGGGTCATTGTTGTCTGATCTGAGTTTTTTGTATGGTATGTTCTGCCTTTGTGCATTAAGTAACTCTCTATTTAAATTGGTGTGGAACTCGGCAATCTCAGATCTCGTTATCAGGTCGGTGTCATCTGTCAGGTTCACAGCCAAGCGCGACACCCCCTCTCTCAGCTGCCTCTTTAAACTGTCAAAGTTTGCCCTTCTGAAATCTGGTACTTTAGTGGAATTTTCCTTACGTCTGCCCTGAAAATCTAACTGGAATCGAATTTCTTTGTGATCGCTGTTTGCAAGTTCGTTCCCTACCTTGACATTGCTAATTAGGTTTTCTCTGTTCGACAGAACTAAGTCCAGTATATTATTACCCCGTGTGGGTTCGGTTATATGTTGACTTAGGAAACAGTCCTGGATCGTCTCGAGAAAATCCTGTGATTCTGAGTTACCCGTAAGGTCAGTCCAATCTATTTGGCGAAGGTTAAAGTCGCCTATTATACAGACTTTGTTGTGTATGGAAGCCCTGCGCATTTCATCCCAGATAAGTTGCTCATTGACGCTATCAAGATTGGGAGGTGTATATATTACTCCTGTGATTAATTTTTCCCGACCGTCGCTTAATTCTATCCAAATTGTTTCTGTATTCCTCTCAGTTTTTATTTCCTTATTTATTTCACACTTCAGATTATCCCTAACATAGATTGCTACTCCGCCTCCTCAATATTACCTTGTAATTCAATTGACAATAGGAACATTATAGAATTCAATCCCATTAAACATACCGAATCCGTCAACATGAACTTGAGTAATGGGATGTCCAAACTGGATAATTTCGTAATTAAGAAGATTTGTAACCAGGTGAGAAGGTTGAGTCATCTTACCCTCTGACCTGACTACCGACTGCTGTAGTGCTTTTGAAGGTTAGTAGGGTCACTGCCTAGTGACCAGACCATTGTGGACTTGATCTCACCCTCCTCTACTGTATATATATATATATATATATATATATATATATATATATATATATATATATATATATATATATATATATATATATATATATATATATATATAGAGAGAGAGAGAGAGAGAGAGAGAGAGAGAGAGAGAGAGAGAGAGAGAGAGACCTAGGGGTACTTGTAAGCCCGGACCTACGGCCTAGAAAACAGTGCGTTAATGTTCGAAATAAGGCAAAAAGAGTATATTGGGTTTTATATCTAAAAGTGTAAGTAACAAGAGTGCAGAGGTCTTATTGCAACTATATCTTGCGCTAGTCAGGCCGCACCTCGATTATGCGGTTCAGTTCTGGTGCCCCTATTATAGAATGGATATAAATTCACTAGAGTCGGTGCAGCGAAGAATGACAAAAATGATTCCGGGACTTAGAAACCTTCCATATCAGGATAGGTTAAAGAAACTTAACATGCATTCCCTAGAAAGACGAAGAGTGCGCGGAAATATGATAGAAGTATTTAAGTGGGTGAAAGGAATCAATAAAGAGGATATACATAAAGTTCTTATAATATCCGAGCAGGATAGGACTCGCAGCAACGGATTCAAGTTGGATAAGTTTAGGCTTAGGAGGGAGATAGGAAGAAATTGGTTCACAAATAGGGTGGTGGACGAGTGGAACAAGCTAAGCAACTTTGTAGTAAGTGCGGCAACTCTGGAAAGTTTCAAAAGGAGGCTAGATAGATTCATGGATGATAGAGAGTGGTAGTAACTCTCGACAGGAGCTGCCATGCACAGGCCAACCGGCCTATTGCAGACTCCTTATTTTCTTATGTTCTTATGTTCATATATATATATATATATATATATATATATATATATATATATATATATATATATATATATATATATATATATATATATATATATATATATATATATATATATATATTAGGGTGACAATAGTGCATAGGGGTGAATTTCTAAAATTGATTAAATGGAATGGCCATTGGTCCAATACTGCGTACCCATGAAAAAAGAACACAGGCGAAATCCTGGGTCATTTGGACAATATTTAGAGGTAGCTCAAGTCAATTGAAGTTTTATCCTTTTGGCAAAAAATACGAATATTCATAATATGCCGGTTTATTTTAAAATTTACATATTGAGCAAGTTTATGTGTACACTGTACATATAAATGATTAATTCCTTTTTAAAATGAAACTGCAGTGAACACGCTTACATCAATGGGTGGGAGAGGTGTGGACAACCCATTCATTGTTTTCGCTTTTTGCTTGTAAGGTCCTGTTTTGATGTCCCTGGTTGTGACCGCCTCTGCTCTTCAACAACCTGCAGCAGATGTTGACGCTGGTCTTCACTCTTCGTGATCTTGCTGTTGAATGCCTGTATCAAGGCAATCCCTCTCTCTGCAGTGTCGTTGATGACTCTGAGACCACCCACAACTGCGACGCCAGTTTTGAAGTCTTCATCATCAGACCATGTGTCAGGTTCCTTGGACAAAAAAGAAGTCTTCATTTTGAGACTTTCAAATAGAAAGTTTGATCCTCTAGAAGCAAAGTCTGAGAGCTGCTTTGTGGGAAGGGAAGATGTGGCAGGAAGAGCAGCACGTTTTGGTGAATCCTCGGTCGCCTTCCTCTCAACGATTGCCCGAACTATGTTTGTCTTCATTGTTGCATTAACTTGTGGATCGAAGAGTGCAAGACCCACCAAGCCTTCACTGAGGTACCACAGGTGACGACCGAAGACTGTGAGACATGTTCTTGATATTTTGACGTCGTGGTACTCTGACAGGTCTTGGAGGAGCCGCAAATCATTAGCAGGAGCGGAGGATGGAACGGAGGCCGTGAACCATGCACTGACATACACCTCTAGCACAAAGAATGTGAATCGTTTCAAGCCTAATGTCTCACGAGCAGTTAGTTTAAACTGATTAGCAAAAATCAGGATCTTCATGACATAAATGAGCTTAGCCATCCACCGTGCTCGGTGAAGTGCTCCGGGCCGTCGGAGATTAAACTTGGGTAGAGCTCCATCGAGACACCTGATTGCTAGCTCCAGTACCTCACGGTAATCATCACGTGGCTGCTGCTTCTTGCCCAGATGATGTTTCCAGCAACAGATGAGGTCATCTCGTTTCTCGTACAAACTTGGAGGGAGGTCTGAGAGAGGGCTGTAGTCATCTTGACTGATGTCCTTCCACTTATGCTTGAAGCGAGAGAAGAGAGTATTATCTGGTCCAGAGGAAGGCCCCATGCATTCCACATACGCTTTCTCGGCAACAAGCTCAAGGATGTGGTGACGACACGCGAGATGCAGAAGACGGCGGCCGAGTTTCTGCTCCAGAATGACACATGCCCCCGACAAGTGCCCAGTGTTTGAAGCTGTTGTGTCAAAACTGAGTGCTGAAACATTCTCTGATATTTTCCACTCTTCCAGCGCTGCACTGACTGCTGTAGCAATGGCCTGTCCAGTCCCTGACAATAGTTTCGGGACACCAAGCAGCTTTTCAGTATTGATTCCGGAGACAAGAATGGCGATTCGGTCAACACTCGCTCCTTGTTCATCAGGAATAATTTTTCCATCCCAGTGCACAGTGAGCACTTCACTAGGTTGAAATTTTTCTTTAATTTCGTTGGCAATCCCAGAACGGTGGGTCGCTCGCGAAGTACGCACTGTCTCATAGTTTAAAACTAGTTCCATTGGGTCATGACCTAGACTAGCAGCCGTGGCACTGACGATCCGGAGAGCAGAGCGGTGACTGATCCCAGTGCGGTCCAATGTACTTGACAATTCAGGGGTGATAACTTTGAGAGTAGCACGTTTACGATTGGAAGAAGATACCACTGGTGATATCGCTAGGGAACTTGTAGATGATGACGAGCTTGATTGTGATTCTGTTTCAGACGAAGAACCCAACTCATCATATTCAAGAGCAGAACTGGCTTGATTCTGTTGTAGAGATTGCTTACTCTTGCTTTCTTCCCGACGCTTGATGGAACAAGCAATCTTTTTGTCTACTCCTGCCATTACACCTCTTCTCCCTTTTTCTCGTTGCGCTGCCAGGAATGCTCGGTCTTCTTTGATGGTCAAGAGCTGCATTGCCTTGGGGTGGGCAACATCGAAGAGGTCCTCTAACTCATCACAAAAAGTTTCCTCTTTCTTACGTTGTGTGTCTGTAGTGCGAGTGCAGTTTTCTTAAGTCCCTTCCACATTAAAAAAAGATCCACTACCTTTCGTCCAATACTCTTCTCAGTTATGGTAGGAATCCGTGCTTTATTCCAGAAACTAATAACCGATGCTGCAACTTCACTCGCAGAATCATTCACTGTTTTCTTATGTTCATTGTGACCGTGGAAAAACAGACGTAGAACATCTCCTCTTGAAGGAAGTTGTGCACCCGTGATTTCGGTTATGTGTTGACCAATGAGCCAAACTTCAGTTTTTGAACGTGTACTCTCCATTGAACCTGAAACAAACAAAAACATTTATGTAACTTATGTTGTTACTGTTATGCAAACAACAGCACCCATAAAGCATACGGCATGCAAGATCACTTGTATAAAGTTTTTAAAGTGTTATATACCTAAATTGATGCATTGATTTTAGACAAAGACAATGGTACTAACCGTAATACTGCAACAAGAGCGACGCACACACACCCACCGTCACGTCTCACACACAACTGATGCTACTGTACCAGTCAGACACTGGCACACAACCTCTTCCCCCTACCCCGACTGACACCCGCCTCTCCCTCCCCTCTGCATTGCCAATAGCTGCACCAGCCAAAATACTCATTACTCATTTTTAGAAAAAAATGTTAGGAACAACTTTAGTTTGAATTTGCATTCTACATATACCTGCAAAGTTTCATAGTAATCGGTTCATAAATAAAGAAATTAGAAAAAATCAATAATAATTTCAGTAGTGTTAACTTCAAATGGCTTGAGCCACCTCTAAATATTGTCCAAATGACCCAGGATTTCGCCTGTGTTCTTTTTTCATGGGTACGCAGTATTGGACAAATGGCCATCTAAAAATAAAAACTTTCACTTTTTATTGTCACCCTAATATATATATATATATATATATATATATATATATATATATATATATATATATATATATATATATATATATATATATATATATATATATATATATATATATATATATATATATATATATATAGGTAACACTTTTACGTTCAGTATTTATAGAAAACCAAGTAATGTGTGTTCATACATTCATTATTATTCTGCCCACCATAATAAAGTCAAACAGTCAGTATTTTCAACAATGTTTTTACGTGCCTTGAGAATTTGCAGTCCGGAATTCATCGATGAGGAATACAAATATATTTATAATATTGGCTCAAACCTTAAATACCCTAGATCTTTCATAGACAAATGCCTAAACATTATTAAGAAAACTTTTTATAGAACTGATCCCAAGCCCACCCATGACCATAAGAATATCTTAATATTACCATTTCACAAAAATTTCTCACACATTCCTTCGGGATAACCCCGAATTTAATTTAGCAGCTACTTATGAACAATTTATTGCGACAATCAATAATGCCCAAAATAAACACATCCCTAAAAGAAAATTCAGATCGATACGGAACCAACCAAAATGGATGAATAATAGACTCTTAGATCTTCTTGGGAAAAAGAAAGGAGTATATAGAAAAGTTAAGAAAGGCGAAAATCACTTACTTGGTTACTATCAGAACCTAACAAGACAGGTAAAAACAGAAATTAGGAAAGCAAAGAGAAATTATGAAATCAAGGTAGCAAACGAATTGAAAAATAACCCCAAACCTTTTTATCAACTGTACAAATCAAAGGTTAGAGATACAATAGGTCCCCTTAAAACTACGACAGGAGAAATGACTGATGATGAGTTAGAAATGTGTAGTACGTTAAATAGTCATTTTCGCTCCGTATTCACAAATGAAACCTAGCACAGTTTCCAGAAGTTCATAAGGTATATAACGACAGTATAGAAAATATGTTGATGAATATCAATATTACTAGTAACGATGTGCTTAAAGTAATTAACAAACTGAAGCCTCATAATCGCCTGGTCCAGGCGAGGTGGTATATGCTAGAATATTAAAAGATGTAGAGATGAGTTGAGTAATCCATTAGCAGTTTATTTAATAAGTCATTAGAATCGGGCCTAGTGCCAGAAGCTTGGAAACATGCAAATGTAGTTCCGATTTTCAAAAGGTGATAAATCAATAGCATCAAATTACCGTCCCATTAGTCTCACGTCAATCATAGGCAAGTTGCTAGAGTCAATTATTGCTACAAAAATCAGAAGCCACCTTGAAACATTCAACTTAATTCATTCTTCTCAGCACGGGTTCACCCAGGGACGTTCTTGTCTCACAAATTTGCTTAGCTTTTTCTCAGAAGTATATGAAGCGGTAGATAATGATAAGTCATATGATATAATTTATTTAGATTTCAGTAAAGCATTCGATAGAGTCCCTCATGAGAGATTGATAAGGAAGGTAGAAGTACATGGAATAGGTGGATCAGTATTAAAATGGATTAGGTCATGGTTAACTGGTAGGAAACAAAGTCAGCATAAATGGATTAAAGTCAGACTGGGGTGCGGTCAAAAGCGGAGTTCCCCAGGGATCTGTATTAGGCCCTCTGCTGTTTGTTATATTCATTAATGATCTTGATATAGGCATAACTAGTAGGATTAGTAAATTTGCATATGATACCAAAATGGGGAGAGTGATAAATTGAGACAGTGACTTTGAACACCTTCAAAGAGATCTAGATACCTTACATGAGTGGTCAGTAGACTGGCAAATGAATTTTAATACTGATAAATGCAAGGTACTACAGATAGGGAAGACGAATACAAACGTTAAGTATAAACTAGGTAACACGGAAATAGAAAACTCAGTTTGTGAAAAAGATCTAGGTGTATTTGTTAGCAACGACTTGAAACCTAGAAGACAATGTATTAGCGTTCGCAACAAGGCAAACAGGATTCTTGGGTTCATATCTAGGTCTGTGAGTAACAGAACTGCTGACGTTATCTTGAAACTTTACCTAGCATTAGTGAGGCCGCACATGGATTATGCGGTTCAGTTCTGGTGTCCTTATTATAGAATGGACATAGATTCTTTGGAGAGAGTAAAAAGAAGAATGACAAAAATGATCCATAATATTAGAAACCTTCCATATGAAGAAAGACTGAAAAGCTTAGGCTTACATTCATTAGAGAGGCGTAGAGTTAGGGGAGATATGATAGAGGTGTACAAGTGGGTAAGTGGGATTAACAAGGGTAAAATGGAAGATGTTCTGAGCTCAGTAATAACAGAAATAACTAGAACAAATGGCTTTAAATTAGATAAATTCCGATTCAGAAAGGATATAGGCAAGCACTGGTTTGGTAATAGAGTTGTGGATATGTGGAATAGGCTACGGTACTATAGTAGGATCAGGGGACATGAGGAAAGCTTCAAGACAATTTGGACCAGGCACATAGGAGTGCTGGGATGGAGTGTGAAAGGATCTGCCCTGTATGGGGCCAGTCGGCCTCCTGCAGTATCACTTATGTTCTTATGTTCTAAAACCTGGAACGTCAATGTGGCATTTAAAAACTCGTGCACTGTTAAACAAATGTTAATCAAGAACTCCCCCAACAACACAATTGGTTGCATTTATACAGTTCCTTGCAAGGAATGTAATATGTTTTACTTAGGCCAGACAGGTAAAGATCTTGCAACTAAAATTAAACAACACAAATACAGTGTTAGGACAGGCCAGGAATCCAATGCTCTGTTTGTTCATTTGAGGGATAACAAGCATTGCATTGACTGGGATAATGCCTCCTCAATATTACCATGTAATTCAATTGATAGTAGGAACATCATAGAATCTAGTCTTATTAAACATGCCGAAGCATTCAACATGAATTTGAGTAACGGCATGTACAAGCTGGACAATTTTGTAATTAAGAAGATTTGTGACCAGGTGAGAAGGCCGGGTCACCTGACCATCTGACCTGACCACCAACCGTTGTGTGCTATTTAAAGATTAGTAGGGTCATTACCTAATACCTGACCATTGAGGACCTGGTCTCACCCTTCTCTGTATATATACACCTTGATTTGTATTTCTCTCTCTAGTCTGTACTCACCCCTGAAGATGTGAATTACACGAAAGCGCTTGGGAAATTCGTGTTTTCTTCTTTCCTTGTGGTTATCAGCATATATATATATATATATATATATATATATATATATATATATATATATATATATATATATATATATATATATATATATATATATATATATATATATATATATATATATATATATAATGCTGATAACAACAAGGAAACAAGAAAACACGAAGTTCCCAAGCGCTTTCGTGTAATTCACATCTTCAGGGGTGAGTACAGACTAAGGAGTAATACTTGACAAGATAATAAGCATTGCATTGACTGGGATAATTCCTCCTCAATATTACTTTTTAATTCAATTGTCAGTAGGAACATTATAGAATCCAGTCTCATTAAACAAACCGAATCTGTCAACATGAATTTGAGTAATGGTATGTATAAACTGGATAATTTTGTGATTAAGAAGATTTGTAACCAGGTGAGAAGGTTGGGTCATCTTACGCTATGACCTGACTACGGACAGCTGCTGTGCTTATAGATGGAATGGTAAATTTTTTGATTAAGAAGATTAGTAAGGGTCACTGCCTTATGACCGGAATATTGAGGACACCTGCTGTCCCGTAGGGACTTGATCTCACTCTCCTCTACTGTATATATTAGCCTTGTCAAGTGTTACTCCTTAAACTGTACTCACCCGTGAAGATGTGAATTACACGAAAGCGCTTGGGAACTTCGTGTTTACATAAGAACATAAGAAAATTAGGAGTCTGCAATAGGCCGGTTGGCCTGTGCATGGCAGCTCCTGTCGAAGGTTACTACAACTCTCTATCATCCATGAATCTATCCAGCCTCCTTTTGAAGCTTTCCAGCATTCCAGCACTTACTACAAAGTTGGTAAGCTTGTTCCACCCGTACACCACCCTATCTGTAAACCAGTTCCTTCCTATCTCCCTCCTAAACCTAAACTTCTCCAACTTAAATCCGTTGCTCCGAGTCCTATCCTGCTCGGATATTATAAGAACTTTATCTATATCCCCTTTATTGATTCCTTTCACCCGCTTAAATACTTCTATCATATCTCCCCGCACTCTTCGTCTTTCTAGGGAATGCAAGTTTAGTTTCATTAACCTATCTTGATATGGAAGGTTTCTAAGTCCCGGAATCATTTTCGTCATTCTTCGCTGCACCGATTCCAGTGAAATGATATCTATTCTATAATAAGGGCACCAGAACTGAACCGCATAATTGAGGTGCGGCCTGACTAGAGCAAGATATAGTTGCAATAAGACCCCTGCACTCTTATTACTTATACTTCTAGATATAAAACCCAATACTCTGTTTGCCTTATTTCGAACATTAACGCACTGTGTTCTAGGCCGTAGGTTCGGACTTACAAGTACCCCTAGGTCTCTTTCACAAGTCGACTTCTCTAGGTTGATGTTGTTAAGGCTGTAAACATTGACAGTATTTGTTCTTCCAATATTAAGTACATTGCACTTGCTGGTGTTGAATTTCATTTGCCATTTTTCAGACCATCCCTGCAGTTTATTTAGATCCTCCTGTAATGCATTAGCATCCTGCCCTGAATTAATCTGCCGCCCTATTTTGGTGTCATCCGCAAACTTGCTTATGTCACTGCTGATCCCAGTATCTAGATCGTTTATGTAGATTATGAACAAAAGTGGGCCTAGTACTGACCCCAGGGGAACCCCACTGGTTACACGGCCCCACTCAGGTTTAACACCATCTACGCTGACCCTCTGCGTTCTATCGGTGTCCCATGATTTTATCCAATTTAAAACTTTCCCCTCGATACCATGAGCCTTAATTTTTCTCAGAAACCTCTGTTGCAGTACTCTGTCAAATGCTTTGCTAATGTCGAAGTAAATAACATCGTAATTTTCGTCATTATCTAATACCGATTTTCAAGAAGGGGGATAGATCACTATCCTCTAACTACCGCCCAATCAGTCTAACATCAATAGTAGGCAAATTACTGGAAGCAATCATTTCAAACTCTATTCGAAATCACCTGGAGAAGCACCGATTGATCAATGATTCCCAGCATGGCTTCACAAGCGGACGTTCTTGCCTAACTAATCTATTAACATTCTTTTCATCAGTTTTCGAATCGGTGGACGAGGGGCACAATTATGATGTGGTATATCTCGACTTTAGTAAAGCCTTCGACAGAGTCCCCCACGAAAGACTAATTAGAAAGGTAGAAGCTCATGGCATCAAAGGTGACATCCTTAAATGGATTAGGGCGTGGTTACAGGACAGGAAACGGCGAGTGAGCATTAACGGCACTAAGTCCCATTGGAGCAACGTCACAAGTGGAGTTCCCCAAGGCTCAGTACTTGGACCTTTATTGTTTATTATATACATAAACGACATAGATATCGGCATAGACAGCAACATAAGTAAATTTGCTGATGACACTAAAATAGGACGTGTTATCAAATCTGACGAGGACTCGGCAAAACTACAGGAAGATCTAAACAAATTTTTCGAATGGTCTGAAAAATGGCAGATGAAATTCAATGTGACAAATGTAAAGTACTCAGTATAGGAGATGTAAACAGGGAAACCAGATATCAGATGAACAATGATGCCATAGAGAAATCCGACTGCGAGAGAGATTTAGGAGTAATGATAAGTATGAACCTTAAGCCAAGTAAACAATGTGTTTTTGCTCGTAACAAGGCTAATAAAGTACTTGGGTTCATACAAAGGAGTGTTAGTTACAAGACTAGCGAGGTCATCCTAAAACTGTATCTTGCTCTTGTGAGACCACACCTGGATTACGCAGTTCAGTTCTGGTCACCGTATTACAGAATGGATATAGAATCCTTGGAAAGAATTCAGAGGAGAATGACAAGACTAATCCCGGGCATTAGGAACCTTGAGTATAGAGACAGGTTAAAGCATCTTAA
>NW_024733126.1:798244-864914 GCF_018991925.1 Homarus americanus | reverse complement strand
CTCTGATATGTGAGCATGATCTCACATGTGAACCATTTTGGCTGTTGATCAGTGTTACATGTGTTAAGCGAGAGCTATACCGACTAAATGAAATACTGTATATATATATATATATATATATATATATATATATATATATATATATATATATATATATATATATATATATATATATATTTATTTATTTTATTTTTCATTTAAATTATCAATTGTAATACAGGGTTACATTTTTAATGGTTGTGGAAAATGACTGTCTGTGCTTTTTTTTCTTTTACAGTGAATAGCCCACCAGGGAACAGGTCATCGTTCCACTCTGAGGCCTAGGGGGCGAAAAAATAAGAGTAAAATGAAATTAAAAGTAGAAGCGAAAAATAATATATTAATCTACACCACGAAGATGCCGGAAAACCATCTTTTTGAAATAAGACAGATTGTAAGAGTATCGAAATTCAGAAGAAGGCACAGCATTCCACAGTTTGGCTGTGTGAGGAAAGAAAGATGTACTATAACGGGCTATTATAATGTAACCGACATCCACACAGAAACGTTGGGCACTGCGGACAAGACGAGTGTTACGAGTCCACGGCCATGCTGGGGTAACGCCAGCATGGCCGTGGGCCAAATTCACCAAACAATGCCCGTTAAAGTACCTGTAAAAGACACACAGTGAAGCAACATTGCGGCGAAGAGAAAGGGAAGAGAGATTATCAACTAAAGGAGGAAAGTTAATAAGACGAAATGCCTTTGATTCCACCCTATCTAACAGTTGGGCAGAAGAAGAGCCAACCCAGATATGAGAGCAGTACTCTAAGTTAAGACGGATGAACCCCTTATAAACTTGAAGTAACTGCTCAGGAGTGAAGTAGCTACGGCATCTGCACAGCATTCCTAGCTTTCGGAAGGCAGCCTTAGCAATGTTTTGGATGTGTGGCTTCCATGACATATTAGAGGAAATGGTGAGGCCTAGCATATCTATTTTAGAATTTGGCAGAATGGTTGCATCCTGAAATGTTAACTACTGAGTTTTATTAATACCTGTATTGAATTCAACTAAATTTCTACCTCCCCATTCGGAGATACTGCACAGATCCGCATTGATAGATGAAGCGATATCAGCTCTAGAAACAGATCTAGTTTGAGAATTAGGAGGAAGGGAAATGTGTAAAGAAGAGTGAAGCGTTGAATCATCATCGTAAGAATGGATAGAATTAGTTAAGTAAATCATTGATAAAAATAAGGAAGAGAGTAGGTGAAAGAACAGAACCCAGTGAGACACCACTATTGGTAGAGAAAGAGCAAGGGATCAATCCCAGGACAACAACTACCATGGATCGGTTCACAAGGAAGCTAGAAATTCGAGAACAAAGTGGGGACAGAAACCATAGGAGGGAAGTTTGAAAAACAAAGACTTGTGCCATACCCTGTCAAATGCTTTGAAGATGTCAAGAGCCATGACGAAAGTTTCCCCATAATCCCTAAGAGAGGGTGACCAAAGATTAGTGCAATAGGAGAGCAGATCACCAGTAGATCTCGCCTGGCGAAAACCATACTGTACTGGTGATGCGAAAGAGGAGAGCAAGCACAGGGGCCAGAATTGCAGTACAATCTATCAGAACATGGGGGTATTCCGCCCAGTCCATGCGCCTTACTCATATCCACCCTGGATAACACATCAACAACCCTACGAGCGGAGATTATAGGAAAGTCCATAGGGTCAGTAGAAGGAGCATGGAATAGGAGGGGTAGAGTTGGAATCGTCTAAGGTGGAGTTAGAGGTGAATAAGGTGCCAGAGAGATACACCTTATCAGGGGGAGAATTGGCTATATAGTCAACAGGTCGGAAGAGAGGATGAAAAGAGACGATGCAGAAGTTATTATAGATGTTTTTGGTTAAGGACCAGAAAGATTTACTTGAAGAAGAGTTCGTCAGGACAGCGATCTTTTTTTTTTTTTATAAAATTCCGCTTGGCCCTACGAAGAATAACCTTGGAATGATTTCTAGAAGTAATGAAAGACAACAGGAGAACTCAAACCATGAACATAAAGTGAAAGTTTTGGTAGAAGATGAAGTAAATTCTCGCAAGGATTGACAGTTTGCCTTCCGATAGTGCCATAGTTGGCGTTTAGAGGGAGATGGGGGTGGTGGCTTTCTTTGAAGCTTAAAACACTGGCGTGGAGACGAGACGGTGCAGTTGGGTTTCTACAAGGACATATTATACAGCCAGATTTTTCACTATTTATTTATTGATCCATTGTTCATGTATGGTTTCATTGTAATTAAAGCTATATTTTGAAAGTAAGATCTTACTTATTATTATTTATTTATATTTGGTTTAAATTAACAAGTGATAGAAAATATCGTGGGTTGACTGTATGATGGTAACACCTCTTAGAGCCTTGTTGTTTACTATTTAGAGGTCTGACGGATTCCCTATAGGAGTTTTTAACATACATTGCAAAGCTTGGACACTTGATCTTGATGTTGTGCAGTGCGGCCTTGCGGTTAAGTACGCTAAATGCGTTTGAAGCGTCCACCAGGAGAACGGCCTCACAATCACGCTGCTCAAATATCGATCTCATGGCGTGAATGGCGGCTTCCACTCAAGCCTGGTGGCCAGCACACACTTGCAGGTTCCCTGGTGCTGCCCTTACACTATCCTTTACAAGTGACTCCAACGGTCAAACTACCACAGTAACTCCCTAGTGGGGATGGACAGAAAACGTATCAAGATAAGTCAAGGTCGTTTTTATTTATTTATTTTTTTAAGGTTAAGGTGGGGAATGGATGGAAGGCATGCTGGGGCTCAAGGCACAGCCAGACATGAGGGATGGAGACGTCGTGGGGAGAAAGGTTGAAAAAGAAGTTTAATGAGTTAAACAGAGGGGGACGACACCCCTTGTTTTACATATTACAGAGTTTGTTGGCTAACTAAGCTAACCTAGGATTTAGGATGAGGTTGCACAATGGTTACTTTAGTAGACAATGACTAGATTGATTTTACCATTACAAGTTTATTAAAATCTTATGCTGTATTACGTTATGGACTCACTAGATTGTGACTTGTTAAATGTGAACTTATATCATCTAAGTTTTAATCAAAGGTGGATCACTGTGGCGGACATAGATGGGTCACGGGTTGGGTTGTTATAGTGCGGGCAGACTCCGGGGCCACCAGGCGTGGGGTCGCCCTCCGTTGACGTCTTCCTCGCGTAGGTGGTCTGGGCTGTGAGGGTCGTCCAGGAGCTTGTCCCAAACCCAGTGGCGTAGCTAGAGTGTGTGCCGCCCGGGGCGGCCCTTGAGTTTGCCGCCCCCGTGCCCCCACAAAAAATACATATTGCACAGTGACTCACTCTTTTATATATATATATATATATATATATATATATATATATATATATATATATATATATATATATATATATATATATATATATATATATATATATATATTAAATAGTTTGTGTACCATTATAATATTACTGTACTTTCACATACTCAAATATAGTATGCTTTAAATACACACCAAACATACTTAAACTTTATAAGTAACAGTTAAACAAAAAGCAAAAACGACATATAGGATAGGGAAAAAAGTCAAAAAAGTGTAAAAAATTAGGACTATCTTTATTTCTGAAATTAAAACTACAACTTTACTTTCACATACTCAAATATAGTATGCTTTAAATACACCCCAAACATACTTAAACTTTATAAGTAACAGTTAAACAAAAAGCAAAAACGACATATAGGATAGGGAAAAAAGTAAAAAAGTGTAAAAAATTAGGACCATCTTTATTTCTGAAATGAAAACTACAACTTTCTACAAAGTAACTTTTCTTGTTTTTTGTTGGCAAATTCTTCAATGACATTGTCAAAAACTGTTTCATCTGTCAATTGTCGCTCTATAGACAGTATGGCAAGATTTCTCAACCGCAAGGTGCTCATAGTAGATCTTAAGTAATTCTTGATCAGTTTTAGTTTCGAAAAACTCCTCTCACAGGTAGCAACACTAACAGCAATTGTGAGGAAAATCCTCAGCATTATTACTATATTTGGAACCGAGTTCCCAAGGTTATACTTTTGAATAAGCTGCAAAAGTTCAAGGGGGCCTTCTTTCCACGTCTGTATTCTGTCTTTAATAGTTATAGCAGCAACAGCAACAAAATGATGAAGTCTTTTTCTCTCAACGAGGAACTCCTCTTTATCAATGTCGTCGTGATCGTGATCTATTTGACACTCATATTTATCATCCAAAAGATTCAATGGGGTAAGGAAGGCATATTTCTCAGCAAGTTCATGAAGCTGTTGAAATCTAAAAGTTATTTCTTGGATCACTCTGTCCAGCGAAGAAAACATTTCTCTCCTCAATTCAATGTCGTATGGCAATTCAGCATCTCGTGATCCTTCACGACGCTGACGCCCCATGACTATCCCCAGTGAGGATAGTGTCTTAGTATAAAATCGCAATGCTGTGAAACAAAATCTTAATATTTAATCTCAGTACCGCAGCAAAAGTCACATCAATATTTTTTAACCAATACTTTAATATTTCTTACCTTATAGTATTATGTCTTCCAATGAAGTAAATAACTGGATTGAAAACACAAGAGAACTTAAAAGTCGTCTAGCCTCCCCTCGTCTTGTCACGATGGAGACTTGTGCAGAACTGAAGTGAATTGCTTGTAACTGGTGGATTGGTCGGCTGTACATGAACTGATATGACCCGAGACTGCATGGTTTTGCAGCTACTGGAGACGTTAATCCTTCCCTTTGTATCGGCGGCAAGTTAATCCTCGTCGTGTCTGACCTAACACTTGACCCACACCATATGAGCTCACTGGCGTACTTGTTTGAAGTTGTTTCCTTAATCCTCAACAGGTTACAGGTTGTGTGTGTGGCGGGGGGGGGAGGGGGAGGCGCATAGCAAGGGTGTAGCTCATGACGTGGCCGTGATGATGTGGGTCAGGTGTTAGGTCAGACACGACAAGGATTAACTTGCCGCCGATACAAAGGGATGGATTAACGTCTCCAGTAGCTGCAGATATGGGTGATGAGCAGACCCAAAAGTGCCGCCCCCCAAAAGTGCCGCCCGGGGCGGACCGCCCCCCCCCGCCCCCCCCCTAGCTACGCTAGTGCCCAAACCTTCTTCCCTAGGCGATGGAACCTGACGTTGAGGGCCTCTGTTTTATTTCTTAGGTGGATGGTTTCCACTGTCTCCTGGTAGGGTGGCGGTTGGCAACTGGCTGACGTCAAACACTTGTTTTGGAAGCTCTGTAGTTGTTGTAGTCTAGTCTTCCCGAGTGTGACTAGTGGTATATGTGGGTACTCCAACACAGGCCTCACCAGCGCCTTGTACAGGTGAACTTGTATCTTCTCAGGCATCAGGTTAAAACGTTTTAATTTGGCTTTATTTAGTCTGTCCTTCACGTGGGAAATGATGCCCGTCTGAGAGATGATGAGGCCGAGCAGCCTGCCTTGTTTAGAGTACTCAATCTCTTCGTCGTCGGTCATCATTGGCACCGGCTTGAATTTTGCTTGAGGGTATGACTTCGAATTTCGTTTTTTTTTTTCATTTATTTTCATACTCCGAGATATCCTCTATTGCCCGAGCAGTGAGCCGTGCCATGCTTTGCCGTGGACCTTCCTGGGCAGGTTACGATCTGTATTACATCGTTGAATTGAATTGAATTGAATTGAATTGAAACAGTTTATTTAGCCAGAAAAATACAGATGCAGAGTGGATAATAATAACAATATTAACATGGCTGAGCCAGTTGAGAACCCGAGCTCTCTTTGAGGCACCTAATATATACTATACATTTATCTCAAGGAAGTATTATGTAACATTTTGTATCATCTGGAATAGTACAATAGCATGGAGGTAATAAGAACATCTCATAATGTTACCACGGTTACTCACTTTAATATTTATTTTTTTATTTATTTATTTATCATTATTACTATTATTATTATTATTATTATTATTAGTATATATATATATATATATATATATATATATATATATATATATATATATATATATATATATATATATATATATATATATATATATATATATATATATATATATATATATATATATATATACAACTAGCGGAATCGCCGCCCTCCGGGCGGCTCTTTCCCTATGCCACGGAAGGACGCCATCCTCCGGGAGGCTCCACATTGTCTCACTGTAGTGCATTAAGGTGTCTGCTTTGATCCTAACTTTATACTCGTGAGAAGGCATGTTTTCCAGGGCATTTTAAAATGACTGTACATACTTGTTGCGTTCATGCAGCATTTTTTGGATAGATAGGACAATATCATGTCTAACACCTTGAATGTTGCCACACCCGAGAGTAGTCTGCTTTGCATGATCTCCCATGAAGTAGATTTGGAGGAACTTTACCTGCTCATCTTCCAGTGGTAAGAGGGATCCTGCTATGTGATAGACTTGACCCTGGACTTTGAATGTGGGCCTGTATCTGTGCTCACGAACTACTCTGGTAGCTCCAAAGGATGTCATCTGCAAGCATGAATTGTACTTCCTTATATTTTCCAAGAAGTGTTTTGACTCTGGTGTTGTTCCCAGCATGAGAGTCTTCAATGGTTGTGGTGGTTTTTCCAAATTTGGCAGTCGTACTTTCCCATAAGAGCATATTCTCCTTTGTACTTCTTTGCACCTCAGTATTCACATTTCTTATCCATGTTGCCAATGATAACAGAGGGATACTTTTCATATTCTATATATAACATTATCCATCATCACTACATATAACACCATCCATGATCACAACATATAACACCATCCATCATCACTACAGATCGGTAAAGTAGTTTCCGAGATTCTCTTACGGACACACAGACAAACAGACAGATTTCTTTGTTTTCTTTAGATATAGATCATCACTACATATAACACCACCCATCATCACTACATATAACATCATCCATCATCACTACATATAACACGATCCATCATCACTACATAAATCACCATCCATCATCACTACATATAACACCACCCATCATCACTACATATAACAACACCCATCATCACTACATATAACATCATCCATCATCCATCATCACTACATATAACATCATCCATCATCCATCATCACTACATATAACACCATCCATCATCATTACATATAACACCATCCATCATCACTACAGATCGGTGAAGTAGTTTCCGAGATTCTCGTGCGGACACACAGACAGACTTCTTTGTTTTATATTGATATAGATCATCACTACAAATAACATCACCAATCATCACTACATATAACAACATCCATCATCACTACATATAATAACATCCGTCATCACATATATCATCACATCCATTATCACTACACATAACATGTAGTGATGATGGATGGTGTTATGTGTAGTGATGATGGATGATGTTATATGTAGTGATGATGGGTGGTGTCATATGTAGTGATGATGGATGATGTTATATGTAGTGATGATGGATGTTGTTATATGTAGTGATGATGGGTGGTGTTATATGTAGTGATGATGGATGATGTTATATGTAGTGATGATTAGAAAAATAAAATAATAACAGTTTAATGCTAAAAAAAATATCTTTGCTGTACATTTGTAATGAATAACATGGTGGAACTTACATACACCGTAAATGAACTATTGATGGAAGAAGACATTTTAGGGACTGAACAGTGAGACAAAGTGGAGCCTCCAGGAGGGTGGCGTCCTACCTTTGCCTAGCGGATGAGCCTCCTGGAGCGCGGCGATTCTGCTATCTATCTATATAAAAGAAAGAAGTATGTCTGTGTCCGCACGAGAATCTCGGAAACTACTTTACTGATCTGTAGAGATGATGGATGGTGTTATATGTAGTGATGATGGATGGTGTTATATGTAGTGATGATGAATGATGTTATATTTAATGATGATGGATGTTGTTATATGTAGTGATGATGAGTGGTGTTATATGTAGTAGTGATGATGGATGGTGTTATATGTAATGATGATGGATGGTGTTATATGAAGTGATGATGGAGGGTGTTATATGTAGTGATGATGGATGATGTTATATGTAGTGATGATGGGTGGTGTTATATGTAGTGATGATTGGACAAAAAATAATAACAATTTAATGCTAAAAAATATACTTTGCTCTACCATTGTAGTGAAAAACATGGTGGAACTTACATACACCGTTAATGAACTATTGATGGAAGAAGTTTTAGGGACTGAACAGTGAGACAATGTATAGTAATAAGGTTGAACAAGAGGACAGAGCTGTCAGGATTATGTGTAGTTGGGAAATATGTTTATTGCAATGGTAATTACTTATTTATTTACATGATAATTTCCGATAAAACGGTTTTGATGGTACAATAAAAGCAGGTACTCGCTGCCGACGATTGGGGGAGGCAGGTCAGCCGTGTAGAGCGTGTAAAGGGTTGGTGAGAGACAAGAGCCCTGAGGCACGCTGCTCGAGAGTGAGAATTCTTCTCCAAAATGTTCTTGCATCTTGATTTCGGCTCTGCGGTCCGTAATGAAATTGCACAGCAGGCGCGTCAGGTTTTCGGGTAGCCCCAGTTGTATGATCTTATACTGCAGCCCCGCGTGCCAAACTTTGTCAAACGCTTTGCTGACGTCCCTCAGTACTATATTGCACTGCAGGCGGCCAGTCATGGCATTGGCGATCTGCTCGTAGGCCTGGGCTATGGCGGTGGATGTGCCTCAGTACTGGCGGAAGCCGAACTGGCGGAAGCCGAACTGGCGGAAGCCGAACTGGCGGGGATTATGCACGTCTTCGTCGTCCAGATGCATCGGCAACCGCTTGTTTACTATTTTTTCGAAGAGTTTGGCAGGTACCTCTAGCAGCGATATTGGTCGAAAGTTTTCGACTTTGTTTGGAGGATTCCTTGCTTTTGATATGAGGCGAATAACGGAGGTATTGAACATCTTAGGGAAGTATCCAGAGGCGAGGCAGGCGTTGCTTATATGAGCAAGCCTCTCTATCATGTTGTCGGGTAGTTGAGCCAGGATCTTCTTGTTAATGTGGCTCTACCGAGGTGATTTGTTTTTAAACCCTTTTATGACCGCTGACACATCTGCAGGAACTATGCGCTCCGTCAGGTAGCTTCCGTCCACCAGTCAAATGAAGTCAGTCCATGGGAGCAAGTGGAGCAGGTGCTGATGGTCCTGCAACTGACGTAAATTGTCCTCCTCAAACTCCCTGTCGAAGACCTCGTTCTCCTGTTCACTAATGGTGTATGATATGGACACAAAGTAGTACCTTCATCTATGTACCCTTATATTACTCTATTAATTATGTATAGTAAAGTATTGCAGAACATGTATCCATTCTATGTAATATCTCCATTTATTGTACACCATGTTATGTATATAAATTATCATATTTACATTGTATGTATTCCACTTGTGAATGCTGGCATCTGTACATGCAGCGCGCGGTAATACATAGAGAGAGTGAAGACTGCCAGTCCTTGTGGTGAGGAAGTGAGCTTCTTGGTCCCTCTGTATATATATCTCCCGTACGAGAATAGAACCTACTTTTAAGATAACACGTGTTTGTGTATACCTTCAGTAGTATAGAACATTTTGGAGGTATCAAGACGAACACATATGGCGCAGTGATTATTTCTCAGTGAGATACAGTGGACAAGCCTTCCCGCCCAGACTGTTTTAATGGCGTCTCGTCTTCACATTCATCACGGATTTACAGCAAGACTACTGCAAGCCTCTAGACTTACAGTGTTGTGAAGTGAAGTGTTTTGTGAAGTGCTGTGTTGTGTATTTTAATCATAATTGTCTGTGCAAATTGCGGTCAGACGACTAAGGGAGCGGCCCGACAGTACGTGCCCTCCCGTCTCTGGTCTGAGGGTAACTGAGGAACCAGCTCTCGACCCTGCCCAGCCGCTCCTACGTCTGGCAGCGCGCCAAGCCTCCCCTCCCGCCATACACACACACACATTCACAGATTCACCTTATATTAAATACTTGTGAGTTACTTCAAACTTCTGTAATTCTGTGCATAGATTACGAGGGGCTGGCCCGGTCTTTTGCACAGATAGAGTACAGAAGCTGTCGGCATGTCTCACAGGGATCAAAACGATACTCTGGACGATGGGATTATGAGTTTTAGTGTGGGAGACCTCTCTCCACCCACACTCAGGCCCCACGCTCCCCACACTGACAACGCCAAGTCACCCACAGAATCTCCTCGTTCGTCGCGAGCAAGCTCTCCTGCGATGCATGCGTCCACAGATCTCCTTCAACTGATTAAGTGGATGGAAACTTCTCGACGCCAGGACGATATTGCAAGGAGAAATGAGGAAGAAATTCGGTACAGACAGTCTGAAAAACGGCGCCATGAAGAGGAACAAACACGCAGAGAACTTGAAGACATACGTAGAAATGAGGATGACCTGAGAAGAAGGGAAAATCAAGCCAGATTTGAAGTCTTGATTTCTCTGTTAGCCTCCCCACAACGATCTACTGTGCAAGATTCGTCTGCTACTACTAATGTTGATAAGACTAGTGGTACTGGTACCTCATTTCCCAGAGTCGAGTCAACAATCCCTCAAAAGGCTGCAGCACAGACGCCTCCCTCTCCGAAGTCTGACGTTTTTAATCAGATGTTTCGGGAATGGCGTCGACGTTGGCAAGACTATGCAACAATGGTTGACTTGTCAAGTTTACCACAGCCTAAACAGATGATACAGCTTCGTATGTGCTTGTCCTTAGAGACACAACGTACTCTCGAGCACACACTTCAAATGCCTCCTACGACAACTCTGACGGTAGAGGCCGTGCTCGACAAGTTACAGGAACATGTTAAGGGACAGCGCAACGAAGCACTCAGAAGAAGAGAACTCCTCCAATGTAAGCAGCTTGATGGAGAATCTTTTGACGCATTTTTTGTAGGACTCAAAAGGTGTTCAGAGGAAGTTGATGTTTGTCCTGGACATTCTCAAGTCTGTGAAGAGACAAAACTCAAGACAATCATTTTAACGGGTGTTCGAGATGAAGAGCTAGTTCAGCGTCTCATATCACTTGACCCCACTTCCTCCCTTCAAGATGTTGTTACAAAATGTCGAGCGTACGAGGCCGCCAGGTGTGTGACTTCAGCTTTACGCTCACAACCTGAGCCAGGTGGGGGCGGCGTCTTCCTACAGAAAGGGTAAGAAGCAGCAAGGTATTCCCACCCCTCACCCTCCAGCTACACCTTCAGCAGCAGCTTTGTGTAACAGCTGTGCGAGACAGCATGATGCCTCCCAGTGCCCAGCTGCTCAAAGCGTGTGCAGAAGTTGCGACCGCCAGGGTCACTGGGCTTACACAGTCAAGTTCCCTGCTAGCAAAGTTCAGTGCAGACTTTGTGGTCGTGTGGGCCATTATTACAAATGTTGTCGTCAGAAGACACAGAAAGGACACCACCTAGGATCCAAGAAGTCATCCTCAGGTAGTGCTGGCGCGCCCCCTCCTTCTGGCAGGCATTAAGACGCTGTGTCCAGTCGTTCCTGCCGTCGTGTACATAGTTCCACAGACAAGACGCCCCAACACATCAATGTCGTCATCTCTCACAGTAACTTGTCATCCAGTCTTCAGATGTTACCTGACACCGGTGCTGACGTCCCAGTAATTGGTCCACAACACTTAGCAAGTTTGGGAATACCCGGGAGCAACCTACAGCCCCCTCCTCAGACAACGAAACTGACAGCTGATGGTTCCAAGATGGCTCCAGCTTTGGGATCTTTCTGGGCTACTCTTACCTTTGGTAAGCAGTCTTGCTCAGCCCGGATTGATGTTCATGATGGTATCCCGACTCCGCTTTTATCATATGGCCATTGTCAAGAGTTGGCCATTATTTCCAAGGAATTCCCCAAGCCTATTTTAAAAGTCACCCATGTCAACAGGTTGAAGGATTTCCCTATCTCTACTAACACGTCCCCTTCTGATGCAAGAGCTTACCTTCTCAAGGAGTTTGCTGACGTGTTGGTTACAAAGAAATCTTTGGGATCCACACCACTTAAGCCGATGGTGGGTCCACCTATAAAGATTTATCTAAAGGATGGTGCCACACCTTTTGCCATCCACACCCCTCGTTTGATTCCTCACGCCTACAAGGAGCTAGTTAGACAAGAACTTTACTCCATGGTTGCTCAGGGAATCATCAAGCCGGCCGGAGACGAACCTTCACCTTGGTGCCACCCTCTCGTCCCCGTCGCCAAACCTCGTGGTGAAGTCCGGATCACCACTGATCTGTCAAAACTTAACCAGCAAGTTTCCCGTCCAGCCCACCCTTCACCCACACCCTTCGCAGCTGTTCGAAATGTGGACCTGAAGGCGAAGTTTTTTACAACGATGGACACCTTATGTGGTTATTGGCAGATCGAGTTGGCCGAAGAAGACCAGCATTTGACTACATTCATCACACCATATGGAAGATATCAGTATTGCAGAAGCCCCATGGGATTTGCCGCTACGGGCGATGCATTCTGTCAACGTGGTGACGCAGCCCTTCGAGGAGCCACGAATTGTGTCAAAGTGGTTGATGACATTTTACTCCATGACGAAGACTACTGTATCCATCTCTCCCGAATATATGAAGTTCTCACCAGATGTCGAAAGTACGGGATTACCCTCAACGCTGACAAGTTTGTAGTCGCCGCACCATCAGTGAACTTCTGTGGGTACACTCTCTGAGCATCAGGTATCGCAGCTGACCCGGAGAAATTAAGTGGAATCAGGGATTTTCCAACCCCTGCCAACCTGACAGACCTCCGTTCTTTTTTGGGTCTGGTCAATCAGCTGGCAGAATTTACATCTGACATCTCCGCCGCAGCCCAGCCGTTACGCCCCCTGCTGAGCCCCAGGAGGACATTCCTGTGGACCCCAGATCATCAAGAGGCCTTCCAGCGAGTCAAGCAGGCCCTCGTAAGTCCACCTGTCCTCGCCTGTTACGACCCAGTCCTACCCACCGTCCTCCAGACTGACGCCTCCAGACTCTACGGCGTTGGTTACGCCCTTCTACAGGACCATGGCGGTGGACAACTCCGCTTAATTCAGTGTGGATCTCGGTTCCTGACGGACGCGGAAACCCGATATGCCACGATTGAGCTGGAGATGTTGGCTGTTGTCTGAGCGGTGGCGAAGTGCCGCTTCTACCTGATAAGAATTCAGCACTTCACCCTCTTCATGGATCATCGCCCTCTTATACCTATTACACTGGTCAACATAAAAAAAATTCTCATGGTTCTGGATCAAAACAGTCTGATTCTAGTGTAATTGTATGTGCTGAACTCAATTATGACATTCGTATAGCTGTATCAGGCTCAGTTTTCCAGAACCAACATATCTATATATTTAGTGTACGATGCTATTTATACAGTAATTTATATGCTCATTGGCTCCACTTATGCAATTATTTTGTCCTGATTTGTGCTTTTTTGTTTGTTTCAGTTTGCTGATTCATGATATTGCATATCTACACCTGCATGATTTGTAATTACTCTGAAATTAACAAAACATGGAACGTCGCAAGTGTGTGAACGGTGCTGACAGTTTTTGCTACATATGTGGTGCCATCACTCCTGGTAGCCTCAAGAAACCAATCACAAAAGCTGTTCGACTGAACTACAAAAGGCACTTCAAATGTCATTTGGGTGACCAAGACAAGAAATGGCACCTCATGTAGCCTGTAAGTCTTGTGTTAACCACCTGAGCGAGTGGATGTGTGGTAAACGAAGTTCAGGAATGCCGTTTGCTGCACCAATGATATGGCGTGAACCTAAAGACCACAGTAGTGACTGCTACTTCTGTCTCACAAATATTAAAGGAATAAAAATCAAGACACGAGGCAAGGTACAGTACCCCAATATTGCTTCTGCAATCTGACCAGTACCGCACAGTGCTGAACTTCCAGTCCCAAATCCACCGACTGAACAAGAATTGAGTGATTCCGATTCTACCTCTACCTCAATGGAAAACGACTACCAGGATGACTCTGAAAATACCAGGCCTAAACTATTTACTCAAGAAGCGCTTCATGATCTCATCAGGGACCTAAACTTGTCAAAAGAAAAGGCTGAAGTTTTGGGATCCAGACTAAAGCAGCGTAACCTGCTAGAAGATGGAGTGCATATCACTACAGCGCATTACCGACATAGACAGCTGTCTGCATTTTTCAAGATGGCAAACAACCTTTGTTATTGCGAGGACGCAGTATCTCTCATGCAACAACTCTGCAAGTCTGAAACATACAAGACAGAGGATTGGAGGCTGTTTATACACTCAGGAAAAGACTCTCTGAAAGCTGTTCTTTTACACAATGGCAATCGGCTTCCATCTGTCCCAATAGCACACGCAACAAAAATGACTGAGAGCTATGAAACAATGAAAATTCTGTTGGCCGCTATAGAGTATGAGAAACACCAGTGGAAGATATGTGACGATCTCAAAGTCATTAGTTTACTACTGGGCCTTCAGAGTGGCTACACAAAGCACATGTGCTTTTTGTGCTTGTGGAACAGCAGAGCTGATGCAGAGTACTATGTGAGAAAGGATTGGCCGACAAGACCAAGGGATGCGCCTGGAAGGTTTAACTGTGCTCACAATCCGCTTGTAGATCCAGAAAAGATATTTTTGCCTCCATTGCATCTAAAGCTCGGTCTGGCTAAAAATTTCATCAAAGCTATGGATCAATTCGGTGCTGGGACTCTATACTTATCTCAGAAACTAGGTGGTGTGGTTCCGAAGCCAAGTTGAAAGCAGGTGTCTTGAATGGTCCACAAATTCGTATACTAGTTAATGATAGCGAATTTACCAAAACATTGAACCCACTGGACAAAAAAGCATGGGAATCATTTGTCAATGTGTCAAAAATTTTCTTGGAAACTATCGTGCTGACAACTACAAAGAAATCGTAACAACCATGCTTCAGAATTATCATGCATTGGGAGCAAGGATGTCCTTGAAATTGCATTTTTTCCACTCTCATATTGAATTTTTCCCAGGTAACCTTGGAGACGTTAGTGATGAACACGGCGAAAGATTTCATCAAGATATCGCCATAATGGAGAGCAGATATCAGGGACAATTCAGTCCTAACATGATGGGCGACTATTGCTGGACACTGCAACGAGAAGAGAGCAAGCTGTACAAGAGAAAGAGTAAAGTTCAGAAGCACTTTTAGAACTTCATATTTTGTCATTATAAAGGATTTGAACTTATGTTTTTTGGTACAATTTTTTATGAGCTTATCTGTGATAGGTTTAAAATTGTATCTTGCATGACGCGATAATGTTACTATATTTACTATTTTTTTATTCTTTAAGAAAGTAGGTCTGATGGTAGAATGAAACATCCAATTAATATTCATTAATATGAAATTAGTCATGAAAGCACAGTCACATGAGATAATCTCATCTTTTGCACGACAAGTGATGGAATATTAAATATTTGTACCTATTGATTTCTTTATAAAACCTGGTCTGATAGAACAAAACAAATATCTGATTCGAATTCAGCAATATGAAATTAGTTGTGTGAGCATGATCTCATATGTGAAACATTTTGGCTGTTGACCAGTGTTATCAATCACTACTCTTTAGATGCAGTAGAGAATCCTCGCCTTCAACGTTTGAAAGAGAAGCTTTCGCCTTATCTCTTCATGGCTGTGTGGCGTGCGGGTAAGCTGCTGTGCATCCCGGATGCCCTGTCCCGCGCCCCTGTTAGTCGCCCCACCCCAGAGGACAAGATGTTGTGTTCTACAGCTGCTGCATCCCTCAAGTCAGTAGTTTCATTGAAGGCCGTCTTCACATCAGAAGAGTCTACAGCACCGGATGCAGACAAGACCCTTGAAGATTTCCGCACCGCAGCCCGGGCTGACCCTTCCTACATCCGGCTCGTCGACAGTGTGTCCCAGGGATTTCCATCTAACCGATACGACCTTCATGAATCGCTACTCCCGTACTGGAAAATAAACGAGGACCTCTATTGTGACGGAGACCTCGTCTTGTATGGTCCACGAGTAGTCATTCCTGCTGCCCTACGCCGCTGTACCTTGACCCGCCTTCACGACAGCCATCGAGGAATGGAGGCCACCAAGCGACGGGCGAAGCAGACTGTATTTTGGCCCGGAATCGACGCGGACATTGCAAGTACCGTCCGCGCCTGTGAGCCGTGCCAAACTCTGCAACCCAGCCAGCAACAGGAACCTTTAATGTGCGACGACAACCCTTCAAGACCCTTCGAGTCTGTGTCGGCCGATTTCTTTGCAGTAGCAGGGAAGTCCTTCCTCGTCATTGCCGACCGATTGTCTGGATGGCCTGTTGTCGTCCCCTGTGGTAGTGATACAACGGCTACTGCTACCATCCGGAATTTCAGGCATTACTTTAGAGAAGTTGGTGTTCCCCTCCGCCTCAGGACTGATGGAGGACCCCAGTTCACCAGCCACGAGTTCCGGGACTTCATGGACCGTTGGGGAGTCCGTCATGTCGTGACCTCGCCCCACTACCCCCAGGCGAATGGACACGCTGAAGCCGCAGTCAAGACTGTGAAACACCTGATCCTTAAGGTGTCACCCTCAGGAAATATCGACTGTGAGGACTTCGATCGAGGTTTGTTGGAGTTACGCAACACCCCGAACTTCACCGGACGCTCCCCAGCCCAGGTTCTATACGGACATCATCTCAGGTCTTGTGTTCCTGCCCACCCGAAGTCTTTTTCTCAAGGATGGCAGGCCAAGACTGAGGAATGTGACCGCCGCAGCAGAACGAGCCGCAGATGTCGCTGCTCGGTATGACTGTCATGCCCGCCCCCTTCCCAGGTTGAGTATCGGCCAGCAGGTCAGGATTCAAGATCCAGTATCCCACCGCTGGGACAAGGTTGGGGTTGTCATGGGTATTGGCCGGTCCAGGGACTACCAAGTGCGTCTTCCTAGTGGTAGAGTATGGTTGAGGAACCGTCGTTTCCTCCGACCTGTGGAGCTACCTAGTGTTGACCCTTCCCCAGTTGAGTCCCCTAATGTTGATGTCTTTAAAGTAAATCCATCCCCACCTTGTGTTTCTGCCCCAGTACTCCGCAGGTCCGAGCGACTCAGAAACAAATGGTCCGCTCAAGATGAAACTATGAGCGTATAGGGGGGAGGGAGGTGTATGATACAAAGTAGTACCTTCAGCTGTGTACCCTTATATTACTGTATTAATTATGTATAGTAAAGTATTGCAGAACATGTATTAATTCTATGTAATATCTCCATATATTATGCATCATGTTATGTATATAAATTATCATATTACATTGTATGTATTCCGCTTGTGAATGCTGGCATCTGTACATGCAGCGCGCGGTAATACATAGAGAGAGTGAAGACTGCCAGTCCTTGTGGTGCGGAAGTGAGCTTCTTGGTCCCTCTGTATATATATCTCCCGTACGAGAATAGAACCTACTTTTAAGATAACAAGTGTTTGTGTATACCTTCAGTAGTATAGAACATTTTGGAGGTATCAAGACGAACATCGTCGATGTAATTGTTCTTGGTTTTCCTCCTCGAATATTTTCACGTTGTTTTGGTCGAGCAGGTAAGGGACCGTGCTTGATCCCTTTCCAGAATGCAGCAGAATCGCGGTAATTGTTGGCTGCCTCCCACACCAAGGCGGCCCACTTTTGTTCATGTAGACGTTTGCTCTCGTCCTGGATGTCCGTCTGTAGCTCTCCGTACCGGTCTCTCAGTTTTTGCGTCCACCCGCGAATACTGGCTAGCTGTCTCACGTGATCGTACTGGACACTGAGCTGCCTCATCTGGTGACTAGTGTGAGGATGGGGAATGGCCCTGTGAGGGGTGGTCGGGATGTTGTTGTCCATCTCCCTCTTCACATCCGTGTACCATTGTTCGACCGCGTCGTCGATGTCATTGGGGCTGGCTTCTTCTAGGTTTCTCCCTTGTTTGAGATTGAGTGTTACCGCAAGCACTAATGAGTTTACAGTTTACCGCAAGCAGTAATGAGTATACAGTATACAGAATGTTGAATGGGAGAGACCCAGAGTAGGTTGAGTGTTGGGTGGTGTAAGGGGAGCTAGTTTGCGTATAACACGCCTCACGCAGCGAGTTTGAATAGCCGGCCTGGACATGTGATGCCCAGCAGGGCACCGCTAGTCAGCCACTGTAGCTATCCCCATCATAGAGCCAACACCTAAACTGTTTCTCCTGAAGACTTTCAACACGTAAGTTTAACTTGTACTTATTGTGTACACAGGTAGACTGTGTCCATTGCTTCGTTTATCATTGTGACAACATAAAATATGGCAAATTAAGTACTCATTGTAAGTGTTACGATTAGACTAATTACATAGCTATGATTGTTATGTAAATATATATTGGATTAACCATTTATGTATGATTGCTTATGTATGATTTATTTGAAATACTAAAATGAATTGTATGCAACAGGTTTGATCGAATTATAACGTTCGAGTTTAACGTGAAGAGTCTGATTAACCTTTGAACGCCTGGAAGGCGCTTATACTGAGAGACTCCTTGAAGGAGTCCCAGTCTGCCCTTTTGAGGTTTGACCTGATGTTAGAGGGGATAATAATGGGATTGGATGAGAGTGTCACGACGACTGGCAGGTGATCGCTGGTACTGATGGGTCCGGCGGTAACGTGCCTGTTCAGGAAGGCCTCGTTGTTAGAGAGGATTATGTCGGGTGTTGTGGCACTGGCACGTCTGATCAATGTCGGGAAATCTGGCCCGAGGTGTTGCAGTTTTCCCCTTCTGATATTGTCATAAAGCGCCACACCGACGTTGTTCTCATTACCGTGTCTGAGTATGGCGTGGCGCGCATTTAAGTCCCCTATGATGTACTGTATGTTAGTTTTCTGTGGCGCAGCAACTGGTTGAGGTCTTTTTTGGGTAAGCATGGACTTCTTGGATTTAGGTACATTGTGCATATGATAACAGGTCCTCTAGTTGTCTCCACCTGCACTCCTAGAACTGAATCCTCGAAGTCTGGCATTACTCTGTGACTCAGCCGTGACCTGATGGCCACAGCGGCACCATAATTCAGCTCACCTGTCATGTTCCTCTGGTATACAGTGTAGCCAAAAATATTCAGTTTACTTTCGTCATTTATGCCAGTACTGTTTAACAGAATAATGTCTGGGTCTAATTGATAGTATAAGTTAGACAGTTTGTTACGTCTATTAAGGGAGTAGTATAGGACATTATGTTGGACAATTTTCATCCTGCTAACGACTGCCATTTCGGAGAATGTAGCTTGGGGCGTTGCTTGAAGTGTTTGCTCGGCTTCTGCCATTTATAGGGGGAAGGAACTTCTTAGCAGAACCTTTGGACATCTGCTTGTTAGTTAATGGCGGGCCCTGGAACTTCTCGTCACCCGTGTACAGGAAGGTGTTCAGGTCCTGGGCCTGCCTGTAGAAGTAATCTATTGACGCTGTAGCTAGAGGGTCTTGTTCCTCTGTGGGGTAAGTCGCTATCATCTGGTCGCAACCATTGACTGTGTTGCAGTCCGATGGTCACTGTCGTCGCTGGGAGTACATGTATTGGGGTCACGGAGATTTACGGTGTCGTTGGAGCTGTGATCCCAGAGGGACTGACTGGCCACGTCGGGGCCACGGTTATACTGACTTTTGCTTAAGTCAGGGAGGCCATGGTCTATTTCTGGCGTGGGTTGAGGTCGTCGAAAAGTCGTTGAGTGGGTAACTGCCTTCAGGATTTCTTTTGAAGGGACTTTGTCGCTTATTTCAACAGGTGCAATGTTGTTCCTGGTTAGTGTCTCGTTGAGGTGTTTCGAGAATGAACCTGGATGATCCATGTTCATGTGATGGGCATGCTGGTAAGATAAGTATACAGTGGTGGCTTTGGACTCGTCCAGCTGTGGAGAGGAGACGCTCCTGATGCTCTCCGCCACTGGGTCCCTCATGGCGCCCAGTGACTCAGTAACTGCCTGTTTTATTGAGTCCTTGATGGTTCATATCTCTGATTGCAGGACTTTCACGATAAATCCCACGAGGTGACGGGCAATCAGCTCTCCTATGGGTCATTTTGAATTTTTAAGAATGCCATTTGGACTACGAAATGCGTAATTAACTTTTCAGAGATTAATAAACTTATTTTTTTCCGGTGAATGATAGGTAATAAAGTTTATGCTTATCTAGATGACCTGATTATTTTGAGCAAAGAATTGGAAAGTCATCTCGTCAAACTTCTTGCGGCATTTCAAAACTTCAAAAAACAGGGTTTAAAATTTAGCTTTCTAATTGCGAGTTTCTTAAAGCTAAAATCCAATTCCCTGAACACGTAGGCGATGGAAACGGTAGCCACACAGTGGACGGCAAGGTTAAAGCCTTTAATCAATTCCTACGTCCTACAAACGAGTATCCAGTAGGTAGCTTTCTCGGGCTTTCCGGGTATTATCGTTCATTCATTCAAGGATATGCTAGATTAGCGTCGCTATTGACCAAGCGACTTAAGAAAGACGCGACATTTGTATGGAATGATGAACAGCTTTATCGCATTAAAGGAAGCATTGACTAATGCACTAGTATTGGTTACTTATATGTTTTGCAAATATACAACACACTAACCGGATTAACTTGGTTTAGGGCAAGAGATTCATATACCGTCATATCCTGTTATGTTCCATACAGGAATTCATAACTTGTCTCATTATTTCCTGTCACGTTGAGGTAACATCTGGGTCACCTTCACGCCCCATTAACCTGATAACTAAACATGCCCTTTGCTAGTTTAAGATTGCACCTCACACCTTTCAGACGTGTTACTGTAGGCTCCAAGCACCGAGCCTACTACGGTATATTATCTCGTGGCCATGTGTTAGTTAATCCGTACCTAAATCCAGCAGATTGTGACAATATATATCTATTTCCATAATACATAGAAAAGGGTGTTTGTGTTAATTGAAACTCTTATCAAACTATATATTTACACACATATAAAAGTAACGACTCCTAGCAAATCTCAAAGAACGTAATACCTACTGTACAATCAACAGTGTGACGGTGGTGAAGACTACACATTATTATACTCCTCCACCAAAAAGTTATATTAAAGTGTCCCATGACCGGAACATCCCATTTTAAATAGGGGGACGGGAGACCCACACAACATTCTTGGTGTCATCTCAGATTGTAATGATAATGACTTCTACGTAATTGCGATAAAGAGTGGAATTCTCAATGAAAAATGATCCCAATAATAATTTCGAATTATGTCCCTAGAAGCTTCTCACCCTGTACAATCAAAAGGAGAATTTTGTTCAAGGCTTTGTAAAGTGTGCATGTAGAACTCATAGGATTTTATTTTTTTTAGAAATAGTTTTATTATAAATACAAAAATAGGAATATAATAGAAGTTGTCATAATCGTCTGCCATGTGAAAATAAATAATGGCGTTTTTACGTTGTGACGATGAGTATAAATTTTATATTTTAAGCCTTTAAGTAAAAACAGCCAATAAATTTATTTTAATAAAAATTAATGTTTTATCATGATATAATGTTTAGTACTTGATTAATAAAGGATGTTTTAAGATTGTTTTGAATAATAATACACATTCCTTCATTTACAATTTTATTAATTTCATGAAATACCTAGTCCCAAATAAAGATGCTGTTTATCCATATGTTGGTGCTGTTCTTCTTCCTCCGTTTACGCTTCTCCCGAGGAGGTTCAATTGGAATTAGTTCAATAAGGAAACTGATCACCAATGTGTAGACATACATCCTTGTTTTAAATAAAATATTTCGAATAATTTGATCTCAATCATCAATGCTGAAAAGAAGTAAACAACCTTATAAATGCAAAACATCGTATAATGTTCACATTATAAAACAATTGTTTTGTTATGCAAGACAAAAATTGAGGAAATGAAAGGATTCAAAGATACAGATTAAAAACTTAAAACTAAAGCATTAAAGCGACAATAAGGATAATGAAACTTAACATCTGTTAACATAATCAAGACTATCAATTGTTTAACCAAGATTAAATTAAGAAGGGACCATTCACGCATTTTAAGGTGAAAATAGCCTATTGGGTGTAAAAAATGTGCTGCAGTTATGTTGTTTAGGTCTGGCTTTATATTTGAAATGTTAAGGGATTCCAGGATTACAAGGACCGTCCTGGAAAGTGTAGATGTCAGTACTTTAAAATCTTGGGTGGTGAAAGATTGTTTTTCTGTTTCAGAAGGTTTTCTGATGGCAGAATGAGAAGGTCTTCTAAGTGGATATTGTGCTCGTGATGTCACACTTTTATGTTAAAAAATCCTGTGTTGTAACCACCAATTTGTAGAACCAATATGCTGAGCATTGCAGGGTCAACATGTAAAGAAATACACAACACCCATACTGCTGTTAAAATATCACACTGCATTTAATATACCATACTGCTGTTAATATACCATACTGTTAATATACCACAGCATATTAAGGAGACCAGACAAAATATGAATCATGGCTGGTAGAGGTGGGGACTGTCACTTGACGACTAAAGCCAACTGGACATGTACACAGGGTTACACCAGAGGCCGCATCCATCAACGAGGGCGTGAGCTCTATGTTGAAAAGTTGCTGTAGTGGGCTAGTGGTACACACAAATCTTAGCGAGGTAACATGCTGTACCAGGTAGCTAGGTCGGTAGCGGCAGGCCACACAGGTCATCACCAGCGCTACCGTTTATTCCTCAACTCTATGACGTCATTTGTCCTCACGTTTTCGTTGGGTATTAATTGTTACGAACCACGTCATCAATTGTCATGATCTACCTACCCAGCACTACGAACCACGCCATCTATTGTCCTAATCTACCTACCCAGCACCACGAGCAACGCCATCTAGGGGCGAAACCCGAGTATGACTACTCTTAGTTACCACTCCGGGGTTTCCCTTTTCCATATCCTGGTTGTTGCGTCACCTCCTCAAAGTCTTCTTCGTCAGCTCCAGTTCGAGGAGAGTTCAGTTCACTCTGGGAAGTGGCCACAGGATCACCTATCCTGGAAACCTACGACACAGTGACTACCTACCGTCTTCTACAATACTCAGCCTTACTCGTCAGCCATCTTAGCTCCGCACTTAAGTATTTGTAATCTTATATTGCCTCCCCCCCCTCCACCTTGCTTCAAATTATTGTATGTTGTATAAATATGTATATACTGTTAATGTTTAAGTTAAGTATGGTTAAGGGTAAATTATAGAAAGCTGAATATTTTGTTAAGGAATTTATGGTACTTTATTATACACAACAAAAACTCGCATCCTTTGTCTACCCTTTTATAGTCCGATTGTCTTTGTTTTTTTATTGTTGTTGCCTGTTGGGATCTGGGTAGACCTTTAACTATATTCTAAATCCCCAACTCGTAACAAATGGCGACCGTGACAGGACACAACATTAAGTGCCATATTCCTTTCCCCCTTGTTACTCAGTGTTAATTATTCCTCCCAGTCACTTCTGTTCACAATTGCTTTACGGTGGTTTAAAGTTTCCTTCATATGTGTGTGCATATATTGGTATTATCGTACAGTAAGAGTGACAGACGTAGGATATTAGGTTCCAAGTGTCATAAGGCTTACCTGTTATTACACGTGGCAGTCGTGTAGTAAGTCTTATCGAGTGTAGGGAAGAATCCGGATCTGTTTAATGCCGTACCCTCACTCCAGAGTAGGCTGCTCCATAGTCCCTAGTTTAGGGTGAAGTGATATCTTGGGACGCCCCGCTCTACCAGGACCTCGTAATTATAAAGCCTCCATTATTGTTCTTCTCATTATCTCATTCAGGGTCAATCATACTAAACTCAAGGGTTGTTAATCCGGATCTTTATATAAATGCCGTAATACGCCCTTCCTGTTTACTCAGGGTTGTTAATCCGGATCTTTATATAAATGCCGTAATACGCCCTTCCTGTTTCAAGTATCTCAGGCTTGTTAATCCGGATCTTTATATAAATGTCGTAATACGCCCTTCCTGTTTCAAGTATCTCAGGGTTGTTAATCCGGATCTTTATATAAATGCCGTAATATGCCCTTCCTCTTTCATGTCTCTTAGCCTTATCTAAGGATCTTATCAGAAGAACAATATTCATAAGTGTAATTTCCCTAGGTATAACTTGGTTAGTTTCCGGGACTTTCTGGTTATCCACTGCCGTGATATTTTCTAGGGTAATCCACTTATCTTATCTTTTTGACCATTAATTAATTTATCTAGGTTTTCTTAATGGCCACCTCAGGATTTGTTAAACTTGGTAGTCCTGGAGGAGTGGAAGAGCAAGATACCATTTCACATCTTGAAGCATGTGGAGGAGCGTGGAGAGGTTAATTTAGGGCGTGCGGCTGAGCTGGCTGATGCGCACGCCTTGCTGGTGGAGTCACTGTGCCGTAGGGAACGTGGTACTTTCCGGCATGTTAGGTCCTCCTCTGATGATAACCTTGGGGACGTGAGTGGTAGGTCGCAAGGTCCCACACCTACCCCCCCTGATGCAACCAAGTTTTATTGTTCTTACTGTAAAAAACCAGGCCATACGATCCAGTCTTGTAAACACCCAAAGTGTCGAATTGCTAAAAGTAGTTCCCTGGATCCCAAAGCCAAACCAATAGCAACCACCAATGTGGAAAGGCCCCATTAGGATCTCTTCTCTTCATTCACCTATGAGGGAAAATTTTCAATCATAAAGGGGTCTCGTTCTTTCCCTATTTGTATACTACGTGATACGGGCGCACCACAATCTATCCTCCTGTTTAACGTCATTCCTGATATATCTACCGCATTTACTAATGAGAGTGTTCTAATTTCAGATCTCTCATCCCATTCTTCCTATCCCTTAGCTAAAGTGCACCTCCAATGTCCCTTGATTACTGGGGAAGTGCAAATAGCCATTAGGAAACATCCAATGCCTGTGAGCGGCATTCATTTATTGTTGGGTAATGATTTGGTAGGAGATCTAGTGGTTCCCAACATAAAGACAGTCGATTCTCCCTTACCTGTCAACTCCACCACTGACCTTGAAGAACGGTTCCATCAAAACTTTCAAATCAATGCTAATAAACTATCTCCCCCTCAACTATATAGTCCATACTCCTGATCGCAGAAAAGATTCACAACTTGTTCACATTAATCTCATGAAACTTTACCATTCCAGGCAGTCATAGGAAGACATCCCAGAGGCTATGAGCCTACCTGTATTGAAAACGGTTTTGTCAGGGCCGGAGCCGGAGACAGATGACATGGATTTATTGGAGAATCTAGACTTCCCTCTACCTAAAGAAAACACTGCTAACAGTCACATACTCAACAACTTGGATGAGTATTTTTGTGTTTTGAATCCATCTCCAGCAAAAGATCTCACTAAGTTATTATCAACATTTCCTAAAGTCACGTCAGACCTCCCAGGGTTTTGCAATATACTTCAACATGATATTAAGCTAAACTCAGATGATGTACAACCCATTAGGCAATCCGCATATCGACTAAATCCACAAAAAAGAGAGATTATGAAAAAGGAGGTAGATTTTTTGTTAAAGCATAACATAACTTAGCTGAGCCTAGTACCTCCCCCTGGGCTTCACCTTGCCTTCTCATTCCAAAACCCGATAGCACCTTTTGTTTCTATACCGATTATCGTAAAGTGAACCAGGTCACTGTCTCAGACTCCTACCCTTTACCTTTGATTGAAGATATAATAGACAGCATTGGCTGTGCCAAAAATTTATCAGTACCGTGGACCTGTTGAAAGGATATTATCAAGTGGGACTCACGGATAGGGCAAAAATAATCTCGGCATTTATAACTCCATTTGGTCTTTTTCAATATTTGGTTATGGCGTTTGGCTTTTCTAATGCTCCGGCCACGTTCCAGAGGGCCATCAATTACCTGATTCAGGACCTAGGTGGGACGTTCGCCTACCTGGATGACCTGGTGGTGGTGTCGGACGGCTGGGACGAACATCTGGTGCGTTTGGAGATACTGTTCGCACGACTGCAAGAGACTGGATTCACCATAAACCTGGCTAAATCTGCTTTTGGCCGGGCCTCAGTGACTTACCTGGGACATATCGTTGGGCATGGTATGGTGAGACCCAAGGACGCAAACGTTAAAGCCATCTTGTCCTTCCCCTCTCCAAGGACGAGGAAGGAACTCATGCGCTTCCTGGGGATGTGCGGCTACTACCGTTGGTTCTGCAGTAACTTCTCCAGCGTGGCCGGACCCCTCACAGACCTTACCAGTTCTGCGGTTCCTTACATCTGGAACCAGAGGTGTGACCAGTCTTTCCACCGCCTCAAAGCCTTCCTTGCCTCCAAGCCTGTAGTCCACCCCCCTGACTACACCTTGCCCTTCCATCTGCAAATCGACGCTAGCGGTGTCGGAGTGGGGGCTGTGCCCCTACAACCCGACCCAACCACTGATGTCCTTCACCCTGTGGCATTCTACTCCGCCAAGTTAAAAAAACATCAGACCAACTACTCGACCATAGAGAAGGAGGCCCTGGCTCTGGTGTTGGCAATAAAGAAGTTTGAATGTTACCTCCAGTCTTGCCCACAAACAACCCTAGTCTTCACCGACCATAACCCACTCACGTTCATCCAAACCAACAAGACCTCCAACCAGCGAATCCTCCGCTGGGCTCTCCTCACCCAGCCCTATGATCTACAAGTCCGGCACATAAAGGGGTTGGACAACCTGATTGCGGACTCCTTATCCCGAGCTCCAGTGGAAATGCAACAGCTACTCTCCAGACGCACCAGGTGATCACCTCCTTCGCGCCCGCGCTACGGAGGTCTTTGGAGGGGGGTGTGTTACGAACCACGTCATCAATTGTCATGATCTACCTACCAAAGCACTACGAACCACGCCATCTATTGTCCTAATCTACCTACTCAGCACCATGAGCAACGCCATCTAGGGACGAAACCCGAGTATGACTACTCTTAGTTACCACTCCGGGGATTTCCCTTCTCCATATCCTGGTTGTTGCGTCACCTCCTCAAAGTCTTCTTCGTCAGCTCCAGTTCGAGGAGAGTTCAGTTCACTCTCGGAAGTGACCACAGGATCACCTATCCTGGAAACCTACGGCACAGTGACTACCTACCGTCTTCTACAATACTCAGCCTTACTCGTCAGCCATCTTAGCTCCGCACTTAAGTATTTGTAATCTTATATTGCCTCCCCCCCCTCCACCTTGCTTCAAATTATTGTATGTTGTATATATATGTATATACTGTTAATGTTTAGGTTAAGTATGGTTAAGGGTAAATTATAGAAAGCTGAATATTTTGTTAAGGAATTTATGGTACTTTATCATACACAACAAAAACTCGCATCCTTTGTCTACCCTTTTATAGTCCGATTGTCTGTTTTTTTATTGTTTTTGCCTGTTGGGATCTGGGTAGACCTTTAACTATATTCTAAATCCCCAACTTGTAACAAAATGGACATTAAAAAGCATGAATTTTAGGTATAACTATTGTAATTTCTTGGCAAAATATAAATATGCACATACAAAAACCCTACAACCATATAATATTATAACATAACATGGGAACATTAAACACTAATTGTACCAAAAATATCAAATAGAAGTTAGCATCCTCTGATTTGGTGTAAAATTTATACATCCACCCTGGAATTTCACAGCCTCAGACAAGGCTATTAATGAATTAATAGAGGGAGTTTGCAGAGCGTTTCTGGATTGGATGTTGGAAGAGACAATACCTGCAAAACAAATGTACAAAGGTCCTTAAATTGGGAAATACCTACACCGTTCTTAAGTTCCCCTAGTTTTGTATAAACTTCCACTATGTCACTGCTGTCCTTAATCTCGGGTGGTATAGCAATCACATCTAAGTCTCTCTATTGATCGTCTAAAACTTGTATACAGCCACTGTATATGCGGGGCACCGCCTTCTCAAAGTCGTATAAGGATGGCATCTCCTTCCTGGATTTTTTATCAAATAACCTATTTGATGACAGAAATGAACACATTCATAAAAACTTACTGCCAAACTCAAATCTTTGACGTAAAGGCACACTATGGTTTACCATGAAGATACGACAACTGAATTGTACATCCTTGACCATATTAGGGAGTTCTCTATATTGTTCATTTTGCAGTAGGCCATGTATTGTTGCTCCCAAATATATTTGGCCTATTGGGAGGTGATTTTCTTCATTTCTGGGATCAACTGCATCAAGATTACCCGTTTGAAAAACTTCCTGACGACAAAACTATCCCAAAATATTCCTGTAAAGCTGACATATACTATCGTGTAACAAATGTATAGTTGGTGACTCTCTCTGAAACATTAGATTTAAGTTGTTACATTTGGGCAATATGAAATTAAGAAAATTGTAGTACAATAAAAGTGAAGGGTCCCTAAGACTCTCTGCTATTTGTTGTACGGCCACCAATCTTTCCTTTGATTATTTTAAAGTAAAAAACATTTTTAGGGGCTGCCACTGCTCTAATACTCTTTCAACTGCCTGGTGGAATGATAACACTGGTCATCATAAAAAAAAAATTCTCATGGTTCTGGATCAAAACAGTCTGATTCTAGTGTAATTGTATGTGCTGAACTCAATTATGACATTCGTATAGCTGTATCAGGCTCAGTTTTCCAGAACCAGCATATCTATTTATTTAGTGTACCATGCTATTCATACAGTAATTTATATGCTCATTGGCTCAACTTATGCAATTATTTTGTCCTGATTTGTACTTTTTTGTTTGTTTCAGTTTGCTGATTCATGATATTGCATATCTACACCTGCATGATTTGTAATTACTCTGAAATTAACAAAACATGGAACGTCGCAAGTGTGTAAACGGTGCTGACAGTTTTTGCTACATATGTGGTGCCTTCACTCCTGGTAGCCTCAAGAAACCAATCACAAAAGCTGTTCGACTGAACTACAAAAGTTACTTCAAATGTCATTTGGGTGACCAAGACAAGAAATGGGCACCTCATGTCGTCTGTAAGTCTTGTGTTAACCACCTGAGCGAGTGGATGTGTGGTAAACGAAGTTCAGGAATGCCGTTTGCTGTACCAATGATATGGCGTGAACCTAAAGACCACAGTAGTGACTGCTACTTCTGTCTCACAAATATTAAGGGAATAAAAATCAAGACACGAGGCAAGGTACAGTACCCAAATATTGCTTCTGCAATCTGACTAGTACCGCACAGTGCTGAACTTCCAGTCCCAAATCCACCGACTGAACAAGAATTGAGAGATTCCGATTCTACCTCTACCTCAATGGAAAACGACTACCAGGATGACTCTGAAAATACCAGGCCTAAACTATTTACTCAAGAAGCGCTTCATGATCTCATCAGGGACCTAAACTTGTCAAAAGAAAAGGCTGAAGTTTTGGGATCCAGACTAAAGCAGCGTAACCTGCTAGAAGATGGAGTGCATATCACTACAGCGCGTTACCGACATAGACAGCTGTCTGCATTTTTCAAGATGGCAAACAACCTTTGTTATTGCGAGGACGCAGTATCTCTCATGCAACAACTCTGCAAGTCTGAAACATACAAGACAGAGGATTGGAGGCTGTTTATAGACTCAGGAAAAGACTCTCTGAAAGCTGTTCTTTTACACAATGGCAATCAGCTTCCATCTGTCTCAATAGCACACGCAACAAAAATGACTGAGAGTTATGAAACAATGAAAATTCTGTTGGCCGCTATAGAGTATGAGAAACACCAGTGGAAGATATGTGGCGATCTCAAAGTCATCAGTTTACTACTGGGCCTTCAGAGTGGCTACACAAAGCACATGTGCTTTTTGTGCTTGTGGAACAGCAGAGCTGATGCAGAGCACTATGTGAGAAAGGATTGGCCGACAAGACCAAGAGATGCGCCTGGAAGGTTTAACTGTGCTCACAATCCGCTTGTAGATCCAGAAAAGATATTTTTGCCTCCACTGCATCTAAAGCTCGGTTTGGCTAAAAATTTCATCAAAGCTATGGATCAATTCGGTGCTGGGACTCTATACTTATCTCAGAAACTAGGTGGTGTGGTTTCCGAAGCCAAGTTGAAAGCAGGTGTCTTGAATGGACCACAAATTCGTATACTAGTTAATGATAGCGAATTCACCAAAACATTGAACCCACTGGAGAAAAAAGCATGGGAATCATTTGTCAATGTGTCAAAGAATTTTCTTGGAAACTATCGTGCTGACAACTACAAAGAAAGCGTAACAACCATGCTTCAGAATTATCATGCATTGGGAGCAAGGATGTCCTTGAAATTGCATTTTTTCCACTCTCATGTTGAACTTTTCCCAGGTAACCTTGGAGACGTTAGTGATGAACATGGCGAAAGATTTCATCAAGATATCGCCATAATGGAGAGCAGATATCAGGGACAATTCAGCCCTAACATGATGGGCGACTATTGCTGGACACTGCAACGAGAAGAGAGCAAGCTGTACAAGAGAAAGAGTAAAGTTCAGAAGCACTTTTAGAACTTCATATTTTGTCATTATAAAGGATTTGAACTTATGTTTTTTGGTACAATTTTTATGAGCTTATCTGTGATAGGTTAAAAATTGTATCTTGCATGACGCGATAATGTTACTATATTTACTATTTTTTTTATTCTTTAAGAAAGTAGGTCTGATGGTAGAATGAAACATCCAATTAATATTCATTAATATGAAATTAGTCATGAAAGCACAGTCACACGAGATAATCTCATCTTTTGCACGACACGTGAAGGAATATTAAATAATTGTACCTATTGATTTTTTTTATAAAACCTGGTCTGATAGAACAAAACAAATATCAGATTCGAATTCAGCAATATGAAATTAGTTGTGTGAGCATGATCTCATATGTGAACCATTTTGGCTGTTGACCAGTGTAACCAGCGGGTCTGATTAACATGCAAAACTTTGTGTGGTTTGACAGTACAGAATGACTGAAATTCCTTAAATTCATGTTGTCGTTCAGCACTATGGGAAAAATAGGTATATATAAGTCTGATCATGTCTTCACAACGCCGTGGTAGCGTCTTTGCAGCCTCCGAAGCGCATAAGTGAACAGAATGACAAATACATTTCAATATGGTTATACCAGGAATAGTGATACGTAGTCTGCTGCTTACAGAATTGTGTTCTCCCATAATGTTACTAGCGCCGTCAGCAGCAAAGCCAATCAGGTTCTCACGTGGAATTCGGTGTGTTTCTAATGTTTTCATAATTAAATTATACAAATTTTCCCCTGTTGACCCTGTAGATGATTCATCACCATATACATTGATCACCTCTAATAACCTAGATTTAATGCTGTTTGTGGTTGAATCCCAAAATCTTACAAGATAAGTACATGGCTTTCATTGTACTAATGTCTTTGGTTTCGTCAACAATAATTGAAAATTTACTTTCTCTAAGTTTCTCTACTAAATCCTCGGTGACACACCGTCCTAACATCCTCACAACCTCTGTGCATTTTCTTTTCATGTTCATGCCTTGAGCAATTGCAGAATCAGGAAACATCCTCTTCATGAGGTCTACTAAATGATCTGCAGTGGTAAATGGCAAGTTGTGCTCGGCTATAAAGCAAGCAAAAAGAATTGTTGCTACAGCCACTCCATTTGCTGCATAGTTCCCATGGTGGACCGGGATCCTCTCCTGCTGGACCTCCTGTTGTTCCGAGGCCTCATAAACTGAATGCATCTTTGTCGTTTTGTGACGTTTGATGGCTGTCAACTCTGCACTCACTTCCCTCTTGCATATTTTGCAAAAGGTCCTAGATGAATTGTCTTCAACACGGGACAACCAGGGCTGGAAATCTTCATTGTTTAGCCATGCATCTCTGAAGCTCCGCTTCGCAGTCATCACCACCTGCAATAGGAGATTTGATCAACTTTTGTGTAGTCTCCCCTGCAAACCCAAGAATAACTAAATCAGTGAATAAGTGCCATGATCGTTCTAGGCTACTTGCATAGTCCTTTATAAGTGTAGGAAAATAATGTATATTTGGCCCTTTGGAAAAATAAAAGCAACAAATGAGCAGGGTGTAAAGATTTCATTTATCAAATCATTTCTGTTGATACACTGATAAAAGAAAACGGTTAAGGTGTAAGTAACTGCTACTTAGGTGATGAAAGCTATGATTAATTACATGCAAATTACATAAATAAATATATCCTTTCCGGCTTGTAGATAGAGTTCTGTGAGTACGTCTAGCTGATGATACTTGGCTGATGATAAGAGCTCTTACCATGTCCACATACGAGAACAAAGTGGGGACGGGGTTTCCACAGCAATCGAGGGTCCCGAGTTGATTTTCCACGTCATTTATTACCCACAATCCATTTATACTATAAATTATCTGTTGATAAAAAAGTCATATATATTACTGAAGAAAAAATTATTAAGTCCTTTACATTTTATATGCATTTCTTGAACAATGAGGAATATATTCCTTATGGCGTCTCTGTGACGTAGAATGTGGACAGCCTCTCCTCATGACGTCACCAACTGTCATATGTTTTCCTCGTTAGCAGACGATATTCCTCAAAGCGGCAGCCCTGGTCATCACACCACCACACTGCAGCAGCTCCACCACTCCATACATAAAAAGCTGAAGGATTGAACACGTCCGTGGTTTCGTAATTACTAAACTATTTACTTGTAACAAAGGTTAAGAATGCCTCCTCTATTCTAAACACACTCCAGTATAAACATATATTATAAATTATTACTCGTACTCACAGAGTGGACAGGTGTCAGCGGCGAGGTAGGTCCCGACTCCCCGCTAGGTGACGTGGCCTGCCTTGCCGGCCTCTCACAACAGCTCGTGTAAAATGAATCCCTAGTTTCGAACTCATGCAAGGTGCGAAACAAAACAGGGAAATTCGTTCACATATCAAGCAAGAAGTGAAACAACACAGGGTAATTCATTCACATATCAAGCAAAGAGTGAAAAAAACAGGGTAATTCCTTCACATTTACTGTTGTTAAAATATGATACTGAGGTAGAAATATACCCCAATCTAGATAAAAAATTACTTCCCTCCCTCCTTCATACCAAGAAAAAATATTTTGTTAACTCTACCATGATAATTATCAGCCCCGTGGCAATCAACATGTCACAAATATTTAATTAACTATAGAGTAAATTAAAAAATACCAACTCTGGCAAATTCCCCACAAGTTTGAATAGTATGATGTCTCTCTGACTCCTTTAAGTTTTGTTTATTTAACTCGGCGACAATTGATCATCGTTTTAAAAAAAATATTTCTTTATTTCTTTTACCTGTTTGACTCAACCGCCAGCTCTGCAGACTTTTAACTCGCATAAAAACACTATTTCAGTATATATATATATATATATATATATATATATATATATATATATATATATATATATATATATATATATATATATATATATATATATATATATATAGTAAGGGCTGTAAAGAGCGGGATGGTTGTCTGCCACTCATTCGCTTGTTCACTGCCCCACTAGGGGGGTAGACGGATGTGAGAAGGTCGCTGCTGCCTTTTTTTCTTTTTTATTGGGCCCTCCCCTACATCCTTGTGTAAGGTGAAGCGCAGAAGCATTTACAGCGCCCAACAGGGAAGCATGCTAAGTTTATGCTTGCCTTTATGTGACATGAATTAGGGGCGTTGAAGCCTGAAGAGTCAATGGTTTTATGTCTAAGCAAGTTATTGGAAGCTTCCAACAACTTTCCCTGAATACGAATTCGCAACTTTCGATTTACAGCAGGTACCTACTTTGCTGCTAGGTGAACAGGGACCAAGGGAGGCTGGGAAGTGTGTCAGAACAACTTTCCACCGGCCCGGGAATCGAACCCGGGACATCTCTCTTGCTAGGCATGAGCGGTACCGCTCTACCCACCGGCGGCCCCCCCCGTGCTGCCTTGTCGCACAGCAGACACGATCCAGCCGTCACCACGTCGCCCTGCTGTTCGATTCCAACTCTGGTTGTGTATTCATCTGAGGTTCCTGGGACTCGTGAGCTGATTCCCCAGTCCTTCACTATTCGGCTGCAATCTCTGGTCACCTACTCCAGATACTGCCGCAGCTGCCACGTGATCGCCACTTCCTTCACACCCTATCCACCGTCAGTGTATCACCTGTATGGCAAGACATCGCCCATCAACGCCGGCGCCAAGTGAGGAAGCTGCCCCGGACCTTCCCCCTGAGAGCGTATCACATCGTTACCTGAACATTCTACCATGCTGGTTAGGAGAAAGATTCATTTGCAGCCGTGGGAAATACCTGTTTTTTGTTGTATTGATTGCTTTGTTTTAGGTAATTGTTTGACTCCAGTGCTGTTTATTTAATATTTGTGTGAGGGGTGTCATAGTTAAATTATTGTGATTATTTTCGTAGTAAAGAGATGTCAATCTCTAACGGTTGTTTGTTACCCCTTGGAAACCCATGTTTCTTCACCTTCCTTTTAGGGTGGTCCTTATTTGGGGGCAAAAAACAAAATTTGCCATTTTTTTGTCACAGACCCTGGCAAAGTTTCCATTTGGGGTAGAAACATTGCCTATAAAATATTTTTTAAATATCTTTATAATTAGTGGTTGCTCAAGTCAAATGAAATTTAACAATATTATGCCTATGGTTAATGTTCATAACACATCATTTCCTAGCCCCCAAGCCTGGGCCCCCCCTACTTAGTCTAAGTGGGTATTAGCTGCTCAAGGCAGGGGTCGCATGAGGACCAGTATCACTCTTTGTCGCCCAGTAAGGTCTGCTTGAGGGCATTAGGGAATGATTTCCTGTGGTCAGCAAGTGCCTGCAGTAGATACTGCAGTTGCTGTTCGTCCTTGGTGATGCGGCCTGAGAAATCTTGGACTAAGGCTACTCCTCTTTCTGCATGATCCTTGATCACAGACAAAGATTGTACACTGGCTTTTGCATTTTGGAAGCCAGGATCATCTTTCCACTGTTCTACTGGGAGGACCAGGAAATCTGTATTCAAGTTGAGCTTTTTGAAAAATGACTTTGTGCTCTTTGTCGTGAAATCATATAGGTTCTTCACTTGGAGTGTGTTTGGGTTGATTGTAACCCGTTTGACATGCGGTCCTTCACTGCTGGGAGAACATCATCATCAAAGAAGGCCAATGCAACCAACTCTTCTGACAAGTACCAGAGGTGTCTCATCATTTTGTGGAAAGTTGCCTTTGATATGGCATCGCTGATGGTACTGTAGTCCTGTAGAGCTTTAAGCAGCATCAGATCTCCTTTTGGTGCCTTTGCAGCAAGTGGAGCAGTTGTCCAAGCCTTGCACCAGGAGCAGAAAATCGTACTCCCCGAGAAGGTGATGTGCCAAGGAAGATATGTGCCAAGGAAGATGGAGGCCAGCTCTAGCAGCTCTCGATAATCATCTCGAAGCTGTGTCTCCAATAGAGCCTTCTCAATGAAGTTGGTTAGATCGTCCCTAACAGCTCTGACCGATTCTTCTGCCAGATCGTCGGTGGAGGAGTCTTCAAACTTCTGCTTGTCAATTTGTTCCCATTTGGCTTGGAATCTTCGGAACAGCTGTATGTCAGGAGCAGATGAGTGCCCCATTACAGCTTCAAAAGCAGCTCCAGCTACAAGTTCTAGTACATGGTGGAGGCAGGCAAAATATAGCAAATCACGACCCAGCAACTGCTCAATTTTGACACACGCACCCTTGTGGTGACCAGTATTTGAGCTTGTTGTATCAAAACACATGCCATGCATGATGTCTGCAATGTGCCATTGCTGCAAAGCCTTCACAACAGCTTTTGCTTGCTCATCACCGGTACCAGAGGGAAGTTTTGGAACAGCAAGAAGTTGGGAGGTGCCATTGCCTGAGACAAAAACTGGGAGTCTGTCAACATGGCCCCCATGCCCCGTCAAATGAGGCATCAATTTACCATCCCAGTGAACAATTAAAACTGACTCTGGTTTGAAGCTTGAAAGGATTTCAGCTGCCCTGCTACTGCGATGATGCTGACGTTTCCTCCTGATGCTTGATCGATTCAGAATCAATTCACTGACATCATGGCCCAGAGTCCGATCAGTTTGGGTGACAATGTGCATGGCAATTCTATCTGCGGACTTGGCCCGATCTAATGCTGCAGAAATTTCTGGAGTTAGAACTTCTTTTTTCCCACGCTTCTTGACAGCAGGTGGAGTTTGAAGTGCTGATGGGCCAGGAACGTCAGAAGAAGACGTACTACTGCTGTCCAAGACAACGATGGCCTGGCATTTTTTGGCTTCTTCGTCTGCACTGTCTGCAGCCAACTTTCTTTTCATTGCTTTCTTGAGAGTTTTTTCTCGTCGTTTCTGTCTTTTCAGGAATACTTTGTCAAGAGATTACATTGCCCCACGACGCCCTTTTTCTCGTTGCGCTATTAAGAAATCCTTATCCTCCTGAACTGTCATCATATTCAAAGCATTCACATGTGCAATGCCAAAGAGATCTTCAAATGTATCAGTGAACTCTTTCTCTTCCTGCTTTTGAGTTTCTGTCTTTCTTGAAGAGTTTTTTTTCAAACTACTCCACTTGTCAAACATTTTGTGCACTTGATTCACATAATCTGGTTTGTGGTGTGTGGGAATGTTTGCTTTTGTCCAAAATTGAAGAACTTTGTCTGTGACTTCCCCAGCTGCCACTCTGATGGTTTTTTTCTGTATGCGATGCAGGCTTAAAAAATACTGTAACACTTGCCTGTTTGAAGGTAACTTAGCCCCTGTAATGTCATCACATAATGTCTTTATCAAATACACATTTTCTCGTGTTTTTACTCCTGCTTTAGCCATTTTGACCTGAGGAATAAAGAAATTAACTATTAATATAAATTAATAATGAGAATATTCTGCAGAACTGTTTCTAATTTCCTCTATCATCATTCACGACCAGCAAAAACTCACCACAATCGTGCCAAATCCGACGCACTAGTGGTGGGCGTAATCGGCTACAAAGTAATCAACTATGTCGATTACTTAATTTTTGACAGCTTTGAGCAACCTCTAAATATTATTATATTTTAAAATAACTCTACACACAATGTTTTTGTCCTAAATAGACACTTTTAGCAGGGTCTGTGGTAAAACATTCTAAAGTTGAAAAATAAGGACCACCCTAATATACAGTACTGTACTGTATACATATATCAGCATATACCTAGATCACGCGCACCTACAGTGATTTATTTGCATATATATATATATATATATATATATCAGTTGCCTCTATGTCTTGAATATATATATATATATATATATATATATATATATATATATATATATATATATATATATATATATATATATATATATATATATATATATATATATATATATATATATATATATATATATATATATATTTATTTATTTATTTATTTATTTTTTTATTTATATATATGCTGATAACCACTAGGAAACAAGAAAACACGAAGTTCCCAAGCGCTCATTCCACAGTCAGTACTGTCACAGTACTGACTGTGGAATGAGCGTTTAGGGAACAAACACGGAGAATGATACACAGGAAGTGGGGAACACAGGGAGTGGGGGACATTTTCTTTCTTTCATTTCAATACCACCCGTAGGAGACGGTAGGACTACGTTATAATTATGAATTAATTATGAAATTTGTCTTTTGTTATTATGTTCTTTTGTTCTTATTTAAAAAATTATTATTCAAATGAAGTCAAATAACATGTATCTTACACCAGGTTTATTTAGATTTGAATGTAATTATTTGCCTTTACATCCATGCAAGATAGATGATTGGCTACGGTCAGCAGTTAGACATGCTGTATCCAATCAACTGTAGTGTCTGGCATGAAAACATTTAAATTCAGATCTAAAGAAATCAATTTTGTTCCAATTTGTTCTTAAGGAGAAAAAGTCACCTGTTTTTTCTCTTTTTCTTCTTCTTTCAGTTATGTTGGGATGAACATGGCAAACACAATATGATTCATATTTTATTTATTTTATACATAAATACAGTATGTAAATGGTAGCAATACAATTATCAAAATTACAATAACAAAGAAACATACATGAATACCATTGCCTATTCAACATTCCCAAGGCTATCTAACAACGCTTGTGTAAGTTTTAATTTGTAACTGCATTCTTTGACTCACTCAGACACAACAGTTAATGCTTGAAGTGCCAGTATTAACAATCTATTTCGGGTATCTGCTTTAATTAAGTTAAGTTTTGAGAACAATCTCTCAGCGGATGTTGGTAATGCTAACACTTGCAATGCAAATTGAGAAAAGTTATTGAATAGCTACGCGTCCTTATTATCTTTAATATTACCTAACTTATTATAAAAATCGATTGCGTCACAATTCCTAATTTCTTCTGGTACATGAGTGGTGTCTAAATTACGCCACTCGTTATCAAGAGTTTGTATATTGCCACCATATATACGAGGCATAGACAAACAGAAGTCGCGAAGAGTAGGCTTCAACTCCCTTGTTTTACTCTGCAACACCTTTTGGAGGTCTAAAAAGGATGCCATATACCAGAATTTATTATTGAGATCGAATCTATTTTTTAGTTGTTGACACATCCTTATTAAAAATTCCCTACACCTGGTGCGTACATCATCGGCCATGGCCTGATCTATATTATAAGTTTCCATTTGCAGTAGACCGTGAACATCGGACACCAAGTATTTCGGCTTTGTCGACAATATCTCTGTTGCAAAAGTATCTTATTACATTTTTATTCAGTTGTATGATGTGTTCATGAAGCAAATGGATAATTGGGGCCTCTTGCTGAAACATTAAATTAAATGTTGTGAATGTAGGAAGAATGAAATTTAAAAAAATTAAGTATAGAAAAAATGATGGGTCTTTTATGTCTTTAACGATGAATTCTATAGATTTTAGCCTTTCCTGGGGCTCAATTGTGGAACATTATATTTTTAAAGCAACCCACCGCTCAAGCATGCGCTCAACTTCTGTGTGCAACGACAGCCATGGAGTGGAACACGCATGTAAGATTTTGTGTGGCCTAAGGTCCAGAAAAGTTTGGGCAAGTTTAAGTTCATATTTCCCTTTGGCGCTATGGGAGAAGTATGTATAAATATTTCTGATTAGGTCTTCGCAATGTCGTGGTAGATATTTTACTGACTCTGATGCACATAAGTGAATGCTACGACAAATATATTTGAAAATAGTTATTTGATGCCTCATCAGCCGCAAATCCAACGAAATTATCTAATGGTAGGTTATACAAGTTCTCCCCCGTTGACCCCATAAGTTGCAAGGTTCCCGTTTTAATCGTTTTTCTTTCTTTGACAAAATTTTTTACTGTTATTGTTAAACATTTAGTTGTGCTTTCATCGATAATAAATGAAAATTAGTTTTTCCTTAGTTTAATGGTCAATTCATTTGATATGCACGCACAAAATGTTTTTCTTACCTCTGTGCATTTTGTTTTTTCATGCACATTGCCTGGGCGATGCTAGAATCAGGGAACATTGCCTTGCATACTGTACATTCACCATATGTTCGGCGATTGCAAATGGCAAGTTATGTTCACTGATGAAGCATACCATCAAAATCATTGCAAGTGTGACACTCCCGCCGGGAAGCAAGCGAACGCCTTCGTCCTCCTGCTGGATCTGCTCGTCCCGCTGCCTGTGTGCCTACTCATTAGTAACATGGTGGTAACATGGATCTGGGTTCCCTATAAATAAAAACAACACTAACAATTAGATATCAAGATTAAATTTAATCCTTCCCCAAAAATAATAACAGAAGAAATATAAATAAGGGCATTCACCCATACGCAAAATACTCCAGCATTGTGACCTTTGACCTATTGACATCATACAAGCTTTATGCATTGTATTTGTGAGTGAGACGATGCCGATGCAGTAAACGTTTGTATAAAAAACAACATTGGCATTGTAAGACGGTCTAAGATAACACTGGTCAACAGCCAAAATGGTTCACATATGAGATCATGCTCACTCAACTAATTTCATATTGCTGAATTCGAATCTGATATTTGTTTTGTTCTATGAGACCAGGTTTTATAGAAAAATCAATAGGTACAAATATTTAATATTCCATCACGTGTCGTGCAAAAGATGAGATTATCTCATGTGACTGTGCTTTCATGACTAATTTCATATTAATGAATATTAATTGGATGTTTCATTCTACCATCAGACCTACTTTCTTAAAGAATACAAAAATAGTAAATATAGTAACATTATCGCGTCATGCAAGATACAATTTTAAACCTATCACAGATAAGCTCATAAAAAATTGTACCAAAAAACATAAGTTCAAATCCTTTATAATGACAAAATATGAAGTTCTAAAAGTGCTTCTGAACTTTACTCTTTCTCTTGTACAGCTTGCTCTCTTCTCGTTGCAGTGTCCAGCAATAGTCGCCCATCATGTTAGGACTGAATTGTCCCTGATATCTGCTCTCCATTATGGCGATATCTTGATGAAATCTTTCGCCGTGTTCATCACTAACGTCTCCAAGGTTACCTGGGAAAAATTCAAATGAGATTGGAAAAAATGCAATTTCAAGGACATCCTTGCTCCCAATGCATGATAATTCTGAAGCATGGTTGTTACGATTTCTTTGTAGTTGTCAGCACGATAGTTTCCAAGAAAATTCTTTGACACATTGACAAATGATTCCCATGCTTTTTTCTCCAGTGGGTTCAATGTTTTGGTGAATTCGCTATCATTAACTAGTATACGAATTTGTGGTCCATTCAAGACACCTGCTTTCAACTTGGCTTCGGAAACCACACCACCTAGTTTCTGAGATAAGTATAGAGTCCCAGCACCGAATTGATCCATAGCTTTGATGAAATTTTTAGCCAAACCGAGCTTTAGATGCAGTGGAGGCAAAAATATCTTTTCTGGATCTACAAGCGGATTGTGAGCACAGTTAAACCTTCCAGGCGCATCTCTTGGTCTTTTCGGCCAATCGTTTCTCACATAGTGCTCTGCATCAGCTCTGCTGTTCTACAAGCACAAAAAGCACATGTGCTTTGTGTAGCCACTTTGAAGGCCCAGTAGTAAACTGATGACTTTGAGATCGCCACATATCTTCCACTGGTGTTTCTCATACTCTATAGAAGCCAACAGAATTTTCATTGTTTCATAGCTCTCAGTCATTTTTGTTGCGTGTGCTATTGGGACAGATGGAAGCCGATTGTCATTGTGTAAAAGAACAGCTTTCAGAGAGTCTTTTCCTGAGTCTATAAACAGCCTCCAATCCTCTGTCTTGTATGTTTCAGACTTGCAGAGTTGTTGCATGAGAGATACTGCGTCCTCGCAATAACAAAGGTTGTTTGCCATCTTGAAAAATGCAGACAGCTGTCTATGTCGGTAACGCGCTGTAGTGATATGCACTCCATCTTCTAGCAGGTTACGCTGCTTTAGTCTGGATCCCAAAACTTCAGCCTTTTCTTTTGACAAGTTTAGGTCCCTGATGAGATCATGAAGCGCTTCTTGAGTAAATAGTTTAGGCCTGGTATTTTCAGAGTCATCCTGGTAGTCGTTTTCCATTGAGGTAGAGGTAGAATCGGAATCTCTCAATTCTTGTTCAGTCGGTGGATTTGGGACTGGAAGTTCAGCACTGTGCGGTACTAGTCAGATTGCAGAAGCAATATTTGGGTACTGTACCTTGCCTCGTGTCTTGATTTTTATTCCCTTAATATTTGTGAGACAGAAGTAGCAGTCACTACTGTGGTCTTTAGGTTCACGCCATATCATTGGTACAGCAAACGGCATTCCTGAACTTCGTTTACCACACATCCACTCGCTCAGGTGGTTAACACAAGACTTACAGGCTACATGAGGTGCCCATTTCTTGTCTTGGTCACCCAAATGACATTTGAAGTAACTTTTGTAGTTCAGTCGAACAGCTTTTGTGATTGGTTTCTTGAGGCTACCAGGAGTGAAGGCACCACATATGTAGCAAAAACTGTCAGCACCGTTCACACACTTGCGACGTTCCATGTTTTGTTAATTTCAGAGTAATTACAAATCATGCAGGTGTAGATATGCAATATCATGAATCAGCAAACTGAAACAAACAAAAAAGTACAAATCAGGACAAAATAATTGCATAAGTTGAGCCAATGAGCATATAAATTACTGTATGAATAGCATGGTACACTAAATAAATAGATATGCTGGTTCTGGAAAACTGAGCCTGATACAGCTATACGAATGTCATAATTGAGTTCAGCACATACAATTACACTAGAATCAGACTGTTTTGATCCAGAACCATGAGAATTTTTTTTATGTTGACTAGTGTAATTAGCGCATTACATTATGCCGTTTGATGGTTGTTAAATTAGCATTAAACTCCTTGTGACATGTGATGCATTTTGCTTTTGTTCGGTCACCCTCCACTCGAGACAACTAGGGCCTGAATTCCTCCTTCGTCAGCCACTCGTCTCTAAGTTTTCAATCTGTAATTATATATCACTGTCACTTTAGGGTTTAAAATCATTCTAAGATACTCCTTGCACTAAATAAACTATTACAATGAAAGATGAAATATAGTTCAACAAAAATTGATAAACAATGTTAAAAAGTACTGATACTTACCTTAGCCGATATTAATGTTGATGCTTCTTCTTCTAATGATATATACTTGAAGAGAAGTATCCAGGAGGCAGTATACGAAGTGAGAGACTATTGCAAAGTGATTGTATATTTTGGTTTGGGTAGCTCGTCGACTAATAATGCGTAAAATATTAATAAATATTCAAATAATTAGGTATTTAATGAAGGAATTGAATAAAACAAATTTGTATATATATATATGTATATATATATATATATATATATATATATATATATATATATATATATATATATATATATATATATATATATATATATATATATATATATATATATATATATATAATCAACGACCTCACCAGCCAGAAATCGAACCCTCGACCTACTGGGTGGGACTAGGGAATGCTACCGACCAACCCACAAGGACACTAAAAGCAGTCCTAGACTCTGTTATATTTCACACAAAGCCTGTTCATCGAGCTGATGGCGCCTTGAACCTCATTGGGAACTGCCCGTGCCTCGTATGTGGTGTCAGTAGCATTTTACCGAATCCAGCTGGTATGAAACACGACGTACCATATACAGTATATACTTCATCAGCTCGATGAACAGGCTTTGTGTGAAATATAACAGAGTCTAGGACTGCTTTTAGTGTCCTCGTGGGTTGGTCGGTAGCGTTCCCAAGTCCCACCCAGTAGGTCGAGGGTTCGATTTCTGGCTGGTGAGGTCGTTGATTATATGATCAAAGTCGGCGTGTTATATGGACTAAAAATGAAGTATATGGTGCCTCGTGTTTCATACCAGCTGGATTCGGTAAAATGCTTCTGACACCACACATGAGGCACGGGCAGTTCCCAATGAGGTTCACGGCGCCATACTGTATATATATATATATATATATATATATATATATATATATATATATATATATATATATATATATATATATATATATATATATATATATATATATATATATATATATATATATATATATATAGTGTGCATTTACTGTATTATTTTTTTTACTCATAAATATACATTTATTTGAATATATAAAATTTATTCTTCGATGACGTAACACATGTATGGCTATGTAACATAATATAAGGTATTATAATAAAACAGCCATATTAATATATTACAATAGTATTGATTAAAATTTCAATTTAGAATAAAGCTTATTTTGATTCATAGAATTTTGCTGAATAGGCGTAGAATGTGTCTAGAACGTGGTCTTATGGTGACAAACTGGCAATTAAAAAAGCCAGGTTACTTGCCAAAGGTCACTAGAAGACTATAATTCGGCAACTTGTTTGGGGATTACTGGCCACTTCGCCTTAAGGCTATTTCGGCCGGAGCTGATGTCTTCTTTCTTCTTCTTGAGGTTTCTTCTTCAATTCTTGGTCTTCTTTCTTGCCACATTAATCCATTACTCTGGTGGTACAACTAATCTGATGGTCTTGTTTCTTCTTTTCTTGTTATTCTTGTATTCTTCTTGTTCGTGGTATTTTGGTTTTTCTTTCTTCTTGTTGTTTTATTTGGGGATGAATTATGGTATGAGTGAGTAATATGATAGTGAGTTACTGACAATCCAGATGAAATGGCCGGTCAGGTGACAAGTTTCTCTGTGATTTGATTTTATTTTTATTTTATTTATTTATTTATTTATTTATTTATTTATTTATTTATATATTTTTTGTAGCCCGTGTCATTTTGTTTGTATATGTGTTGGTAGGTGTCAGTTTTACTTGGTATATGTGTGTGTTGTATGTAATGGAAAGGTTTGTAATATGTCTCTGATGTATGTTTTTATCTTTGTTTTATTCATTTTTATTTTCTTTCGGGCATGTTTACATACATATTATAAAAAGCGTTAATGCGTGTCTTTCACAACATGATGATAAGACGGGTCTCCTTGAGGAAGATTATTACAGCGCCATTTATGGCGACATCATCTTGCAATAAATTGGGTACAGTCAGCACGAAGCCTTGCTTGGCAGCTAGCATCACCAGCTGCCGGCGTTCTGGTTCGTACTGGCTGCACTCTGTCAGAATGTGTCGAATGGACATAATTTTATTGCACGTGGCACAGATGGGCGGAAAGGAGTTATCTATGTAAGCTTTTAGGTGGGTCAGATAGGTACAATTTAACCTCCTATTCTTTCTGTATGCTGAGAGCCAGTTTCCTATGTTAGTCTTCCAGTTGTTGCGAAGATCTAACCTCTTCCATTCATGTTGCCACTTCCCTGTTGTATATGTCTTCCCCAAGGAGAGACACGACTGACGCTCCCAGGGTACATTGGTTATCTCCCTGACACCCACAGTCGCTTTTGCTAGTTTGTCTAAATGTTCATTGCCCCGAATGTTGCAATGTCCAGGCACCCATATCAGCACAATATTCTTGGCACACTCATGTAGTTTATTAATAATGTTGCCCTGTACCTGATTGCTGGTAATATCACCACCTTGAATTGCTTTAAGAGCTGAAATAGAATCTGAAATGATAGGAACATCATTGACATCGCTTGTTATTGCAATGTCAATGGCTCTACTTATTGCAAACATCTCTGCAGTGAATTTGGTTGTATGCCGCGGCAGGCGGGAGCTCCACACTCCGTCTCTGCTCCAGATACTGGCTCCAACGTTGTCGTCAGTTCTGGACCCGTCTGTGTACACGTCAGTATAGGCGCTATATCCTTCTAGAAATTGATAGAAAAGTTGTTTAAGGAGCTCGGGATGTAGGTCCTTCTTCTCTCCTGGAAGCCACGATGTTTCCACATGCAAATTGGGGTTCTCCAAAGGCGGACACAACGGTGGAATATATATATCAACGTCCTCGAAGTGGATACCAACACCCTGGCACAAGGTCTGGAGGCGGACAACCGAGGAAGGGGACCTACGCAGCTGCAGGAAACGTGATTTAGAAACAGCACACAACCTGGGTGGCCTGTGCCGCGCCGCCTAGCCGCACTCAACCCGTACCTTAGCGTCAACACGTCCCTTCTGATGAGGAGTGAAGGGACATGGGCCTCCACCTCTAGTCTTTCTATACGTGTACACTTGTAGGCACCCAGACATAGACGAAGGCATCGGTTCTGTATTCTGGTTAGCTTTGCGAGTGTGGTGTCGCATGCAGAAGCATACAACTGGCATCCATAGTCAAGTTTCGATCTGATCAGGGTCTTATACACCATTAATAAAGATTTCCTATCGGCTCCCCATGTAGTACCTGATAAAATATTCAGGATGTTTGTGACTTTATGACATCTACTTTCAAGCTCGTTAATATGGTTTTTCCACGTTAATTTCCGGTCAAAATGAACACGGATAAATTTTACTGAAGTCTGAAATTTAATAGGAGTATCATTAAATTTTAATACTGCATTATTTATGTTACGTTTCTTACTGAAGACTACTCCTACTGTCTTCTCAACTGAAAACCTAAATCCCCATTGTATTGCCCAATCTCCAGCGGCTTTTAGGCCGGCTTGCACCCTTTGTGCAGATCTTCACTTAACCCGAGAGGAGCGCCAAATTGCGCAATCGTCAGCAAACAAGGAGAATTTGAGGTCACTTAGGCTGGGTGCTGGTGATAGGAAATCATTAATCATTTTGAGAAATAGTACTGGGCCCAAAACGCTACCTTGTGAAACTCCGTTTTCTAGGACAAATGTGTCTGACCTTACGTTATCTTTTAATTTGACGGAAAAAGTTCTGTCTTGGAAAAAATTTCTAATGAAAACTCGCAAATTACCTCTCAGACCCAAGGCTTGGAGCTTCATCATGAGGCCAGTCCGCCATCTTATGTCGAAAGCTTTTTCTGTCTAGGAATACTGCAATTAGTGTTTCTTTACTGCAAAGAGCCTTTTAGATTTCAGTTTCAAGACTTATTAAATGATCTCGTGTGCTTCTACCTTGGCGGAAACCACACTGTCGATCACACAATAAGTTGTTACTTTCCAAAAAATACATTAGCCTACGATTTATCATACGATCCATGACCTTATACAGACAGTTTGCGAGCGAAATCGGACGGAATGAGTTGGTGTTAGTAGGGCATTTATCCTTCTTTGGGATCGGTACGACACGGGCAAAGTGCCATGAGTTTGGAAACGTTGTGGACGTCCAGATCTCATTGTACACTTCTAGCAATTTGTCCAGGTTTCCCTGGTCAAGGTGTTTAATCATCTCGTATCGTATACCGTCAGGTCCAGGAGTAGAGTCCTTGCCTTTTTTTAAAGCAAAATAAAGCTCCTCTGGGTAAATTGCTCGGTTGTAGTCATGTTCGTCCCCGTTCTCGAAGTTGAGATGCACGAGCTCGGCACGATCACGGAACACGCTGAAGCGTGGATCATGATTGGTGGAGCTACTGGCATCTGCAAACTTCTGGCCTAGGGCGTTGGCAATGGTCTGGGGTTCGTCGAGAAGCCGCCCTCCACTACTCACATGTGGGATAAAAGTCCTTCCTCTGTTTGATCTGACCCGGTTTATGGCCGACCATACCTCAGAAGAAGGAGTATCAATGTTAATAGTGGAGGCGAATGCCCGCCAAGACTCTCTCTTGCACTCCCCGAGAACCCTCCTAGCCTTAGCTCTAGCTTTTTTATATTCTATGAGGTTTTCAATAGATGGAGCTCTGTTGAATAAACGGCATCGCCTTTTGCGCTCACAAACCACTCGTTGGCCATCTGGTGTCCACCTTGGAACTCCAGGCCCGTGGGTAGTTGCAGAAGTCTTAGGAATTGTTAAATCTGCTACGTGTATTATGGCTTGTTCTATGTGTGACATTTTGGTGTTGATATCTTCTCCAATGGTGTCTATACGAACGGCTCTTGAGTAGGCCCCCCAGTCTGCTTTCTTAAGGTTGAAGCGCACCTCGGGAGTAACCGTTGGGGCGTCACACATAAAAAATGCAGATCGGAAATTGGTCGCTTCCCTGGGAGTCGTCATATGTAGAAAATTTACAGTCTAATAGCAAGGAAGCATCAACTATAGAGAGATCTATAGCTGTCGCTAAGCCAATTCGTTCGTCCACTCGAGTCGCACTACCGTCATTCAGAAGAGACAAGTTGGAGTTGAATATAGTTGCAGCCACCTGCTCTCCCCTCCCGTCATTCCGGACACCGCCCCACCGCAAATGGTGAGCATTGAGGTGTCCGAGGATAATTTTTTCCTGGTAGTTGGTTAAATAGCTCCTCAAGCTCACCCGCGGCAATGAGCCCGCCCGGCGGACAGTATAGTTAACAGACGGCCACATAGTCAGACCGAAACTTGACTCTGCAAGCCACAGCCTGCAGGTTTACGCTCAGGTTGACTCTCTGTTGAGCGAATTCACTCCTAATATATAGGGCTACCCCCCTTTGGTTGTCTCCTCTGTACGACTTGTAGTTGTCAAATACAGGTGGGTCGTCCTGACCCGCAAGTAACGTCTCTTGTAGGCAAAAAATGTCTGGCGGAAATAATGACTTTAGTAAGTGAAATTGAGCATTTTTATTCCTAGCACCTCTGCAATTCCACTGGATGATATTGAATTTTTAGTCTGGGAGTTGATATGGTCAGCGATTTGGGTTTTATTTTTCTTTGTTCTTGTTTCGGGTGGGAAGGAATTGTGTGCCGGCGAATGTTCCCTACTATTTCTTGAGCAGTCCCATGACTCTGTAAATCCAGCTCTCTGCTCGGCAGGGGCTCCCAGCCCCCAGAGGGATTCCACAATGAGAAACAATGGTTGTTGTGAGGGGTCTCTTTTCATGTTGTCGACAGATTGCGACCTTCTCCTTACCTGGGGGTAGACAAGGTCGACAGCCTGTTTAACTTTTGTGGTCTCGTTTGACTTGTTTTTACGTTTAGTCTCGTTACCAGTCATAGATGTCTTTGAGTTTTCGTGGTTGGCGTCTATGGTTGGATAGTCGGTGAGTGTAGAGTCTGTTTGTGTTGCAATTGACCTGGTCTCTGCCTGTCTTCCATTGGTGTACAATTTGGGGGATGGGGTATTTTTGGATACAGCGGATGCGAAGGACACTCCAGGTGTTGGTGTCTGCAGGGACATCTCCACCTGCTTCCTAGCCTCCTTGTAGTCCAAATTAGTCTGTGCTCTCACCTTGCTGATTTCATACTCCCTCAGGTAGGAAGGGCACTTCCTGTCTGAGGCAGCATGATGATCCGATCAGTGGTAGCATTTTTCCTCAGTCTCTGTGCATTCATCTTCCCTGTGTCCGCTTTGAGCACATTTACAGCATACCTGTGTGTTATGGCAGGCCTTACCAGTGTGACCAAACCTTTGGCAGTTAAAGCATCGCATGAGAAATGGTTTATATGTTTTTGTTTGTATTCTCTGGTATCCTACCAAGACATGGGTAGGCTTAACAGGTCCAGCAAAAGTCAGTACAACTGTGGTCGAACGTTTCCTTTTTCCCTCTTCAGTCCTCCTATTGAAGACGAAGGCATCGACGACTCCTTGATCTTTCATGTGGTACACGATATCGTCATTACTCATTTCCAGGAATTCGTAGCTGTTAGCTACAGCCTTACAGGTATTGAAAAATGCTGGGATATACGGTTCCACTTTGGTTGTATGGAAGGTATTCAGATTCAAGGCGTCCCTCATTTGCTTTTCATCTTTAACAGTAACTTGGAGTTGGCCATTTCTCGTCTTTCGGACTTTCTCCACGTCCCCTATTTGATCTTTAAGGGCCTTCTGGATAATGAGGCCATTAATTTTGACAAACGAGGTGTACGTGTCAACAATCCGAAAGTGGATTACTCTGGCATTCTCTGGTGTTATTTCAATGGTATGTCTTTGTTGTATGCTTCCGTCCGTGGTCGATTCCTGGTCTTTGTCTGTCAGTGGTCTTGGCAGTCATAGGTCATTTTGTTTCATCTCCCGCCTCTGCTTGTCCCTGCCTGAACGAGTAGAGGGGGGCTTGTTGTGGCCCCTCCCAGAGGGCATGGTTGGGGTGGCTGGGAACCACCCCTTAGGTACAGATTTGATTTCCTTTTTACATGAATTGTATATATGGTGTACTAAGGTTAATGAAGGCCCTTTAGTACAAAAAAAAAACTCTTTCCTAAGGGCGACCCCCGCACAGTGGTGTGTCTGCACTCTCACGGACGTCACTGCTGGATTGGCTCAGGTTTTCCCCGACCCCCACTGGATACACACAATCCCACTCTGTGAGGTGTGCACCACTGGGGGTGGGGGCTCTAGCACGAATACTGAAGTATTAAAAATCAGCAGGTGCCTCGGCCAGGGTAAGTAATGGAAAAATAATGTGAAAAGAGAAAGCCCTCCTACCACGTCAGGAAGGACAACAGTTAGCGCTTCCTCCTCAGTTGTGGGGGTCACTCACACGGTCTGTGGGGAGAGAAGGCTAACGTCGTCAGTCCTGTGCGTTCGTGAGGTGTCAAAAATTCCAAATATATGGAAAGTGAGCTGTGTCACATTTATATAATTGCTGTTTAACAGCGTTTCGGGGAGTGGTTGGCTTGAGAAGTTAGGTATCTCCGTGAATCAGTGCATGTGCACAGGAATCCGGGAAGATAGTGGCGTGTTGGCCGCTCGCTGTTTGAACGGTGGAATGTGTAACTGTCCACCCTTACGGGTCAGTTGCTGTTCCCGTCAGCTTGTCCGTCCCCTCCGGTGTCCAGTCGGCGTCTGAAATTCGTCAACTTGACTTGTTTGGGGATTACTGGCCAATTCGCCTTAAGGCTATTTCGGCCGGAGCTGATGTCTTCTTTCTTCTTCTTGAGGTTTCTTCTTCTAGTCTTGGTCTTCTTTCTTGCCACATTAATCCATTACTCTGGTGGTACAACTTATCTGATGGTCTTGTTTCTTCTTTTCTTGTTATTCTTGTGTTCTTCTTTTTCTTGGTATTTTGGTTCTTCTTTCTTCTTGGTGTTGCTTTATTTGGGATGAATTATGGTATGAGTGAGTGATATGATAGTGAGTTACTGACAGTCCAGATGAAATGGCCGGTCAGGTGAAAAGTTTCTCTGTGATTTATTTATTTTTTTTTTATTTTTTTTTTTTATTTTTTTTTATGATTTATTCATTTATTTATTTATTGTTTTAATCTTTTTTTGTAGCCCGTGTCTTTTTGTTTGTATCGGTTTTACTTGGTATATGTGTGTGTTGTATGTAATGGAAAGGTTTGTAATATGTCTCTGATGTTGTATGTTATAATCTTTGTTTTATTTATTTTTATTTTCTTTAGGGCATGTTTACATACATATTATAAAAATCTTGATGCGTGTCTTTCACAACGTGGTGATAAGACGGGTCTCCTTGAGGAAGATTATTACAGCGTCACTTATGGTGACATTTTCTTGCAATAAATTGGGTACAGTCAGCACGAAGCCTCGCTTGGCAGCTAGCATCACCAGCTGCCGGCGTTCTGGTTCCTACTGGCTGCACTCTGTCAGAATGTGTCGAATGGACATAATTTTGTTGCACTTGGCACACATAGGCGGAAAGGAGTTATCTATGTAAGCTTTTAGTTGGGTCAGATAGGTCCAATTTAACCTTAGTCTGGCGAGAACAACCTCTTCCCTCCTATTCTTTCTGTATGCTGAGAGCCAGTTTCCTATGTTAGTCTTCCAGTTGTTGCGGAGATCTAACCTCGTCCATTCATGTTGCCACTTCCCTGTTGTATATGTCTTCCCCCAAGGAGAGACACGACTGGCGCTCCCAGGGTACATTGGTTATCTCCCTAAGACCCACAGTCGCCTTTGCTAGTTTGTCTACCTGTTCATTGCCCCGAATGTTGCAATGCCCAGGCACCCATATCAGCACAATATTCTTGGCACACTCATGTAGTTTATTAATAATGTTGCCCTGTACCTCATTGCTGGTAGTGTCACCACCTTGAATTGCTTTAAGAGCTGACATAGAATCTGAAATGATAGCAACATCATTGACATCGCTTGTTATTGCAATGTCAATGGCTCTACTTATTGCAAACATCTCTGCAGTGAATATGGTTGTATGCCGCGGCAGGCGGGAGCTCCACTCCCCGTCTCTGCTCCAGATACCGGCTCCAACGTTGTCGTCAGTTCTGGACCCGTCTGTGTACACGTGAGTATAGGCGTTATATCCTTCTAGAAATTGATAGAAAAGTTGTTTAAGGAGCTCGGGATGTAGGTCCTTCTTCTCTCCTGGAAGCCACGATGTTTCCACATGCAAGTTGGGGTTCTCCCATGACGGACACAACGGTGGAACATATCTATCAATGTCTTCGAAGTGGATACCAGCACCCTGGCACAAGGTCTGGAGGCGGACAACCGAGGAAGGGGACCTACGCAGCTGCAGGAAACGGGATTTAGCAACAGCTCACCAACCTGGGTGGCCTGTGTCGCGCCTCCTAGCCGCATTCAACCCGTATCTTAGCGTCATCATGTCCCTCCTCATATGGAGTGGAGGGACATGGGCCTCCACCTCTAGTCTTTCTATACGTTGTTACGACCGTGTCGTATTTTTCTATTATTTTTTATAACATGCTTCAATGTTGTTCCATATTATTCCTGTAATGATGTGTTATATTTACTATTATATATTCTAGTCACCTTACCCTATGCTGTTAAGGTTTTAACTGTCATTATTTGTTCAAGCCCATCTTATTTCTTCATTTAGTATTGTAACAAGCATTCTTTGTTTCTCTAACGACCATCTGCATCGTTAAACGACCCATGTTTCACCTGCCTGTCGCACTGGCGGGAGCCGACCTTATATATAGTACTAGGGTGTGTCATAGTAGGGAATATCAGCTAAAACTAATGGCCCATCACTTTTTTGGTAGATTTTAGTGTATATAAACAGAAAATAATTTCAGTTTCAATATTTTGCAACCTTTTGCTAGGTAAATTTTAGCGTGAAATTTATCGAAAATCTAACGTACAGCTGCATTAGTGCATTACAATTAAATAGTGAACATTGCTTTCTGACTTCATTCTTTAACAACCCAACTAACAATATTTTTTCTGTTTCAGATTCTGATGCATTTATAAGTTGATAATATTTGCGATGGCTGCTTGTGTCAGGACGAGGAACCAAAAATCCAGCCATCTCAGTCACTATCTTGGGTCTGGGAGAGAGCTCCTGAAGTCGGAGTTGCCTACATTGAGAGATGCTTTGAGATACAGTGTTTTAATCAGGCAAATCAGTGAAAAGAACCAAAGAACTTACACAAACAAAGACATTGCCAGTGATATGACCAAAGCTGTCTTGGCACAGTACACTCTGGCTAACGCTCAGTTCAAGCCTCCAGTCATAACAAGTCAGAAGAAGATTAGTGAGAGACTGCTAGCCAGTTGAGAAAAGGCAAGAGATATCTCTCTTGGGAGAGGAAAACTTGCAGTTAAGGACAGCTTTGCCAAGCAACTGGACCAGTTATTTGACATAATTACTTGCAAGGCCCAATTGTTCTCTGTCCTGAGTTTGGATGCGATCGTGACTGTAAATCCGAGGCCCACATCTCCTGTATTTGCAAGCGTGAACTGAAGATTCCTGTGATCGAACTGGCATTTGTCAAAGCACAGAGAGAGAAGACTGGCAGTATAGGGGCTCTCATGATTTCTAGCCAAGATATTCCGGAGTCCAAGAGACAGGAGGCTGCCACAGAGAGACAGAAGAGGAGAAGAGTTGCCGAGGAAAAGAGACTTGAGAAGGCCCAGGGTGAGGTAAAAAGGCCGATGATTGGAGTCAAGCTGATTCAGAGTTTAATGACTTCCCCATGGCTGATCCGAGTGCTGACCAGGAGAATGGTGACTTTGTCCCTAACCCAGAAAATAATGATCCCAAACCTTCCAGGCATAAGATTCGAAATAGGAAAGATATCGAGCATAGCTCTGGCCAGCATGCGACACCACACTGGTCTCAGAGAAACTGTCTCAAACTGCAGAGATAGCAACAGCTGCCTGGATTGACGGTGGTTTGATAACACCTGATGATGTTCACCTGGTGATAGATCATAACAAAGTAAGGAGAGCTCAGGAGAAACGTGTCAGTAACCTAGAAGAGGAGTTTGATAAGGGGATAAGAGAAAATGGAATCAATTGTTTGTTCTTTGATGGGAGAAGGGATGACACTAAAGTGTTCATGAAAGTTGGAGATTCTGACAAGTTGTTCCCTGCCATGGTGAAGGAGGAACACTACTCCTGCTGCAGTGAACCAGGAGGGAAGTATTTGTGGCATTTCACTCCAGAGAAAGATGACATCAGGAAACCAGCTGAGATAGTGGCAGATAACATTGTGAACTGGCTCAGAGAGAGGAACGTAGACCAGACCCTGCAGGCCATTGGAGGACAGCACCAACACGAACACAGGGTGGCAAGGGGGGTCATACAGTGGATAGAGCGGAAGATTGGGAGGAAGCTGGTCTGGATTGTTTGTGACCTCCACACCAACGAGTTGCCACTCAGACATCTGATCCAGGAGCTGGATGGCAAGACTCTTTCAAACAACAGATGGTCTGGTCCTCTTGGCAAGATGCTGGACTCTGCCACTGAGTTAGAAATAAATCCGAGCTTTGAAAAAATCACAGTTGGCCCTCCACTCGTTGAGCTTGCACATACTGTCATTGACGACCTGAGTACTGACCAGTACTATGGTTACATGATTTGCAGTGCCATCAAAACTGGGGTCATGCCTGATAGACTTGCTTACCTGCAGATAGGTCCAGTCTCACATTCTAGGTGGCTCACAACGGCTCTCAGGTTCTGCAGAATTTGGGTCGCTCATCATAAACTGAAAGGGAACCAGCTTCTCAACCTGAGACTTATTGTCCAATTCATCGTGAGTGTCTACTTGCCAAATTGGTTCAACACCAAGGTCAAGTCATCGTTCTCCGAAGGTCCGAGGCATGTTCTCTTCCAGCTTGAGCTCCTGAGGAGTCAGCCAAGCAAGGTTGTTCAGATTGTGGAGCAGACTGTGAGGAGATCTTCTTGGTATGCTCATCCCGAGGCAGTTCTGCAGACAATGCTCTGCAGTAAGGATGAGGAGGAGAGAAGAGTGGCAGTCAAAAAGATCTTGGATATGAGACTTATGAGAGGATCTGGGCATGACGAATCAGTTGGTGACGATTCCTTCAGGGTCAGGAAGACTCCTGAAGTCAATCTAGGTGCCAAGACCCTCACTGATCTCATAGATCTGGATAACATCCAGGCTGGCAGTGAGCCCCCTCTTACCTGCAGCCTCACCAATGTTCAAGTCAGAGCTTTCCTGGACAACCCCATGCATGTCCCTGCCTGGCCCTCGCACACCCAGAGTATAGAGCGTTGTGTACAGCAAGTGAGCGAGGCCAGCAGTCACGTGTACAGCCAGGAGAGGAAGGAAGGCTACATCCGAGCTCAGGTGGTCAGCAGGGAGGTGATGAGTAGAGACAGAAGCAAGAAAGACATGTTCTCTATGGTGTGCAGCAACACCGGGTCGTAGTAGTAAAACCGGTTTTTGTATTTGATGATTTTGTTTTCTAAAGGAATATTAAATTAAATAAATGTGTCAAGATCATTCGTTTCACTATTCTGGATCATTTTCATCCTAATAAATTAACCTGATACATTTACTTTACTTTAAATAAGCTATTTAGTGGTGTTGGTAAAATGGTGGGAATACTGAATTTTCATAAGATTTCAAGTTAAAATTTACCTAGCAAAAAATGAAAACTTTTCAAATCTGAAGATATCACATGATTCTGGACACAGAACTACATCATTAATACCATGGGCCGATTTTTCAAACTCAAAAAAAAAAAATTCGCCTCCGTGTGACACACCCTAATATAGTACCCACCAGCAGCAGGAATTCAGTCCAATACTCCTGTCATTCACTCCACGTTCTTTTGAGTGACACCCGTCACCTGTTACTTATACTTTATTTTATTTCTGTGTTGTTCCTGTCGCCACCAATGTGGTATATCTATGTGAGTACCTATTCATGTCTCTTATGTGTCCATCAGTGCTTGCTTATTTACATCTAAGTAATTCAGCGTTGTTTCACTATAGTTAATTTCAGTGTTAGTTATTTTATATGTTTATGCAGTGTTAACGATATCCAGTGCTTTATTTTTATTCTATATGTTTAAGCAGTTCTTTTGATGTTTCGATGTTTTAGTATCTTAAAAGTTTCGATAGTGAATCAATTTGTTATGACAGCCTACGAGGTTCTTTATTGTGTTAGTATTTAATTTAATTAAATTCTTAAAGGCTTACTTTATTTATTTTTATCCCCTTTTGATTTATTTCACTTTTTTTGTTTGGTTACGCCTAGAACCTGGATATTAAAGTAAATTAAGAAACGGTGTAACAGTTTTGGCGACCTTGCCAGGATTCACTAACGACCTTTTGACACTTGTGATATTCTTCTTGTGTTTTATTTTTTATTTTATTTCTGAACTAGCCATCATGGTTATCATTAGCCAAGATGATGTGGCTGCATTTGCATCAAGTAATCCCTCCATTGAGGAAGTTTCAATGTTAAATGCACATGAGTTAAGATTAATTTGCGAGTATTATGGTGTGGTAATTTCTAGCTGCGCTAGTAAAGTAAAGTTGTTTAACGCGGTAAGAAGTCAGCTGTTTGAAGATAGTGTTGATGTTGGCTTAAGAGAAGACCACGGTGAAGCTAGTCAAGTAAACGTAGCTGATTCACGTTCAGTGAATGATGAATTACGCCTTAAAATAAAATTGAAAGAAGCTGAAGCTAAAGCGAAAGAAGCTGATTCAGAAAACTTGCGTCTGCGTATACAGCTCGGTCAGAGTAACCCTTCTAACACCAATGGCCTCACCCCCAGATCTAGTTTTTCTCATTTTGATCCAGCACTTGCTGCTAGGCTAATGCCCACGTTTTCAGAGGAAACAGTTGATGAGTTTTTCATTGCTTTCGAGAGACTTGCTACCACTTTAGAGTGGCCTATAAAGTTTTTACCCATTTTGCTTCAACAAGCGTTTGCAGGTAAGGCTCTGTGTTTTTTCGTCTCTTACAGACAGTGACGCTAATGATTATTTATGTGTTAAGGAGGAAGTTTTGAAGGCTTATGCCCTTGTTCCTGAAGCGTACAGACAACGCTTTTGTGGCCTCCGTAAGAAGGCAGAGCAGACCCACCTTGAATTTGCTAGGAGTAAAAGAGAGGTATTCTCAAAGTGGTTACACTCCAAGGAAGTGAGTGAGTGAAGCCCTGCTTGAGTTAATGCTCACGGAGGAATTTTTGAGAACCATCAACGAAGAGGTTGCAGTATACTTGTTAGATAGGGAATTTAGTACTATTTTAGAGGCTGCTAAGCATGCTGATGATTTGTTTTGAGACATGGTAGGACTAACAATGATGTTATGCCCCCACAGGTTCAAAGGACTTTTAATCCCTCTCTCCACAGAGCTAGACAAGGGAATACTAACAATGGTAATTTTGTGCGTAACAGTTTTGTGCGTGACAGGAGGAGCTGGACGCGTTCGCCACCTAATGGGGCGTCCAAATTTTCTACATACACTTGTAGTTTCTGTGGAAAGCCAGGTCATAAGGCAAAGTTTTGTTGGACAAGGCTGCAGCCAAATAAGGGCAAACCAGCTATGATTGTTACTGCGGAGACTAATACGTCACCAGTCGTAGTGATGGCTGGTTTCAGCATGGCTGACAGCATACCAATAGCGTTGGTTTCCACAAAAGGTGAAGCACGAGAGACTGCAGTTTTGGTTCTCGCCTCACGAGACTTTGATCTTTTCCAGGAGAGTTTTGCGAAGGACCCAGACGTTGGTACCTTTCGTCCTTTTTTCTCACAAGGCACGGTAGAAGTTGATGGTGTTGAAACACCAGTCACTATTTTGAGAGACTCGGGTTGTCTCCAAACTCTCATCAAAGAGGGTGTTGTTGCGGGGAGGAAGACTGACAAATACGTCGTTTTTGGGCTCCCTTTGGGGTCAAGGTGTAGTTCCTTTGGTTTTAGTACGTGTCAAGTCTTCTTGTTTTTCAGTCATAGCTAGCGTAGCCTGCGTGCACGAGCTGCCTGTTGCTGGAGTGGACCTCATACTCGGCAACGATTTGGCAGGGGGTCAAATGGGTAACGTAACCCCACCTCCTGTGCTGCGGGAAGGACCAGAGTCGACCACAGAGCTGCAACAACTTGAAGATGATATGCCCGGTGTTTTCCCTTTGTGTGCTGTGACTCGTTCTATGTCAATGACTAAAAATCATAATGTAACTCCTGATGTAGATGATTCACTTTCCTTAGAAGGACTTTTTGCTAACCCAATTGCTTCCCAAGACATTTCTTCCGCAGTTAATGCTGTGACCGGGAGAGTTGCTTTAATAGCTGCGCAAGAGCAAGACGATTCATTACGGCTCTTGTTTGACCAGGTGTCCGATTCTGCCAATGATTCAGGCCCTACCACGAGATATTTCAGTCAAGACGGTGTTTTGTGCCGCCGCTGGCTCCCATCGACTATGTCAGAGGAAGACGCGGACTGGGCGTCTGTCACTCAAATAGTTCTCCCACACACTTACAGACAACATTTTCTAGCTCTGGCCCATGACGGTCGCTTTTCTGGACATCAAGGTGTCCGAAAGACGTTCAACAGGCTGGCCAGAAAGTTTTATTGGCCAGGTATGAGGAGAGATGTCACTAAATATTGTAAGTACTGTCATTTCTGTCAAAAGGTAGGCAAAGCCAATCAGGCTATTCCACCTTTTCCACTTGTAAGAGTACCTCACGTACCTGAGCCCTTTACAACAGTACAGTGTGACTTTGTAGGCCCTCTGCCTAAAACTTCTAGTGGGTTTGAATATTTATTTACAGTCATTGATGCCTCCACTAGGTACTTGCATGCTGTACCTCTTAGGAAAGTTACTGCTAAGGCCCTTGTTAAATGTTTGCTTGCCCTGCTTAGCCACTTTGGGTTGCCGTACCGTGTTCAAACGGACGGTGCTTCATATTTTGTAGGAAAAGTTTTCAAGGAAGCCCTAACAGAGTTGGGAATAGTTTATTGTGTATCTTCTCCTTACCACCCCCAGACTCAGCGTGCAGTAGAACATTCACACCAAACCTTAAAAACTGTTTTGCGCAAGTATGCTTTGCAGTATGAGTCTTCTTGGGATATAGATTTATCTTATATTTTGTTTGTTCTTCGGGATGCCCCGAATGAAACCACGGGTTTCACCCCTTACGAGCTTGTTTTCGCTCATCAAGTAAGAGGTCCTTTGCACATAGTTAGAGATAGATTGTTAGGTAGTAGTGAAGAGAGCATTAGTGTATTAAGTTTAGTAGGAGATGTTAGAGAGAAGCTTCTAAGATGTTGGAGCCTTGCCGCAGACCACTTACAGCAGTTGCAGTCCAAGACCAAGACATGGTAACACAAGCGTGCCAGACACAGAGAGTTCCCGATAGGAGATCAAGTTCTCATTCTCTTGCCGAGACATGGACAGCCGCTCCTTGCGAAGTTCAGTGAGCCATATAGAGTGGTGAAAAAGGTAAGCCCCACAAATTATATTATCTCTACCCCTGACAAGCGCCGACTACAGCGCTTATGTCACGTCAACACCATCAAGCTGTACCACACACGCCCAGCATCCCCATCTGTTGCTGATGATCCAGTTCCCGTGTGTGCCGTTGACACTTTCTCGGTAGACGGTGAGAAAGAAGAGGAAGAAGAAGGGGCAAGTCCACTCGCCCTGTCATCAGTCAGGGTTTGGCAGTCCAACTCCGTGGAGTTGCAGGAGAAGCTACAGCATCTTCCGGGACACCAGAGAGCTGACGTGCTGGCCGCCATCCAACAACATCCTCTTGTCTTCCAAGACAGGCCTAGCTGTACCACTGCCGTGGTGCATGATATTAATGTTGATTCTGTTAAGCCTATCAAGCATGCTCCCTACAGTATCCATCCGAGCCAGGTGGAGGAAGTGAAGCAGGAGTTGGCCAACATGGAGTCCATGGGCATCATTGAACCAGCGACCAGCGAGTGGTGCTCAACAGTCACTCTCATACCGAAGAAGGACGGCACTCTTCGATTCTGCATCGACTTTCGCAAGGTAAACGCCGTCACCAGCAAGGACAGCTTCCTTCTACCAAGAGTCGACGACTGCATCGAAGCAATCGGGAGCACCAAGTTCCTCTCTAAGATTGATTGCCTTCGAGGGTTTTGGCAAGTACCATTGACCTATCGTGCTAAAGACATCTCCAGTTTTGTGACATTAGGTAAGACCAATAAATTTAATGTTATGCCTTTCGGGCTTTGCAATCCCTCTGCCACCTTTCAAAGGCTGATGTCACAAGTCACGTCCAATTTGCCTGGTTGTGTAGTATACTTAGATGATGTTGTAATTTTCTCTGACACTTGGTCAGACCATTTATGTCAGCTAGACGCTCTCTTCACTGAGTTAGAAAATGTAGGACTTGTTATAAACTTTGCTAAGTCAGAATTTGTTTGTGCTCAACTTTTGTATCTGGGACATGTAATTGGGTTGGGGAAACTTGCTCCTCCCACAGCAAGGTATGACACTATTTCTCAGCTGCCTGTTCCATGTAACAAACGACAAGTCTGCAGATTTTTGGGTTGTGTGGGTTATTACCGGAGACATATTTGTAATTTTGCCGAGTTGGCACTACCCCTTACTGATTTGTTGAAGAAGGGTCATATTTTTTGTTGGACTTCAAGGTGTCAGGATTCTTTTCAAAGCTTTAAAAATGTATTATGCTCATACCCTATTTTGAGAGCCCCTAATTTTTCTAAGCCTTTTAAGCTAGCCTGTGATGCTAGTGATCTTGCTGCAGGTTCTGCGCTGTTGCAAGAGGATGATGACAGTGTAGACCACCCAGTGGCATTTTATAGTAAAAAATTCAATCCAGCTCAAACCCGCTATGCAGCAGTGGAAAAAGAATTACTGTCAATTATCCCAGCTTTGCAACATTTCAATTATTTATTACCAAGTAGGCCTATTGTAATTTTTACAGATTACAAACCATTGCAGTTTCTCAAAACATTCAAGTTAAAAAACCAGAGATTAATTTGCTGGAGTTTGTTCCTACAGAACTATAATTTACATGTTACACATGTTAAGGGTTCAGACAATGTGCTGGCTGATCTGTTATCTAGAACCACAGAATGAACACTTATGTCATATCAAAATTTGTGCAAGCAAAAATTTTTTTTTACTGGGGAAAGTGTTACGACCGTGTCGTATTTTTCTATTATTTTTTATAACATGCTTCAATGTTGTTCCATATTATTCCTCTAATGATGTGTTATATTTACTATTCTATATTCTAGTCACCTTACCCTGTGCTGTTAAGGTTTTAACTGTCATTATTTGTTCAAGCCCAATTTATTTCTTAATTTAGTATTGTAACAGGCATTCTTTGTTTCTCTAACGACCATCTGCATCGTTAAACGACCCATGTTTCACAGGCGTGTCGCACTGGCGGGAGCCGACCTTATATTTCGTACCCACCAGCAGACGGAGTTCAGTACAGTCCTCCTGTCATTCAGTCCACGTTCTTTTGAGTGACACCCGTCACCTGTTACTTATACTTTATTTTATTTCCGTGTTGCTCCTGTCGCCACCAATGTGGTATATCTATGTGAGTACCTATTCATGTCTCTTATGTGTCCATCAGTGCTTCCTTAGTTACATCTAAGTAATTCAGTGTTGTTTCACGATAGTTAATATCAGTGTTAGTTATTTTATATGTTTATGCAGTGTTAACGATATCCAGTGCTTTATTTTTATTCTATGTTTAAGCAGTTCTTTTGATGTTTCAATGTTTTAGTATCATTTGTGTCTTCAAAGTTTCGATAGTGAACCAATTTGCTGTGACAGCCTACGAGGCTCTTTATTGTGTTAGTATTTAATTTAATGAAATTCTTAAAGGTTTACTTTATTTATTTTTATCCCCTTTTGATTTACTTCACTTCTTTTTTGTTTGATTACGCCTAGAACCTGGATATTAAAGTAAATTAAGAGACGGCGTAACAACGCGTACACTTGTAGGCACCCAGACATAGACGAAAGCATCGATTCTGCGAGTGTGGTGTCGCATGCAGAAGCATACAACTGGCATCCATAGTCAAGTTTCGATCTGATCCGGGTCTTATACACCATTAATATAGGTTTCCTATCGGCTCCCCATGTAGTACCTGATAAAATTTTAAGGATGTTTGTGACTTTAAGACATATACTTTCAAGCTCGTTAATGTGGTTTTTCCACGTTAATTTCCGGTCAAAATGAACAACGAGAAATTTTACTGAAGTCTGAAATTTAATAGGAGTGTCATTTAATTTTAATACTGGATTATTTATGTTACGTTTCCTAGTGAAGACTACACCTACTGTCTTCTCAACTGAAAACCAAAATCCCCACTGTATTGCCCACTCTTCAGAGGCTTTTAGGCCGGCTTGCACCATTTGTGCAGATCGTCTCTCGACCAGAGAGGAGCGCCAGATTGCGCAATCGTCAGCAAACAAGGAGAATTTGAGGTCACTTAGGCTGGGTGCTGGTGATAGGAAATCATTAATCATTATGAGAAATAGAACTGGGCCCAAAACGCTGCCTTGTGAAACTCCGTTTTCTAGAACAAATGTGTCTGACCTTACGTTATCTTTTAATTTGACGGAAAAAGTTCTGTCTTGCAAAAAATTTCGAATGAAAACTGGCAAATTACCTCTCACCCCAAGGCGTGGAGCTTCATCATGAGGCCAGTCCGCCATGCATGTCGAAAGCTTTTTCTATGTCTAGGAATACTGCAATTAGTGTTTCTTTACTGCAAAGAGCCTTTGAGATGTCAGTTTCAAGACTTATTAAATGATCTAGTGTGCTTCTACCTTGGCGGAAACCACACTGTCGATCACTCAATAAGTTGTTACTTTCCAAAAAATACATTAGCCTACGTTTTATCATACGTTCCATGACCTTACACAGACAGTTTGTGAGCGAAATCGGACGGAATGAGTTGGTGTTAGTAGGGCATTTGTCCCTCTTTGGAATCGGTACGACATGGGCAAAGTGCCATGAGTTTGGAAAAGTTCTGGACGTCCAGATCTCATTAAACACTTCTAGCAATCTGTCCAGGTTTCCCTGGTCAAGGTGCTTAATCATCTCGTATCGTATACCGTCAGGTCCAGGAGTAGAGTCCTTGCCCTTTTTTAAAGCACAGGAAAGTTCCTCGGGGAAAATGCTCGGTTGTAGTCCTGTTCGTCCCCGTTCTCGAAGTCGAGATGCACGAGCTCGGCACGATCACGGAACACGCCGAAGCGTGAATCATGATTGGTGGAGCTACTGGCATCTGCGAACTTTTGGCCTAGGGCGTTGGCAATGGCCTGGGCTTCGTCGAGAAGCCGCCCTCCACTACTCACCTGTGGGATAAAAGTCCTTCCTCTGTTTGATCTGACCCGGATTATAGCCGACCATACCTCAGTGGAAAGGGTATCCTTGTTAATAGTGGAGACGAATGCCCGCCAAGACTCTCTCTTGCACTCCCTGATAACCTTCCTAGACTTAGCTCTAGCTTTTTTATATTCAATGAGGTTTTCAATAGATGAAACTCTGTTGAATAAACGGCATCGTCTATTTCGCTCACAAACCACTCGTCGGCAGTCTGGTGTCCACCATGGAACTCCAGGCCCGTGGGTAGTTGCAGAAGTCTTAGGAATTGTTAAATCTGCTGCGTGTATTATGGCTTGTTCTATGTGTGACATTTTGGTGTTGATATCTTCTCCAATGGTGTCTATACGAACGGCTCTTGAGTAGGCCCCCCAGTCTGCTTTCCTAAGGTTGTAGCGCACCTCGGGAGTAGCCGTTGGGGCGCCACACTCATAAGAAATGCAGATCGGAAAATGGTCGCTACCCAGGGAGTCGTCGTATGTAGAAAATTTACAGTCTAATAGCAAGGAAGCATCAACTATAGAGAGATCTATAGCTGTCGCTGAGCCAATTCGTTCGTCCACTCGAGTCGCACTACCGTCATTCAGAAGAGACAAGTTGGAGTTGAGTATAGTTGCAGCCACCTGCTCTCCCCTCCCGTCATTCCGGACACTGCCCCACCGCAAATGGTGAGCATTGAGGTCTCCGAGGATCATTTTTTTCCTGGTAGTTGGTTAAATAGCTCCTCAAGCTCACCCGCGGCAATGAGCCCGCCCGGAGGACAGTATAGTGAGCAGACGGCCACATAGTCAGACCGAAACTTGACTCTGCACGCCACAGCCTGCAGGTTCACGCTCAGGTTGACTCTTTGTTGAGCGAATTCACTCCTAATATATAGGGCTACCCCCCTTAGGTTGTCCCCCTGTAGGACGTGTAGTTGTCAAATACAGGTGGGTCGTCCTGACCCGCAAGTAGCGTCTCTTGTAGGCAAAAAACGTCTGGCCGGAATAATGACTTTAGTAAATGAAATTGAGCATTTTTATTCCTAGCACCTCTGCAATTCCACTGGATGATATTGAATTTTGAGTCTGAGAGTTGATATGGTCAGCGTTTTGGGTTTTCTTTTTCTTTGTTCTTGTCTCGGTGGGGGAATTGTGTGCCGGAGTATGTTCTCTAGTATTTCGTGAGCAGTCCCCTGGCTCCATAAAGCCAGTTCTCTGCTCGGCAAAGGCTCCCAGCCCCCGGTGTGATTCAACAATGTGAAACAATGGTTGTGATGAGGAGTCTCTTGTCAAGTTATCGACAGATTGCGACCTTCTCCTTACCTGGGGGTAGACAAGGTCGACAGTCTGCTTAAGTTTTGTGGTCTCGTTTAACTTGTTTTTAGTTTTAGTCTCGTTAATAGTCATAGTTGTCTTTGAGTTTTCGTCGTTGGCGTCTGTGGTTGGATAGCCGGTGAGTGTGGAGTCAGTTTGTGTTGCAATAGACCTGGTCTCAGTCTGTGTTCCAGTGGTGCACATTTTGGGGGGTGAGGTGTTTTTGGATACAGCGGATGCAAAGGACATTCCAGGACATCACCTGCTTCCTAGCCTCCTTGTAGTCCAAATTAGTCTGTGCTCTCACCTTGCTGATCTCACACTTCCTCAGGTAGGAAGGGCACTTCCTGTCTGAGGCAGCATGATGACCCGAACAGTGGTAGCATTTTTCCTCAGTTTGTGTGCAGTCATCTTCCCTGTGTCCGCTTTGAGCACATTTACAGCATACCTGTGTGTTACGGCAGGCCTTACCAGTGTGACCAACCTTTGGCAGTTGAAGCATCGCATGGGAAATGGAATATATGTTTTTGTTTGGATTCTCTCAAATCCTACCAATACATGGGTAGGCCTAACAAGTCCAGCAAAAGTCAGTACAGCTGTGGTTGATCGTTTTCTTTCTCCCTCTACGGTCCTCCTATTAAAGACGAAGGCATCGAGGATTCCTTGATCTTGCATATGGAACGCGATTTCCTCATTACTCATTCCCTGGAATTCGTAGCTGTTAACTACAGCCTTACAGGTATTGAGAAATGCTGGGATATACGGTTCCACTTTGGTTGAATGGAAGGTTTTCAGATTCAAGGCGTCCCTCATTGCTTTTCATCCTTAACAGTAACTTGGAGTTCGCCATTTCTTGTCTTTCGGACTTTCTCCACGTCCCCTTTTTTATCTTTAATGGCCTTCTGGATAATGAACCCATTAATTATGTCAAACGAGGTGGACGTGTCAACAGTCCGAAAGTGGATTACTCTGGCATTCTCTGGTGTTATTTCAATGGTATGTCTTTGTTGTATGTTTTTATCGGTGGTCGATTCATGGTCTTTGTCTGTCAGTGGTCTTGGCAGTCTCAGGTCATTTTGATTGATCTCCCGCCTCTGCTTGTCCCTGCCTGAACGAGTAGAGGGGGGCTTGTTGTGGCACCTCCCAGAGGGCATGGTTGGGGTGGCTGGGAACCACCCCTTAGGTACAGTTTTAATTTGTTTTTTACTTGTACTGTATATTAAATGGTGCACTAAGGTTTTGAAGGCCCATAGTGTAGAACAAAAAAACTCTTTCCTAAGGGCGACCCCCGCACAGTGGTGTGTCTGCACTATCACGGACGTCACTGCTGAATTGGCCCAGGTTTTCCCCGACCCCCACTGGATACACACAATCCCACTCTGTGAGGTGTGCACCACTGAGGGGGCTCTTGCACTAATACTGAAGTATTAAAAATCAGCAGGTGCCTCGGCCAGGGTAAGTTATGGAAAAATAATGTGAAGAGAGAAAGCCCTCCTTCCACGTCAGGAAGGACAACACTGCTTCACTGCTTATCAGCGTTGCCGAATTGTAATCTTCTAGTGACCTTTGGCAATAACGTTGCCTTTAGTTGCCAGTTAGTCACCATAAGGCCACGTTCTAGACACATTCTACACCCATTCTTCATAAATTCTACGAATGAAAATAAGCTTTATTCTACATTGAAATTTTAATAAATATCATTGTAATATATTAATATGGATGTTTTATTTAATACCTTATATTAAGTTACATATGTGCCACGTCATCAAAGAATACAATTTTATATACAGTATTAAAATAAATGTATATTTGTTATAGCATTCACTTATGTGCCTCAGAATCAGTAAAATATCTACCACGACATTGCGAAGACCTCATCAGAAATATTCATACACACTTCTCCCACAGTGCCAAAGGAAATATGAACTTAAACCTGCGCAAATTTTTCTGGACCTTAAGCCACGCAAAATCTTACATGCTTGTGCCACTCGATGGCTGTTGTTGCACGCAGCAGTTGAGCGCGTGCTTGGACATTGGGATGCTTTAAAATTATAACGTTGTCCTACCGTCTCTTACGGGTGTTATTAGAAAGAAAGAAAGAAAAGTCCCCCACTCCCTGGGTTCCCGACTTTCTGTGTATCATTCTCCGTGTTTGTTCCCTAAACGCTCATTCCACAGTCGGTGTGGCTTTGGCGGCATCATTGCTACCTATACTCAGTAACTGACTCTGGAGTCTGGACTCTGGAGCACACCAGATTTTCCACCTCCCGACCAGAACCAATCACAGGGCTCCACATACTATGGAACTAAAAGACCGGCCAGTTATACCCGAGACTGACTGATAGCCATGAGCCATCTTGTGACCATAGTGTTCCCTACACAAACTAAGAAGCAGTTCATTATAACAATATATATATATAT